>NW_004524625.1:12452401-12482474 GCF_000260255.1 Octodon degus | reverse complement strand
TTTATTAAGAACTCCCCAAGCCCGGCCCAGCACCAGGCAGACCCTGGTCTAGCTGACTGCTGCTTCCTGTCCCCTGGTTAGCCACCCTACTGTTAAGCCCCCCCCCCCATGGCAGAGATGACAGCAGTTGCTGAGGACTTGGATGGGTTTGCATAGACCTGAAGCATTTCACTCCCCTCCACTTCTCTGCTTTATACTTCTGCCCATCCCAACTGTTGAGTGCAGGTGAAATCAGATGCCAGGACTCATCAGGAGTGACCAGGAAGAGCAGAGGAAGTGTGGAGGATGGCGGGGAGCTGACTTTTCTTGGCCGCTTGGCACAGGGCAGCAGGCAGTGGCTCACTCTTCTACACACGACAGATCCTGCCTTCTCCCGAAGGCACAGGAAGGGTGGTACTATGCTGCAGATAGAAACAGGCTCAGAAAAAAAAAAAAAAAGAAAAAAAAAAGAAACAGGCTCAGAAAGTTCCCTCCTCCTAGTCCCTAGCAAGCAAGTGGCAAATGAGATTAAAACCCAGCCTCTAATTCTAAGCCTGTGTGCTTCTCACTGCTTTGGAGCTCCTTGAGTAGGTGCAATCTTGAAGGAGAGCAAAAGGCAGCGAGTGTGATGGAGCTCTTTGCAGGGCTTAGACTTCGCTCACCGGACCTCAGAGGTGCTACTGTCGTCATTGTGTAGGGCTTCGGTGTCACAGAGGCCCAGTGACGGCCTTCCTGCCTGACAGCAGGCCCGTTTCAGGTCTGCCTGGTCCCACCCAGCTACCAGTGTGTGGGCTGGGCAGGGTCCCTGTTTGCTTTATCCTAGAAGTGGTTTAGGATCTAATAAAAGATTGATTGTCCACATCTGATCCGTTAGACCTGACCGTTGGCTTGTGAATGATCCTACTGTCCCCTAAGAGGCCTTTTTCAGGCTTCATTCAATAAACATTTGTGGAATGAATGAATTAGCACCTTGTGCCCAGTGGTCTGCTGTCCCGGAAAAATAGGAGGCAGTTCAGAGCTAGCGGGGCCCTGTCCTCAAAAACTGTAGTAGCAGGTCAGGTTGTTTTACCCCTGGGCAGGGGCTTGAACTGTGGCCCTATGGGCTTCTAGAATTCCCTGATTAAAAGGGTTGCTGCCACCTATTTCATAAAGAAACATTCATTCATGCATTCATTTATTTGGTACAGGGTCTCACTACATGGCTCAGATTCATAGTGATCTTTCTGTCTCAGCCTCCCCAGCACTGGGATTACACGTGTGCACCACCATGCCTGGTTTGGGTGGCTGGCATGGAACACTTGGGGTTCCAGAGCTGGTACGGCATGCAGTACGAGGGATTGAACCTTGGTCCTTGTACTTGCCAGGAGGTGCTTAAACGACTGAGTTATCTCCCCAGCAAGAGTTTTTAAATAAATAGCATATGAAGACATTTCAATCCCCCCAACTAACCTGAAAAGTGGCTTGGTATTAACGAGGTGGTTACCCTCCCCAAAATAGGATGGTACTGATTAGCTGTGGGCTTCCCATACTTCTCTGTGGAAGAGCCTCCAGTGGACAAGAGGACAAGATGTATTCTTGGGAATTTGGGATAGGGATTAGTTGGCCCCAGGAAGCTTACAAACTATGTTAGGGACTTCGGGTCAGGCGTTCATCTAATCTGATATGTGGCTCTCAGTTTAAATACACAAAAATATTTTTCCCAAAAACATTTGAATAAAATTGGTGTTCTGACAAGTTGTTTTATATTTCCAGTGCCTGGGGATCCTCACAGTGAGAAGCAGGGCAAAAGTTTGGGCCTGGGGGCTTACAGTCCCATCTCTACTTCCATTCTCTGGTGCATAGGAATGGAACTGAACCCTTGAGAGAAATGGTCCCTTGTTCTGTTTGCCAACTTTCTTACTACCAAATCTGTATCACTGCACAAGAAAGATAATATACAGGTTACTACTAACAGCAATAACTGAATTGATATGTCTGTACTCAGAAATAACTAATGCAGAACTTGGGGTTTATTTTTCTAAATCTTTTTTTTCTTTATCTAGGTATAAATTGAAAATGAATTCATTCCCTAATTTTGATTGAATTCTTATCAGAGCTAAGAGCCATCTCACATTGTTTCTGCAAGAATATAGAAAATAAATTATGGAAATTAAAAATGGTAAAAGTTAATCCCCCCACCACCACCCCGGGGTGCACTGAGCCGGCAATTGAGACTGGACGCAGTAGCACCCACCTGTAGTCCCAGCTCTTGGGAGACTGTAAGCAGGCAGATCACTACAAGTTCAATCTAGTAGTGAGACCCTGAACACCCTGTAGACCCTTCCCTAAAATACAAAAAAAAAAAAAGGTTAATCCTGTTTGGGAGCCTCTGAGTTTACCCCCCACCTTCTATGTCATTTAGTCTTCATCAGGGAAGTGAGTCAAGCTGTGAGGCTGCTGTGGAGTGGTAGGGTCAGGCTGAGCTCTTGCTGCAAGTCTCAAGTGTAACAGAAGAGCCTGAACTTCAGCGGCGCTGATGCACAAAATGTGAGCAGAAAATTCAAAGGCTCCTTCTAGAAGGGAGAGAGAGGAGCCTCAAGGTCTCTCTTGTAGCACTGCACTTCATTACCTATGTGACCTTGGACAACACAGGTAGCTTCTTTTTTTTTTAATGTATTTGGTACAGGGTCTCACTACGCAGCTTGGACTCATAGTGATTCTCCTGTTTCAGCCTCTGCAGCGCTGGAATTACAGGTGTGCGCCACCTTGTCCAGTCTTGGTAGCCAGCTCAGTGTGCCTGGGGAGGGGGTTCCAGCGTGGCCTGTGGTCCCCGGCCCCTGCATTTACCCAGGCAGGCCTTTAGTCTGCTGAGCTATCTCGCCAGCCCCAGGTAGCTTCTCTGAGCTGATTTTTCTCACCCAAATTCAAGATTAGTAACCTTGTGTTAATTAGAGTCCCATTTCTATGACAAAATGCTCGAGATAACCATCTTATAAGACGGAGCAGTGTGTTTGGGTTCAGGGCTTCAGTCAGTTGACTAATCACTTGACTGGGTTGCTTGTGGGCCTAGGGAAACACAGAATGTCATGGCAGAGAATACTCATGTGGCAGAAGAAACTTCTCACATCTTGGCAGCCAATAGAAGGCAGAGAAAGAGACAGGCAGTGGCCAAGATCCCAAGGTCCCATCAAGGACCCACTCCTGGTGACCTCGCTTCCTTTCCCTGGGCCCCAACCCCAGGATGTTCCAGCACTTCCCGCTAGCACATGCGCCTTCAACAAATGAGCCGTTGGGATATTTTAGATTCACACTCTAACATCACTCTACTGGAATCAGCATGAGGACCAAGTGTCAGCTGATGTTGCTTGCTACTCGAATTGCATGAAAGTCTGTGCCACTTAGTGTCTAAACATAGATGGTTCAAAAGTGTTGTCAGACTTTGTGAAAAGCTGTATCAGACTCTTGTCTCAATAGTACTAAAACATAAGTTTTCTACTAGAACTTTCCTGTAAGTTTTCTTCACAGAATCTAGAATTCCTTGGTGGCTAGTAGCTTACTAGACTTTATCATAGTCTTGATCAGAAGAGGACAGAAGATAGTTCCACTTTCTAGGATGAAGGCAAGGTTGCCCCTGAGGGAGCCACTTGTTTGCATAGGGAGTTCCTGAAAGTTATCTGTAGTTACCTTAAGCCAGGTAGAGGTACCCCAGGAGGAAGCGATAAGAGCACCCAGGAAGGTGGGGGGCCCCCCGGGGGCCAAGGCCAGCTGCCCTCAGCAGTTCCTCAGAGGGGCCCACAGGCACCACCCTGCTACCCTAGCACCTGCCGAAGACAATTTCTAAAAGCTGAGTTTAGTTGCATCCTCCTTTTGAGCCTTGGTGCGGTTGGCTATAATGTTGGGGAGCTGGATTATCTGAGGTTCCTTCCAGGTTTCCGTGAGTTTCCATTTCTGTCTGCTCAAATAGAAGTTAATAGAGAATTAACACATTTACATGATTTAGGTGTTAGAAAATATTCCTACTTCTTATTGTTTAGAACTTTTGGTAACCTGCTCATAATTTTTTTTTTTTAAATTGAGTCAGGGTCTCACTATGCAGCCCAGATTGGCCTCAAACTCCTATGCAGTCCTCCTGCCTCAGCCTCCCAAGTGAGTTTGGATTTCAGGTGTGTGCTATCACATCTGGCTGGTGCTCATGATTTTCTAAGTGTCTCTCCACTTCTGTGCCCTCCGTGTCATTGAGAGGGGCTTGTTTCCACTCGTTTGTGTGTCGCTGTTAACCTAGCACCTCCACCTGGAATGTTTTGAGGCTTCAAGAAATGTTCTAACAACCTAGGCCAGTGGTGGAGAACTGTGGCCCCCATGCCAGAGTGGGCTCTTTGTAGCATCGAAAGTTCTAGAAAGTTCACCATCTCCAGACCCAAATGCCGAGGTAAGAACAGGTCGGGGCCGTTTAGAAAAGCAGATGAACGAAAGTACAATGAACACAGGTTGTTACGGTGATAAAGCCGGGTGTCACCGATTACCTCCTTCAGTCCCTGCGAACTGTTTCTTTTTTCTTTTTTTTTTTTTTTCCTTTTTAGAGACTTGATTTTATTTTGACAAATATACTTCTCAACATATTTCAGCCAAAAATTACATCACAATTTATTTTTGAAAAACCCTGTTTCCCTCAAGACAGCTAAAATATATGGAATATTGATGGACAACAATTGCAGGTGATTTCAAGGCAATAATAAACTATTTCTGAACATTTAATACTTTCACTTGCTTCACACATAATACGATTAAATTATCAAGTATAATATTTCCCAAATTACATAAAAACATACACAGAATTCAAATCCAACAATAACAATTAGATGTTGCAACAATAGTAAATTGCTGTTAAATTGTGTAAAAGATTGTTTTATTAATTTTCATTAGCTGTCCATAGGAAAATTAGCTTGCACATGATCATGTTGCCTAATTATTATTGGTAGAATATGTTTAGTCATGGCCATTCAATGTTTAATGAGCATACTACTCATCTGGGGAATCTTGTTAACATTCACATTCCCTGCGAACTATTTCTGCTTTCTGCCCTGTTGCCATTTTGCTCTGTGCTACTTTTGCAGAGCTTGGACGAGGCACATGACCATGTGCTTGAGTTTCTTCTGAAATTATGGGGAAGACAGGAGACAGAGAATGCAGCTGTAGGTAGAACAGGAACAAGATGAAAAGACGAATTTGAGAACAGATTGGCCCCCAGGCCTTGGGCTGTGTAGTGGAATGCTGCATCGATATTGCCTGGCATAAGGGCTGGCACTCAGCGGGCACTTGGTGAAGGGGTTTCAATTGAAGAATAAGTGAATGGGGGAGAGAATGACTCCGTCTCCTGAAACGAGGCCTTCGCTGAAATGCTGTGCAGTGTGTCTAAGTTGCAGTGACTTCATGCGTACTTACAATCTACAGAAACATTTTCCTATTTGTTATCTGATGACTGAGATAAAAGGAGGCCTAAGTAAAGGCATTTCCTAGTGTCACACTTTCCAGACATTTCTCAGCTGTGGTAGAAAAAGATGAGGTTTGTCATTCGTCAATGTCTTCTTTCTAAAATGCATCAAGAAATGTTTGGAGGTGGGGTAGGCCTAGGACCTAGCACATGCTTGCGCAAATTTGCATTTGGAGCTGCTGAAAGAAGAAAGGCCTTGTTTGACTCTGGGGTGAGCAGGCGTTGCTTTTTCCCCTCTCAGAAGCATTGTTTAACTGTAAATCTTGACAGAACTTGGTGCCATCATTTGCTAATCAGTCAGCTGGGTTTGTGCTACCATTACTCATGGCCACAGGCGCCTGGGCTCTCTTGCCTCTGAGTGAGTCACTTGGTGAAAACACTGGGCTGAGAGGCTGAGGGGCTGGGCTCGGTCCCAGGCCAGACTAGCTCTGTCCCCTCTGCCAGTGATCTGTGATGGGAAGAAAACAGCTGTGACATGTCAGATTCTTCAGGGCAGATTCGTTACCACTGCTGGTTTTAAGATGAGTCACTTGAGTTTTAGGAGCCACGGGTGTGGATTTTCAGTTTGGCTCTTTCTAGAATATATTCTAAGACTGTTTCAGTTTGACCATTTTGGGGATGTGTCCAGGAGATGCAAGCTGAGACCTCTGCTGCCCCCAGTCTGGGTGGTTGTCGCCTGTAATCTCTTTACTGCCTCTATAAAATGCAGTCATCATACCTGCCTCACGAGGCTGTCCAGAGGATTGGATGAGGTCATGTATTTAATGAAAACCAGTGTAACAGATACTGTTGCTGGGTGGTTGGTAAAGAGGCATCAGCCAGAGGCTCACTGCCTCGTATATGTCCAGAGCTGCTTCTGAATTTCACTACAGTTTCTGTGTGACACATTCAAGGTGACTTCTAAGTAGCTAAAACCAAGAGGAGGAACAGAGATTTGGATCCAGACGCTTGCACCCTAGATCCTATGCTCTGGGTCATCAAAACATAATCTCATGTATTCATATCTTATCTGTGTCCTAGGACGATTCTGCTTTATTTTTCATGAAGTCGGAAACTACAACCCGTGTTCTGAATGCAGAAGGAAAATTTATAGCCTGACCAGTTTTGGCCACATAGGACAATACTTTAAAATAGAATTGTTGCCGAAATTGAGGGTATTTACTTACACCGAGATGGTAGTAACAAATGAATTTAAATATTTTAAATATTTAAATTTAAATAGTTCCTACATATTTTAGGAAACATTTGGGGCTCACCTGAGGATACCAAGTGACGAGTGAGTGACATAGTGGCCTAGTAAGAGTCGGGCCTGGCCTGGAGTACAGCGGCTGAAGGGCTGTGCCCAGAGAGCTAAGCACTGCTCCTTATATTAGGTCATGCACACCACGTACGTCCAGAAGAAAAACACTACCCTATTTTTTTTTTTTTTTTTTGTATTCCTTCAGCAATGCTACAAAGGATGATAATAGACAGAATACTATGTATTGAGCCCGTACCGTGCGTCAGGCCCTCACCTAATTGGCACAGTGGAGCTCTGCAGCAGGTGACCACTGTCCATTTCACTGAAGAGGAAATGGCTTCAGAAGTTAAGTGCCTCTGGGTCACAGGATTAGCACATGACAAAACAAATATTTGAACTCAGGTTGCTTACTTTTTTATTTTTTATTTTTAAAATTTATTTATTTATTTGGTACAGGGTCTCGCTACACAGCTTGAACTCATAGTGATTATCCTGTCTCAGCCTCTCCAGCGCTAGAACTACAGGTGTGTGCCGCTACACCCGGTTTCAGTGGCTGGCACAACGTTCAGTACCGGGGATCGAACCTAGGTCCTCCTGCTTGTTAGGCAGGTGCTTAGCCAGGCTGGGTACTCTGACTTAAAAGTATGTGAACTCTCTACTGTCCTGACTTTTGGGGGACAATTCTTTTTTTTTTTTTTTTTTGGTGGAACCGGGGATTGAACTCAGGTCCTTGCACTTGCCAGGGAAGCGCTTATTCCACTGAGCCATCTCCCCGGCCCCATGGGGGACAATTCTTTAGAACAAAGATACAGCTTGCTTATACTTAGGGACTCCTGTGTTGAGACATTGTTTGGCAATATCTTGTAGCAGATCATCATATTCAAAACCGAGACTGTTTCAGAAAACTTGAGCACATTTCTGCTACCCCTAGTGATGCAGTGATGGATTTGACAGACTGTTTCAGAAAACAGTTACGTTCTCCCAGCATGCTGTGGCCTTGGGAACCAGCTGCTTACTACTGCAGTTACAAAGCAGCGCGGCTGTGAGCTAGAGTACCTGAAGTGCGACTCTGGAGAGCTAGAGGCCATTTTTCATTTGTGCTTTATTTTTGGAAAATCCTAGTCACATTTTATCTGGGGTCATCACAATTTGATAAATGGAGGGAGTATGTCGAAGAACTTGGGTGAAAATGAAGGAGATCTTCATTCTATACATATTAAGTGTGTGGTGTTTGGAATATTTGTATGTCCATAATGAGATACATTGGGATAGGACCCAAGTCTAAACATTGAAAACCATTTATTTACAGTATTTTTAGTGTGCCTGTGTTTGACTGTAACCAATCCCATAAGGCCTGGAGTGAAATTTTCCACTTGTAAGATCAGTCAGTGCTTAAAAAGATTTCTAATTAGAAGCACTTTAGATTTTGATTTCAAAGTAGAGATGCTCAACCTGTAATGAGCATGCTCAGGTCCTTTTGAAACAGCACATACCACCTTTCTGCAAATATAACCATTGTGTTCTTGCTGGAATCTTATGGGTACTTTGCCATCTCGTGGATAACAGTGGATAGTTTTGAGGTAGTCATGGGTGGAAGGCTAGAAGCTGAAATTATGAAGCTCAGTGGCTGGCAAGATGACAAAAGAAGAGTTTAGGAAAGGCGTTTCTAGGTAGTATGCATGGCCATGTGTGAATCTGGAAGCCCACGTTTCCTGCAGAACCATTTCATAGTGGAACAAACTTGGCTCTGAGTCCAGCAGAGTTCCACTGAGGCTCACATGCTAGCTGTACAGCTGAGCACCTAGCCTAAAAGGTCTGAGTTGCAGTTTCCTGTCCTGTAAATATTATTTTGTGATCTTTCACTGTGGCTCCAAGGAAGAAATGAGATAAAGAATATATTAAATTGGCAGGTCAGGGATCTAGCTCAGTGACACGGCATCTACCAGGCAAGCGCAAGGTCTTGAGCTCAGTTCCTGGGATAGATAGATAGATAAATAGATAGACAGACAGACAGACAGACAGACAGACAGACAGAAAGATAGATAGACAGATAGAGAGACAGACAGATAGACAGACAGACAGACAGGTCAAGTAACCATGGTAAAGTAACATGCATAATATAGTGTGTGTATGTTCTAGTAGGAGTACCCACAGCTTAGCATGAGGGCATAGAAAGAGCCACTGCCTTGAAAACTTTGGAGGTGAAAAATGAGCTACCTGTGACTGAGTAGCAGTTGGCTAGCTTGGGAAGGAGGAAGGAGGTGCTTGCTTAAGCTTGCCGAAACAGGTGCTTTAGTCCATTGAGCTATCTTGCTGGCCCGAGATAGTACATTTTAAAACTTCACTGGTGAAAGTCAATGTAGTTGAAGAGACGGTATTGCTATTTAAGACTTCTACGGAAAGGTACATAATGTTTTGGAAAATGGTGACTCCATATACCAGTTTATGAGCTGAGTCACTTTGGAGCCAAATTATTTTAAAAAGATGAATATATTCCAGCTTTGGGCTAACCATATTTACCATTTTAAATAAAGGATCCAGGTGTGGTTTTGACAAGATGATTGAGTCTTGAATCAAAAGACAAAGCAGTTAAAAAACAAAACCTGTTGCAGGCCCTTTTAAAAAATATCTCCAGAATTGTTTAAGATTCTAGGAATAGTTGACACTTGATACATGTTGAATTTGCTTAGTGCTTTGTAGAATTTCTCAAGCTTGGTGAGCACTGCTGTGGTTAGCAGTTTCTGAGTTTCCTGGGGTGGGGTGGGGTGGGGTGGGGTGGGGAGGGTTGGGCTGCAAAATTTGTCATCTGTGTGAAATTCTGAGAAGCTGAGCAGCTCTTCTCCCCAAGCAGTCACAATCTGACACAAGCAGATGCAAGTGTTTGTGAGGTTTGTATCTGTTTCCTGGAGTGTTGTCTGTCTCTTAGACCAGAGGGAAAGCCTGACATATACCTGGAATTCCTTGGGGAAGGCCCTGGGGAGATTAGTCTTGGTTACTAGAGGCAACCTAAAGATAATCACTTGCTTACCCACATGAACAAATAAGCGCCAGGAGCCAAGGGTGTGGAGGAAATGTGGATCTACCTGGTGACATTCTGCCATCGACAGATGTGACCCCTGCCGTGCAGCTGGGCTCAAGTGTTTGCTTGATGCAGGAGAGGTGAGTAATGGGTGGATGTGTTTATTTTTTCCCTTCTCTGGAAGACTTTCTCCAACATTACCCTGAGTAACCAGGAGCTAAAAGGAAATCTTGAGCTGACATTCACTGGCTAGGGAGCAAGGTGTACATTTTAAATTCCTTGGGGCCATCTCACATTGGGCTTCTGGAATACTAAGCTTTTGAACTTGACCACCTTCTTGTGCAAGACCCACGTTCTTCCCACTGTGATCATTAAGCCTGGAGTTGGCTGTCTGCTAGATTCTGGTTTGGTCTCTGTCCTATAAAACTAAAGCACCAGTCCCGAGGAACTGTGCATGGCCGAGGTCAGGTCCTGGGGGATGTGTCTGCAGTCTCAGGGAGGTTGGTGCCTAAAGACGCAGTGGCCAAGTGCATGGCCTTAATGTAACAGCCAGGCACGGTGTGATTGTTCATCACTGATATTTGTTGGTATTCTTTGTAAAGTAATGAACATCTGTTGGCACAAGCAGATCCATGTCAGACTTGGAGATAAGTTAATTCTTTCAACAAATGCTGAGTGTTTACTAGTTTATTATGTGCTGAAAGTTGTGCTAGGTGAAGAGGCCAGTGGGGAAGACAGATCTCTATCCTGCCGTGTGGTGTGGTCTTAATGGCCCCGAGAACGGAGGTGTAGAGAAAGAGAAGGAGAAATGAAAGAGAAGAGAGAATGAGTATCTGAAGAGATGACACTTGAGAGACTTGGAGTTGGAGTCAGCGAGTCAAGAAAGGTAGGAAGTAACGTGCTGGGTATGGTATTATGTCCAGGCAAAGCTGGCAGGACTAAAGCCCGAGAGGTGGGACTGGGTTGGTTGGCCTTGGAGAACACTGGACATGTCTTTAAAAAGAGGAGACTTTTTAATGGACTTTGTCCATCTCAAGGCCTTGCTTACCCTTTCACTTTCAAGGTCTGCTGTCCTTAAAACTGGGTGCTCAGTTGGCACAGAAGGTTTTCTCGTCCTTCTCCAGTTGATTTAGTGTCCTCCCCATAGAGTCGCAGCCCCTCTGTCTCCCTCTCATGGCTGCCCTCACCTGCCACGGTGTGTTATGAGCCTTTACGTCCGCCTCTCGTCTTTCCTATTAGCCGGGGTGGGGAGGGTTGGGCTGCAAAATTTGTCATCTGTGTGAAATTCTGAGAAGCTGAGAGTTCTTAGCGGAAAGGAGATTTGGGGAACTTAGTTCCTTAATGTATAGCTCCCAGAAGGCTAACAGTGTGTTGAATGAAAATATTTTGAAATGCTTAATTATGTTGGCTGTAAGAATTCAGCGATCAATGGGAAGTTGTTAATTAGTATTTTGCTTTTGTTCCCATGTGAGCAGAAGTTTAACATAGCAAGCCTGAGACGGCTCATTCTCAAAAAGACCTGCTTGCTTGTGTGGGCCTTGGCTGCTGTATGGATATTTGGATTTCAGCTAACCTAGAGGATAAGAGCAGCACATGACACCTTGGCTGTTGGCGTGAACAGGGTGGTTTATGCTGCATACCTGCTTTTCTTCTAGGAGTCTTGGGTATATGCCAGGCAGGGGGAGTGTATAGGACCAGCTTCCCCTTGCCCCCTGCCCAAAAGCGGCGTGCACCAGACGTCTACCGCCATGATGTGGCTGACAACATTCCGCACACTTACCACAGCTCACTGTGTCCTAGAAGACTCTGCTGGGAGAGGACCTTCTGTCAAGATTTCTATCTAGTGACTTCTCCCAGAGCCACTGGGCTCGCGCTCATAGGTGGGGCTTTTGAGGGGTGACTGAGTCATAGTGTGATCCCCGCCAGTGGATTACTCTGCTGGAGAGGAAGCCTGGCTGGCAGGGGTAAGTCGCTGGGAGGTGGCCTGAGGGCTCTGTCTCCCTCCGGCTCCCTGCTCTCTCTGCCTCTTGCTGCCATGCCATGGCCTTGTTCTGCTGTGCTGCGCCACTCTGCCATGCTGCTGTGCCTTGGAGCCAGCCAACTGTGGGCTGAAACCTCTGTGAACTGTGAGCCAAAATAAACCTTTCCTCTGAGTTGTGGTGTTGGTTGTTGTGTTCCTTGGTGAGAGTGAAACAGATTTTGGCTTCAGACAAGTGGGACTGTTGCTGTGGCGCTACCTGACTACATTCTGGAACTGGCTTGCAGGAGAAGTTTAGAAGGGTTTGGAGATGCTGGCTGAAGAAGCAGCCGTAGAGTGTTGTAAACTCATCCTACTGGGAAATTCAGAGCTCAGGAGACCAGAAAGCTGCTTAAAAAGCAGAAAGAGAAGAGCAGGTCCAGGAAATTTTAGTTAGGGACAAGGACTCCATTTGTAGTTGGACTCCTAGCCAAGTGTATTATGCTATGGCAGAAACTTTGACTATCTTTTGTTCATGTCACTAGGTGTGGAAGAAATTGAGATTAACAACAGTGAACCAATTAATCTGGCAGAAGAAATTTCAAGGCAATCTCAAGTTGAATCTGTAGCATGGGTACTATTGCAGCCTTTCAAAACAAGCTGTACTGCAAAGTGCAAGCGTTGTGGGGTCAGACAGTTGTCCACCCAGATTTCAGAAGAAGGCCTGGGAGGCCAGGTATTGTGCTTGGGAGAAGGTGCTGTGTGAAGCTGAAAAAGCAATGGAGTTCCTAAAATGTTGGAAAAGTGAGGAATGTGGGATATCTGAGGAGAGTGGAAAGTAGTGAACAAAGCCTGCCCAAGAAAGAAGCTAAGAGGACCATCAGCACTGCCATTGCACTAGGGACAGTTGTCTCAGATTGTCTCAGTTGTCACCACATTTTGTCTCAGATGCTGGACATGGAGCTATAAGACTTAATATTTGCCTGCTGTGTTTCACTCTTTGTTTGGTCTCATTCCTTTTTAGCTCCCTATTTTTCTCTCCTGTAATGGAAATGTTTACCACGTGCCTTTGTATATTGGAGGTATTTAACTTTCTTTTGATTTTTGTAGGAGCTCACAGAGTTTGCCTTAAATGTCAGAGGATACTTTGTACTTAAACTCTTCAGAAGTGCTGCAAATGTTAAGACTTTAGCAACTCTTAGAGATGAACTAAATGTATTTGAAATAGAGGGATATTTGTGAGTCTTTTGTGGGCCAGAGCAAAATGTCATGGCTTGTATCTAGATGTCCCCTCAAAGCCTCAGACACTCACAGGTGGGGCGTTTGGGAGGTTATTGGATCATGGAGCTGTGATATTTGCTGGTGGATTAGTCCAGTGATAAATTTAGAGCTAAATGTGATGTTGGAAGGTGAAGCATAGTCAGAGGAGGGGGGTCATGGGAGCATGGCTGAGAAGAGTCTGTGTCCTTCTCTCCTCTCTTGATGTCTCTCTCACTGCCTCCTGCCATCCTGCGAGGGACCCGCTGAATAAGGACTGAAACTTACAAACTATGAGCCAAAAATAAACCTTTCTTCCTCTAAGTTGTGGCCATGAGTTATTGTTTGTCAGTGAGGAAGAAGTAACTAAGACATCTTGGACTCTTGTTCCTGGCTTTCCTCTGTCTTTGCCTATACACTGTTTCTCTTGTTGACATCCGTCGGTATCCTCTTACTGTAATAAGTTGTAGCTGTAGATACGACCACATCACATCTTCAGGTCTAAGGCTAAGCTTAGGAATCTGTTTACCATGTCACAAAAATGCCATAAATGTAGAACCAAACCTTTTTTTTTTTAATTTGTAGATACGAAAGAGGTTACTTGTCCTTCCATGACAGAGGAACCAGTATATATCTATATCTGTCTAATTCTCTCTCTCTCTCTCTCTCTCTCTCTCTCTCTCTCTCTCTCTCTCTCTCTCATCTATCTATCTATCTATCTATCTATCTATCTATCTATCATCTATTTAACTTCATGGTCTTTTGTCATTCCATAAGCCAACTCAGATTTCATCTTCCGGAAATAAATAACAGCCTTTGACATTCCACACCTGGAAGGTGTTAGAATTTCTAATGACCTTTCTGTTCTTTGAGGTGGGAGGTTCACAACTAGACTTGGGATCAGTGTGCATGGACTATGGCGCAGTAAGAAGTAGAAGAGTGCACAGGTAGGGTGTGGCCAGCTGGGAACACCTAAGTATAAAACAGACTTCTTAAGATCTTATTGAACAAAGGGCTGGTGAGATAGCTCAGTGGACTAAGCACCTGCTTAGGCAAGTGCAGAGACTGGGGGTTCGATCCCCAGTACCACATGCTGTGCTGGTCCCACCCCTGGACGCACTGAGCTAGCAACTGAATCTGGTCAAGGTGGCACATGCCTGTAATCTCAGCATGAGAGAGGCTGAAAATAGGAGGATCACTAGGATTTGGAGCTGCGTAGTGAGACCCTATACCAAATACATAAAAATAAAAATAAAAAAAGATCTTACTGATCAGGTAGGTTATAGCCAACAAAAATGAACAATAGGGACCACATTTTCTAATGTAACATTTGTGTATAGCTTTACAGTTTTCAAAATGCTCTCGCATGTGATATCATTTAATGCTAAAATAACCCTGTTAGGTAGCTGATGTTATCAGTTCAGAAATGAGGAAACTATGACTCAGAAAGAATTGAATTGCTTGCCCAATGTGCTGTGGTCAGTGTGGGATGGAACTATAGCTCCAGTTCAACTCTTCTAATTTTAAATCTAGATCTAGTGAAATGTAAGAGGATGAAGTCTCCTACCTTCCTGATGTGCTTGGGATTTTTGTTTTCCTTTTTTGAGATGGGGTCTTGCTATGTAGTTCAGGCGGGCCTTGAATGCACAGTGGTCTTTTTGCCTCAGCCTCCCAAATGCCAGGCATGCACCACCACACTTGGATTTTAAGTTCTTTTGAAGCATGTATTAGTCAAGCTTCAGAAATGGTAAGTATTATTGAATGAAGGGAGGATAGTAAGGGGAAATTGCTTATTTTTGCTGTATACATCTTGTGGGTAGATTACTTACAAGGGGAGAAATATGTGACCTTTTAGAGTGGGATTAAAAGGATTTCAATAGAAAGAAAAGGCAGAAGAACAGCTGAGGGGATATGGAGCCCAGTTCCAGAGCTCATGGTGCTCTGCAGGGCAAAGCTGAAGCCTTCCTGAGTGTCTGTATACAGCCTGGGCAGGAAAGAGCTGCTGGAGAAAGTTGGGTAGCACTTTTTTGGTACCATCTCAACTACTGGCAGTTTTTAAAATATCAGCTGTTAGAACTTGGAAAAATGAGGGCCAATGTGTGTCTTGGACTCACTCTCATTCCTGTAAGTTGGTGGTAGGTGAGTAGATGGGCTCTTCAGGGCCTCCTTCCTTTGTGAATAGAAGTGCACAGCTCTTCTATGGTTTGCGTTTCTGTCACATGGCAGACATTGGCTGGGCTTGAACACGAGGCATTCTTTAATCTTCACAAAGATCCCAAGGGTAGGAAATGTAAGCTGTGTAGCATAGATATGTAAAATGGGACTTAGGGAAGTTAAATATTTGTCCAGGGTCACACAACTAGTATGTGGTGGCCTAGAACTCCAGCTTAACACTGACACCAACACCCATGAATTTTCTTCTTCCTCTTCCTCCTCCTTATCCTCCTCCTCCTCCTCCTCCTCCTCTGAGTTGCCTGACTACAGTGACACAACTTCAAGTAATCCCAGGTGTTCTATGAGCTCCCTTACCCATGGTTAACTTTGCCCTGGGCCTCAATAAGTATTAAGGGTCTTCTACTGAGAAATTTTAGCTTCTGGTGCCTACCTGGAAGTTTCAGAGAAAGATTTCCTTGTGCTGTGTGCATGTGTGATGCACTTGTGCATCCCTGTGTGTCTCTTTCCTGGTTGGCATGGGTATCGCAGTGGCAGCCTCCCCAGCTCTTTTCACTGGGGGGGGGGAGGTGGACAAGTAGGTGAGAGGCATTGGTGGTCTCTCTCTGTTGATTTAGGGCTAGCTTGGCTGTCATCATCCTTCCTGGAAAGTCTGGCACAAACTCATCTTCTGGGAATAATCTGTCTTATTAAATTTAAGAAGTAGGTAACAGATTTATATTATAGGACTATAAGCAACACACAAAAAGGGGCTGGTTTGGACACTGTCTATATTCTTGTTAGTAATATTTATTGTTGTATGTTACCAGTCGGTGTCAAAAGAAACGATGAGAAGACCTGATGAATGTAGCTTCAGAGGTCTCACTGAGATTAGTCTCTCTCCAAGTGAGCCCAGAGCCTCAGAAGCATCTCACATTTATTGAGGGGTAAAGGCAGACTAAGGAATGTGCATAATTACCTAAGTGAATACAGCTACTATCTCTATTGACTTCCACCATTTGTCTAACGCTAGGCTCACACAAATGCTAGCCGATAACATCCCAAGCAAGGGATCAAAGGACAGGGCGCCTGCAGGAGAAGCTGTTATCTGCTGCTTTGGGTCCCAGCTTTCCAGGAATTTGCGAAGAGATGGCAACTCTCCTCTGGCTCTGTCTATTGTTCCCTGCTGTCTTGGGACATCAGGCTTTTGTCTCAAATCCATATTTCTACAATTTATTAAAAATAATCAGCACAATAGGTCCTGCTTTACCTTGGTCTTAACCATCCAGTAGAAAAGTATGAAGACGAAATATAGGAAATAAAGCCATGCTGTTATGTTGAGCTGTGGGGGACTCAGGTCAATAATTCCTGACATTGCCAGTTAAACAGAAGACCCAATGCTATTATGGGCTACTGGACTCTTTTAGAATATTTTGCTGAGTTTACACACCTATAATATTCAATAACGGAACTTAGAAAAAATGGGGTATACCTATGAATGTCCATTTTGTATCTGTGTCTTCAACGTGGTTGGGATAGATATATAGTTGCATTCTTTTAATGAATAGAATGATTTGTTCCAATGGTGTTTGTAAATAGGATCACAAGTCCACTTCTTGTACAGCAATTAACCACTAAGAAGAATATATGCAGTGTATTATTTGTTGAAACTGTACTTCTGATTTGATTTGAAACTATCTCATTGCTATCTGTTTATCAATAAAACTTTGAAAAAAAATAATCATCACAGCACACAAAGGGAACAAGGGCTTTGTCTCATTTACTTTTCTCTCGTTTCTGGGGCAAAATACCCAACATCCAAAATTAAGGAAAGAAAGGCTTATTCAGCTCACAGTTAGTGGAGGATTCAGTCCATACTTGGCTGGCTCTGAGGCAGAGTGCTACATGGCAGACGGCAGCAGATTACGGCAGCAGATTACGGCAGCAGAAAACAGCAAAGAGCAAAGGAGGAGCAGTGGCTGCCGCAGAGGGCAGGCCTCACTCTCTCCTGCTGTAGTCAGGCTATCTGCCCCGGGCGGGTGTCTCTCACCCGCGCAATCCCAGCATTGGATCAGGAATTAATCACAGCCGCCCCGGTGACTGCCATATGAGGGTTTGGAGGGGACACCTAGACACAAGCCACAACCGGCTTGAACTCCAGAGTGCAGAGGAAAGTGCTGAATGGGAATAAATACATTCTGTCCTGGAATAGCGCCTGGCCCGGGCAAGAGAGCCGACGGCGGGTACCACAGCATATGTGTGACTCTCGGGCATGAGCGCCTGCCTTCTTCCCGCAGCCTCAGAGCAGCGCAGGCGCCCGCGACCGTGCGACTGTGCGCCGCCTCCAGACGCGAGGAGTCGGCTTTCTAAAAGATCGAATGGTGACGCTTGGACTAGGCCATCGCTAAGTCAGAAAATGAAATAACGGGGCGCGCAGTGAGGTGCGGTATCTGCGAGGCCCGGAAGAGTTAGCGGCGGCGCTAGCAGTGGCTGTGAGGCCAGGCCGAGAACAAGGCGCAGCACTGCACATCCCTTCGCGACGGGTTTTTTCCCCCTTAGTGACATTTTAACGGAATGTGGTCCCAGGGACTTTAAACGCCACCTCTACGGGGCTCACACTGATTACTCTTAGGAGACGGGGCGAGTGGATGGCTCTGCTTCCTGGGAATTCCCAGGCAATCCCTGGAGACTCAGCATTTCTTTTACTTCCACGTAAACGTCAAACTATTATTTATACTTTTTTTCAGAAAGAAATGAGAGTTCATGTTTTGAGTTTTGTATGCACAACATCCCCGGGAGAGACTCAGGACCTAGCTGGGAATTTGGAGACCCCTCAGTTGTCTGAGGGTCTTCTGTGAGCTCGAGGAAGGGGAGGTTTCATTACTGTTCTGTCATCCTGTACAGTCCACATTTGTTCCTCTGAGCTGTGGAAGATGGAGGTCGAAGGAACCGTGAGCGCTTTAATTTAATGCACAACCATATTAACTGAAAATGGCAAAGCACTGGTTTCCTTGATGCTTTTGCACTTTGTTGGACTCTTTTGAGACCACGTAGTTATTTTTAATTAATACTTCTTTACAGGGTTTATAGATGCACTGATGGAAAGTACTGACTACAACGGCACGGAAATGCACGCTTGTCAAATTCCAGTCAAAAATTCTCCAACCTGTTTTAGCAATAGGATTTTTTTTTATTCATGCAAAACTAAATAATGTGACAGCTGTGAGACCTCAATCACTACAATGCTTATTTCTTTGCCTGCTGGAACAATGTCCGTGACCGGAAGCGTTGAGACCGTGCCTTTGATTTCTAAGGACAGGTTTATAAAGCACTGGCTCTGAGATACGTATCACCTTAAATTGCACAGATGTTATAGAAATTGGAGGTGGCTGAAACTTTTATCCATGTCTTCCTCTGTGAGAAATTGTATAATTCAAAGTTCCTAAAGAAGAAAAGAAAACCATTCGTCTTTATAACATAGAAATTGATAGAAAGAATTCTCAAGTTACTTTCTTCCTTGTAGGAATTTATGTCTTGGAAAAGAGGAGGCATAATAAAAACTCAAGAGTGCTGGGGAGATAGCTCAGTGGAATAAGCGCTTCCCTGGTAAGCGCAAGGGCCTGAGTTCAATCCCTGGTACCGCAAACAACAACAACAAAAACCCTCAATAGTCCAGAGCAGAATATGGGGGTTGCTGTTCATTAACAGACAAGCTACTTGTATGGTATCTCTTGTAAATTTTTACATATGAATTATTTTCAAAAGGTGCTTGTTTGAAGAAGAAAAAAACATATTTCTGGAGACTCCCATCCCAAGATGTTTTGCATTAGATGCAATGAAGAGTTAGGCTGAAACCTTGGGAAATATGGTTGTCCCTGTCATCGAATAGAGCAAAGATGAAGGGATGTTTGGCTCTCCGTGCTCTGCGCTACCCTGCTAAAGGCTCTGTCCTGAACCATTGCAGAAAGGTGGCCTCGAGGGAGCTCTGATGTTAGAGTCCAGAGTCGTCCCTGATTTGAAGACCACCCGTCCCTAGAGGCTTGGCTGGTGTCATGGCTTCTCTGGTGAGTTACATCATCTTAAATGATTCCGATTCTAACTTCTGTAGAGGCACAAGCTTGCACCGGAGCAGCCTGTATGTGTCAACTAACCTGCTCATCCGATTTTTTGTGACTCTTACAGGGCACAGTCCCCAATTCAGCACCCAGTAGGTACCTGTCCTAAAGAATTCACCAGATGAACACTGTGAGGAGGTTTCTCAGCTATATTGTCGGCACATTGGAGCTATTAATCCCTTTCCTTGGAGCATTTGTAGTCACATAAATGGCTAATATTAGCTAGAACTAGAAAGGAATGAGATTGGGATTTATGAGTCTTTCTCAGTTATAGAAGGGTGATGGCTAGAGTTACAAGTACTTTCCAGCATGTGCAAGGCCGTGGGTTCAAGTCCCAGCACTGAAAACCTTTGTGAGAAAGTAAACAGTTACTGGTTGCATGTGTCTGTGTGCTTCTTTGTGTGCTCAAAGTGTAGACATCCGGCCCACATGAACTATTCGCAACATCTTGCTAACTGCACTGCTCCACCTTGGACTCGTGGCTTAAGTTAGAGGACAGGCACACGTGAGCTCTTCATTCTGCATTTGAAGAGCTATTGTCGGTGTGCTGGAAAATAGTTGCCTGCTGTATCCACAATGGCCAGTGCAAAGGAGAACACACGTGGTAGATTAAATAGTACAAACTTCAATGATAGATGACCCGTTTTCTTAAAAAATTGTATGGAAGAGGTAAAACAAAGTTTCACAATAAAATGACAGAATAGCAATAGTTAATATAGTGCATGTTGTCTTTACAATAGTTGCTCAGGGTACAAGATATAGGTATATAAATTTCTCCAATTGGTATTAGCACAAGACTTTTTAATGAATGAAAGACACTGATGGTATAACTGACTGCTTGTTTCCCTTTTCACCCATCCTAGTTCCTTTTTCCTTTTGACCAATTTCTTCCCATTTTGTAATATTTAGTGTACACTTGAGACCTTATTTTCTTTCAGCTTCTCACACCAGGGTGACAATACAATGTTCACACGTGTGAGTCTGATTTATTTCACTTATGAGTGTGGTCTCAAGTTGCATCTATTTACGTACTATCCTTATATACGGCTGGGTAGTACACTATTATGTTAAAAAAAAAAACAACCCTGTATCCTCTTTATCCATCCCTCGGTGGATGAGCATTTGGGTTGTTTCCAGGACTTAGCTATTATAAATTGTGCTGCTATAAACATGGGTGCACATACGTCACCGTGGTGTGGTGCTTTCAGTTCTTCTGGAAAAATACCCACCAGGGTATTTTGAGTAGCTGAGCTGAATGGGACCTCTAATGCTAGTTTTTTGAGGAATTTCCACACTGATTTCCACAGTGGTTATATCAGTCTACAATCCCACCAAAAGAGAAGGCTTCCTTTTGCCCCACAGCCCCTCCAGCATGTGTTATTGATTGATTTTTTAAAAATGTATTTGGTTGTTACAGGGTCTCACTATGTAACTCGGACTCATAGTGATCCTTCTGTTTCCAGCCTCCCCAGGGCTGGGACTACAGGCATGCACCTCCACTCCTGGGCTCTGTGGCCAGCTCTGCCTGCACTGGGAGCTGGGTTGGCATGCCATGTGGTGTGGGGAATCCAACCACAGTCCCTGCTTGAACTTGCCTAAGCTTGCCTAAGCAGGCACTTTAGTCCGCTGAGCTATCTCACTGGCTCTATTGGTTTATTTCTTGATGACAGCCATTTTTTCTAGAATTCTATTTTCATAGAACCTCTCCAGTGCTGTTTTAATTTGCATCTCTTGACTGACCAATGGCTGGTTTATTATTGGAACAACAAAGATGCTGAGAGGTCATCGAGGACTGTTCTCCTTTTGCAGATAAGCAATGGAGGCAGTGGCAGATTGGGTGGCAAGCATGGGCTCACAAGGACAGCAACTAGCGTGGCCCGGCACCAGCTGGGTGACTTGGGGCTTTCCATGTGATGTTTGCGTGTAACCCTCTGCTCCCAGTCCTCCCATATTTCAAGACTGTGACTAGATGCTCAAGTGTATGCCTCAGCAAAGCCTCAGGGCTCTTTATTTCTGGTTTTTGTTTTTGTTTTTTTCTTTTTTCAGTTAAAAGTCAGGTATTCGTCTTCCCAGAGATGGAAATTTTTTTTGGAAGTTAGTGTGACCAAGAATATATACTGAGTCCTTTTTTTTTTTTTTTTTTTCCTGGAAGACACACGTGTGTGGGCATGAACATGTCTTCTGCTGCACTTCACCTGCTCCTTCTCAGATGGCTTCCAGGTCCTCTGGCTCATCTTCCCGCTGTGGAGTTGTGTTCTGGCAAGAGCTGCCAGCCCCTTAGGGTGCACCTCAGCTTCCCTAAGTAGATGGATAAGAACCCACGAGCTTGTTCTCTGCATCTAAAATATAGGTGTGAAGGAAGCACAGGAGGGCAGTGGGAGCTGTTTCTGAAACACAAAGAGTGCAGAAGGGAAGAGAAGGCTCAGCCGCTGGCAGGGCCCAGGTGCTCAGGAACTCCCTCCTGAATAAGTGGCGTGTAATGCTGTCCTGTCCATGCAGTTCTAGAGGTGGAAGGAAGCCTGAGGACGCATTCCACACACACTCTTCCTTTCGTGGGGTGAAGAGAGTGCAGCATAGGACATTAAATGGGTGCTCAAGGGGAAGAGCTGACAGGGCTGTGCTGGGGCGAGGACCATGCCATTCTGTCTCGATATCGTATTTGCTAAGCCATTTCTGAGTCCAAACAGTTGTATATTGACAACTTTTGTGCTATATCAACCCCATCTATTTGGAAAGGTCTACAATTGTATATCTTCTTAATAATGGCAATAGTTGCCCCTTTCTCTAAACCAAGTAAGCATACAGTGTCAAAATTGAGAATAACAGGTGGTGGAAATAGCTTGGCGGTCTAAGCTCCTGCCTGGCAAGCACAAGGACCCGGGTTCAATCCCCAGTACCACATGCTGTCCTGGCCCCCAGGCCATGCTAGCCACCAAAACCGAGTGTGGTGGCACATGCCTGGAATCCCAGCGCTCATGAGGCTGAGACAGAAGGATCACTATGAGTCTGAGCTGTGTAGAGAGACCCTGTATCAAGTAAATAAATGCATAAAAATATTTTTTTAAAACTCACTTTAAGAAAAAGATTGAGAATACTGGTTCTGAATTCTTTAATCCTGAGTTTACACAGTAGGTCTTTGTAATCCAAAATTTCTTCATTTACAAAATAGGAATAATAATCTCTATATCATTATTAAAGATTGTTTTAAAACTAAATTCTTCTTTGAAGCACACAGCATAGTACCCAGCACATAGTAAGGATTTAATAAGTATGTCTGGGGCCCGGGGAGA
This sequence comes from Octodon degus, assembly GCF_000260255.1. NCBI lineage: Eukaryota > Metazoa > Chordata > Mammalia > Rodentia > Octodontidae > Octodon > Octodon degus. The sequence goes on along the minus strand of NW_004524625.1, from coordinate 12,459,996 downwards.
TGGCTCAGTGGAATAAGCACTTCCCTGGCAAGCACAAGGGCCTGAGTCTATTCCATTGTTAATTTTATTAGTAAAAAAAAAGAGAGTAAAACTCACCAGGCCTTAAAAATGTATCATCCTTCTGAAAAAGCACATTCATTTCTTCCCCTTGAGCCTTGTAGGATGTACTACATCATCACTGTATATGGTGGACACAGATTTATATTCTGTCTCGTATGCTTCTGCTAGCTAGGGAGATATGCTTGCAAGGCTGTGCTGGCTCTGAGACCTTCACTTGGCTGCGCGGCTGGGTGCTTTGCAAGACTACTCGATAAAGAAATGTAGGTATCAGGGTTAGACCATGAGCTCTATGAAGGGAGGAGGCCGAAATCGTAGATGACTCTTCCTGTTTCAAGTGGAGGCTGGGTGAGGTTACGGTTCCAAATGTTGTTGCCTGACCAGCCCAGTTACTATGGTCCCTAGAAACTGGACCCTGGAGCCTTATCCTGTGTTTATCTGTCCCTGCCTTGTGGGCCAGCAAATATCTCCACTGCCTGGGCTTAGACACCCATGTGTATTTGTCAGAGAGCTCCTCGTTAGTAGTGACACATCAGGAGCAAATATATTTTTCAGACAGCTGCACAGCCAGGAAGAGTTACCACCCTTGGGTACGAATGGACTAAGGCACTCCCAGTCCTGAGGAGGAAGCAGTGGACTTACTCTGAAATCAAACAGCTTTTCTAGCAGGGAAAATCAACAGAGCCCCTCCCTCTTCCCTTCTGGTACCTCTACCCACCTGTCTCCAGGCTCAGGAGCCTTTTCGGTCCCTCCTCTCATGCCTGTGTTGCTCATTGAGTCACTTCATGAAGCTGTGGAGGAGGGGAGCAAGCCCTGGACAGGCCTTCTTTGCAGTGATGTGGGGGAGGAGAGACTCGGAGTACACAGTCCTCCAGCGTCATCGTTCATTGACCCTGTCTCTTCTTAGTTATTCTACTTTCTTTTTCATTCACTTTGTCCGTATGGCATTTGCCATGATGAGTGTAAGCAACTCTTGATCTTTAGAGGAAGGCACTATGTGAATAAAACTCACTACAGGGAGTTTGGCTCACAAAAAGCCAGCTTAACAAGGATGCTGGATGCTGTTTGGGCTATAATGTGAACACGCTACGTGGAAGTGGGTAGAGAAGGGTGAAAATATTTGCGGAGCGTCTAGCGAGGTTGGCCTCAGGCAAGACCTTTGGTGGGCATCGCGTCTCCTCCTAACAGCAGCCACACAGGACAAGCGTTTGCTTCCATTTTAAACGGGAAATCTGAGGTGCAGAGACATTAGCTGGCACAAGATCACACACCACCTAGTTACTGCAGCTTCCTAACTAATGCTGTGTGTGTGCCTGCTACTGCAGCAGGACGGGGAGGAGAGGGTCTTTAACTCCTCTGCAGGCCTGGGAGGCAGATGGGCGCGGCTGTTACTGATCTTTCAAAGCTGAAAAAATTGAAACAGAAGTGGTGTGGGTTTTCAGATCATCTGGTTTAATGAGCAGGAAATTTATACTCATTTTTCTTTCATTTATTCATCTACAATACTTTTATTCAGTTTTAATGTTCATCACTGTGCTAGGCACTGAGTGGATATCAAATATAAGTCATACAGTATGACTCTTGGTGGCAGGAGCTTTATTCTAGAGGAGATAAAAGTCCTGAATATTTGTTCTCGATGCAAGAACAGGTGTTAGATTGCGCGGGCAGCTCAGAAGTGGGAAAGAGCTGAGGTGCGCTCAGGAAAGATCTTGGGTGCTAACACCACCCTCCGACCCCTTTCTTGCCCACACCCAGCCCCTCTCAAATTGGTGCTGCTAGCCGTGGCAGACGAGAGATTGCTTTGGGATTTTTTTTAAAATGTACTTTTTATTTTCAAATAATGATGTATCTGCATGAGGTTATAAGAAATAATATAGAGATCCACATATCTTTTTATCTAGTTTTCACCAGTGTAAACATGACTAGTATAACATCAAAACTGTGCTGTTGGCCTTGACAGAGACAGTTCAGACTTCTCCAGTTTTACACGTACTCATTGTGAGCTTGAGCCTATATGTATGAAGAGCTTTTTTTTGGAAAAAAAAGATGATATTTATTTATTTATTTATTTATTTATTTATTTTTGAGACAGGGTCTCCTTATGCAGCCCAGGTTGGCTTTGAGCTCACTTTGCGGCCCAGGCTGGTCTCAAACTCGCAATGATCCTCCTGCCTCAGCCTCCCTGGTTGTGCACGAGCCCGAGCCCGCCAGGCCGATGCCGTGTCCTGAGCTACATCTCAGGCCCGAGTGCTGCGCAGCTCCACGCCACACCTCCCCACTGCTAAGACGCTGTCACGCTGCTGCGTCACCACAAGAGGCCCTCCCATGGTGCTTTCATGGCCACGCCTGCCTCCCCCGCTTCTTCTGCCCTCATCCCTAACCCCGAGAGGCCAGGAGTCTATTGCTTCTTTCTATAATTTTAACATTTCCTGAATGTGATATATATGCGTGCGCTCACACACGCACAGATACAATGCATCATCTATAGTTTATTCTTTTTATTGCAAAGCTGCATGTATCAATAGTTCATTACTTTTTATTGCTTAATAGTATCCCAGAGTGTAGCTACAGCAAGATGAACTAGTTTGTTTACCATTCACCTGTGGAGGAGAATTGTGGCTATTCTGGAGTTGCAGCTATTACAGATAAAACTAGCAGGAACAGGGTTTTATTTTATTTTATTTATTTATTTTTGTGGCTGGCTCAGCCCACCCTGAGCATGTGGTGCTGGGGATTGAACCACGGTCCCTGTGCTTGCCTAAGCTTGCCTAAGCAGGCTCTTTAGACTGCTGAGCTATCTCGCTGGCCCCGGGAACAGGATTTTAAAAATAGGATGGGATATTTATTTTTATTTTTAAAAGAATATTTATATTTCACCTTAGACAGGTGTTAACTGGGTGTCATTCTTACTCCGTCCTTGGAAATAGTCCTTCATCTTTCAGTACTCATTCAGCAACTAGTTTTTATTTTGTTCTAAATTTTTTTTATTAGTCCATGTTTGCCATATGTAATGATTACATTCATCATGGGGAGTTGATACATGAACATGATGCATTTTAATTCTTTTTTTTTTTTTTTTTTTTGCGGAACAAGGGATTGAACTCAGGCCCTTGCGCTTGCCAGGGAAGCGCTTATTCTACTGAGCCATCTCCCCAGCCCCTTAATTCTTTTTATGTCCCCCTCAACAAATATTTTTGAGTGGGGCATTATATTACTAACATCCTACTAAGAAATAGAGTAAAAAATTTCCTTTGTTGACTCAGGCTTCAATAGCCTGTAACTCTCAATATATAGTTTCTTTAGAGAAAAACAAACTGAAAGCCTAGGTTTGGTTTAAGCTCCTGGAGACTCTGACTTTCAGAACAAAAATTGGGGGATTTCACTTTCTTTATATCTCCTGCACCAGACTTCCTATAAGTTTCCGTGATGATTAAAATTCTCATTGAAAAATCTTAAAAATAGTCTTTCGAAATATCTTGGAGACAGACATGGAAGAAGTGGCTAAAGAAATTAAGATTTGCTTTTATTTTTATTTTATTTGTGTTTTAGAGACGGGTCTACAGGGTGTTCTAGTGAGCTACTAGGTCAGACTCGTAGTGATCCGCCTGTTTACAGTCTCCCAAGAGCTGGGATTACAAGTGTGTGACACCACGCCCCGTCTCAATTGTCGTCTCAGTGCGCCCTGGGGCGGGGCTGGCACAGCAGGCCTGGGGATGGAACCCCCAGCCTGTGCCTGCTCGCACGCACTTTAATCCGCTGAGCTATTTGGCTGGCCCTTGCTTTTATTTTTATAGAATGATTAGACAAGGAATTTTAATTCTAGGAACAAGTTAGACATTTGCCCAAATGATGGTTAAACAAAAGAGGGAGCCCCATTTTTCCTTCTAGTTTCCATCCTCAAAGGGGGTTCTTTTCCAGCTCTGTTATGTGTCTGGGCCTATCCTGAAACTCTGTCCTATCTACTCTGGCATTTAGTTAATGGCATTTTGTTTAAAATTACAGAAACCCGTGTCCTCAGGTGTGACTGAATTCCACAGAGTAGATCTCACAGGTTCTAGCTTTTAGGGGGCCCTCAAGTCCTTTTTATTCGACAACCACACACGGTTGTGACTTCACTGTGGAATGAGTGTGGGTTTTCTCCTGGCTTAGGTTTACTTTTCTTACTTCCCACTTCTTCCCTTTCTACTTTGAGGCCTCTTCTGATTGGCTCAAATGAGAACTAATACCCAAATAAGAAGGTACTACATACACATGCCGATCCCTTGCAGCAGGCAGCCACAGGCTATGCGGCTGAATAACTGGAGATTCCCGAGGCTGATCGGAACCAGTGTACAAATCTGGATGGTAGAAACGTGTTTTCCTCGCTGGCTTAGGGGGTTTGTAGAACTGTGGAGGAAATTTAAGATTCAAGATGAGCTTTTTTGTATAGTTCTTTGCATGTGTAAATGTTGAAAGTTGGCAATTTTCTAGCTTCTAATGTACATAAATTTAATAAAATAAATATGAATTAAGTTAAGCTCCATGATACCTTGTATTTCCCTTGTATTTCATCCTAGATAGCAGTAGCATTTGAAAGCCACTGTACTAGTGAATAATAGAATTATGGACCCTGATATCCTTGGTATCTTTCACTTTTTTCCCTTAATATTTAAGACAAAAGAAAAAAAAGCAATGAGGCAGAGTATAAGAGAGTATCATATCTTTAGATAAGAATATTTTCCTCAGATCTCAAATCTCTGTTAACATACTTACTCCTTTTCACATGACATTCATGAGAACTACCACACTCTAGTCTTCTTCCCGGTGGCTTTGGTTTCCTAAAGAGAAAATAAGGCAGAAGGGACTTGAGGAGCCAGTGGCTCAGCGGCCCCGAGACCCCAGCTCTCTTTTCCCATGGATGCATCGCACCACCTGCAGCACCACGCTTTTACTAGCATAGTCCCAGCTTATCTGAGTTCATCAAATGCTTTTCCTGAGGAAATGTTTCTTTCCCCCTCTGACTGGTGAGAATTTTCTCTGGGTTTAAGAAAGTGTGAGTTTTAGCTACCTTGGGAAAGTTGTGCATCTGCTGGGGGCGCAGGGCACATGGCCACTGTGGTAGAGGGGTGCCCCTTACATGGCTGCAGACCTCCTGGGGCCTTGGCTCCCAGATCTGCTTGAAAAGTCCAGTCTGAAGAAATCTGTGGGCAGAATCTGGGCAGGAGACTAGAACATGAACAAAGGCAGGGTCCAGAGGGACCCAAGAGAAAGCAGCAAGGAGATTCAAGGACTTATGAAAGGTTCAGCCAGACGAGAGAAGCACCCCGTGCTCTGTGACGCCTCCGTCCAAGAAGGCGGTGTGGTACGCAGGTCAGGAGCAAGGATGCCGAAGCCGCATTGCCTGGCTGAATCGCCACCTTCTTTCTGGGCCTGTTTCCTTGTTTATAAGATGCAGAGCTCCCCAGGAACCTCCACATCTTCAGCAATCTAAACGTTTTCAAAACCCAGACCGTTAGGGGCTTTACGGAAGCGTCACTTCATAGGCACAGTTATCAAATCGTTGGTCACAAGGAGCCAACTTAAACGTTAGTAGCTCCCTCTTTCCAGAGGCTGCTAGTCAGCCTGTAGTCGTGCTTTGGACTTCCCTGCAACCAGCCCACATCCCAGGGCTACCAGCGAGCTCTGTGGCCTGCAAAAGATGCTGTTACCGCTTGAGAGCTTCTGAAGTTTGGAAGCTGTATGCTAGGAAATCAGGACAGAAGCCAGACATATCTTTCAAAATTATCTTATGGGAACATATAATTTGGTTGAAAATTGCCCGGTCTTCAGAGGACCCTAAGCCGGCTGGCAAAAACTGCAAAGTTCGCAGCCCGCAAACTTTGGAGAGCTGTTTCTCTGACTTCGAAATGCAATGAATGATGAACACAGACAGGGAGCCTTGAGTCCCTGCAGTCCAGCCCCTTCTGGGGCCTGGATTGTGTTCTTTGACCAGCTGGAGTCAGATTGTTACTGTTGGATGGGGTCTACAAGAGATCACTTTTTTAGTGCCCTCATTTTGCAAATGAAGAGCTAGAAACTTCCGGCTTAGTGACGTGCCTTGTGTCCCCAAGGATAAGGGCTGAGCTGGTGATGACACTGACCTCGCCGGAGCCCCTGTGCACAGTAGCTTATGTCTTTAATATATACATATCTTGTTATGATTTAGATCTAGATGTCCCCCCAGAGCCTCTCGGGATCCTAGGTGGGGCTTTTGTGAGTAGGGAGACCCGGTAGCTGGCCTTGTTCCCCTCCCCGACTTTCACCACTTCCGGTCCACCGTGCTTCCTCAGCTCTCCTCTGCGATGCCCCGTCACGCTGTCCTGCCTCAGAGCCAGCCAGCTGTGAGGTGAAACCGCTGCAAACTGTGAGCCGAAGTTCACTTTTCCTCCTTTAGACTGCAGGTGTTGGGTACTGTTTCTCGTTGACAAGAAAGTGACAAATATACAAGTATTACACAATATTTATATGGATACATAGAGGAGAAATCGTCCAACTTCTCTGAGTCATTTTTCTTCTGTACAACAGGAATGATAAGCCCACTTTCCTCATAGCAGAAAGTGAGGAGCCCTCCCACCCCAGTATACTTGGGTTTCTTAGTTGCCCAGGTAACAGCTCCTGTTCCATTTCCAGTGGCTCCTGTCGCTTAGGAATGGCTGGTCACTGTGGTGCACAGCCAGTCACTGCGAAGCACACTGTATAAGCCAGTCCCCGGCCGACAAGCCGCTCTACTTCTGTTCTTCCTACTTGCTTTATCTCATATACGCTCTAGCCCACCAGAGGTCGGGCCTCATGTTCTGGGAATGATCCCAGTTAGTGTCCTGCGACATACATAAATCTGCATGCAGGTCTGGGTGTCCTTCCGGTGTCTCTGCTTGCTGTTGTATCCTTACCGGGTTGAACTGGGGTTTGGAGAGACAGCTAGGTGTTCTGTCACAGAGGTCTTCCTAGTGACCTAATATACGTCAATAAGTTGACATACGACCCTGCTGCCTCCTTCCTCATAGATAATCACATCTGAATCAAAATAAGCCTTGTTAAAACGTTCTTCTATAAGGGAGAGGTGCCTGATTTCACTTACCAGGGGCCAGAGTGCTGGTTTCGGAGTCACTCAGCCACCGCCCAGCCTAGCTTTCTTTGTATAATGATAGAGTGAGCTGCTCTCAGGATTTCATGTGTTTGCAAATAACAGATAACTAAATATAGTTGTGAGTGTGCATGTGTGAGTGTGTGTGTACAAAATATACAGATAGTTGGTCTCTGTTCTGTTCCTCTTGACTGCGCTGACATTATCAGACAGGTCCTAAAGTCTTCCTTGGAAGGCGTCTACAGAGCCTTCCCTGCCTTTGGAGATGTTCTTCAAAATGCCAGAAAAATCTAAAAACAGTGCTCGACGTGGGTCTTCTCTCCAGCTGGGGCCTCTGATTCACTTCTCCTGCTGCATTCACTCCATAATTAGTACTGATGTGATGGAAAAGGAGGAGAGGAACTTTGAGCTTCAAGTCCAAAGTCTAAACCCACGT
>NW_004524625.1:12441789-12451991 GCF_000260255.1 Octodon degus | reverse complement strand
CCCCGGCCCAGTTATTTCTTGAAGTGTTCTCCGATGACATAAAGGCAGAATCAAAATTCTGGAGGATTGACTAAAATCTTACTAGAAGCAAATAAGACCTGTAATTCTGCTAGAGTAGACCTTGTGATTCCCGTCACCCTGGTCAAACGATTTAACTCAAATTTCGTTCTCCTCTGTGTCTGAGGTCTCTTCCCTCTTAAGCTCTCCACCTGACGATACTGTCTCCTAATTTGCCTTTTTGGCTGTCAAGCACTCAGAACTTGGGCTTGTTTTCTTAAGCCCTTAATTGGGAGGTTCTGTCGTCACCTTGACCTCTCTCCCAGCCCTTTCCCACCTCTCCTTTCCTGCCTAGGGAGCAGGTCCAGGCTGCTCATTAACTATGCATTCGTTGGAGCCTTGGGAACAGCGCATGCCATCTGGGAAGCTTGTGTGTGTGCCGTCAGTCCCAGCACGGAGGGGACACCCGGATGGAGAAAGCCTCTCAGCTCAGGCAGTTACAGCAAGGTAGGAGCCCCAGAGTCCAGCTGAGGATGTCACTCAGGGGGAGAGAGCTTGCTGAAACATGCGCGAGGCCCTGGTTTGATCCCCAGGACTGAAAACAGAAAACAAAGGAGGGAACTAAAAAAACCTTCTGAGGTCAAGTGTTTCTGTCTTAGCTCTCTGGCGCGTTAGCCCCATGTGTGCTTTGCTTTTTCTGAGGCCTCTCTGAGAACCAAGAGAAGTCAGGAACACTTGTGCTGCCCATTTTGGCCCCTGGGAAAAACACACGTGCTGATTCCAACAGTGGCCACAGAACGTCCTCTTTTTAAACGAAGACAATGCACTTTTGTGTGCGTATAAAGACAGGCATCCTTTTGTTTTCTGTGCTCCACCCTCTCCAGAGCAGTACCGTCCTGACTTCTGCATCGAAGACACTGAGTTGGCACACACTTCGTGCCGTGAGTAACTGCATCCAGAGCCCAAGTCAAATCGCTCCTCTTTGTCGTTCTGGCCCTGGTCTCTGCATTCTTCTGGCCACATAATTGACACTGACTGGAGCCTTGGTTTTCAGTTCCTTTCCTCCTTTCTAAATGTATTATCTTGCCAGCTGTGCCACTCACTGAGAGACCAGAAGCCACTTGACCTTGCTGCACCTCAGTTCTGACATCTGTGGTAGGGGGTTGTGATGACGAACATTCCCCGCAGGCTCTGTGTCTCTAAGTTTGCTCAAATCCTCCACACTGTGTGAATGGGAGTCCTTATGTTCCTTAGGGCCCGAATCTTCTCGCAACAGAAATCAGGCCTTGCTATATGGTAACCTCTTGTAGTCCTATTACAGGATGAGGAAGAGGAATGAAGAAAGGGATGGGGAAAATAGAAAAACACTTTGTCTGATTTTATATCCAGTTTTCCTAATTATTCTCTCCTTTGCTACAACTCCATCATATGTCAAGTATTTAGTTAATGAAAAGGCATTTCGCAGTGGGAGGCAGGGTACCATATTTTTCTCCAGCAGGCAGCCCCGATGTCTCTTTCTCCCTCAGCTGCTGTAGTGTTGTGCTGGCATTAATTTTATCATTTGGTTTTGTTCCCATGAGGAAAGAAATTGGAAGGTTCCCAAGGACTCAGAGTTCAAATATCCTGTTTCACAGGTGAGGTCACCCAGAGAGGTGAGTGAAAGCAAAAGTTTCAGTCCTCAGGCCAGAGCAAGGTCCAAGCCCAGCACCAGTTCTCCTAGGCAGGGCAGAGGCTGACCTTGACTGAAGCTGCATCAGCAATCATGGCGTCTGCCTTGAGCGGTGTGTGAAGGGTTTACTCGTACAATAAAGCTTTTCTCCAAATCTATGCAAGGATTTTTGTTTGTGAAGGTTTAAAAATAGATTCCCTGGCGTTGCCACTGCTCTCTCCACTTTGAATTGATTCCCATCTCCTGCTCAAGCGGGGTCACATAAGAGGGCGAAGCCCTTGCTGACCGGTGCACGCATCAAGTTTTTTGTTTTTTTTTAAATTTTATTTATGTGTGTGTGTGTGTGTGGCCAGCTCAGCCCACCAGGGGGCGGGGCTGGCTGGCCTGTGGTGCTGGGGGATTGAACCGCGATCCCTGGGCTTTGCTAAGCTTGTTCTAAGTAGGTGCTTTAGACCACTGAGCCATCTCACCAGCCCCGTCATGCATCAAGTTTGACAGTGCTCTAAACCTCGGTGAAGTTTAGAGTTCTGGGCCTGCGGGGTTGGAGGGCAGCCCCACCTCTGTGTCTTGAGCTTCCTTCACGGGGCCCTGCACCAGGCCTGGCTTTCACCCATGATCACTGTTCTTCCTGGGGCATCAGCCAGCTGGAGAGATGAGACACACATGCTTCCCCAGGCACAGAGCACCCCACCTAGCCGAGGCTTGCATTCTGACTCTTACTAGAGGCAAACATAGGTTTGGGCAAATTCAACTTTTTTTTTTTTTGTACAAGGTCTCACTATGCAGCTCGGATTTGTACTGATTCTCTTGTTTTCAGCCTCCCCAGCACTGGGATGCTAGAAGTGCACACCAGGGGATGGGCCTGGCACGGCATGTGGTTCTGGGGCTCTAACCCTGGTCCCTGCGCTTGCCTAAGCAGGCACTTAGTCTGCTGAGCTATCTCACCAGTCCAAATTTCTTAACTTTTGTGAGTCTCAGTTTCTTGTCTGTAAAATGCAGATGTTAGTTCCTATTTTGCTGGATTAAGATATAATGCAAGTAAAGGAGGAAAAAGGTATTAGAAATAAAATGTCTATTTCTTTCATAACTATTTCATTAAGACCAATGAATTAATTGTAGTAATTCAATTTGCTATATTGTGCAACACATGAACATAGTTTTCAAGTTATTACGAGGCATTTTAATTTCTTTTCTTTATTCTTCTTCTTTTTTTTTTTTTTGGGGGGGATTGAACTCAGGCCCTTGCGCTTGCCAGGGAAGCACTTATTCCACTGAGCCATCTCCCAGGCCCCTGAGGCATTTTAATTTCTATACACGATCTTATTCTTTTTTGCTGCTTTTCATCTAATTTTCCAGGGATTGGTTGAGAATGTTCAGAAAACTTAGTGTATAATTTATTCCTTTTGGAGGTTTTCCTCTCTCTTGGTTAAAAAAAAAAGACAGCCCACCAAGTTGGACAACATTTCACTTCTAACTTTGAATTGCCTTTTTAAGAACTGCGGGTCAGTTGGTTTAACCACAGCTCTCTCAGGGCAAATGTATATTTTTGGAACTCAATGACTGTGTCACTAAGCTGCACAGCTATGTATATTTTTTCCTAATAAGGAAAAAGCTTGGAGATAGTTTGCTTTCTCATTTTTTGAGTAAAGAACATGTTTCTTGAAAATAGATTTCTGGTTTGTTGGAAAAGCAATATAAAATGAATGCAGCGCTATGGTGGAATGTGGTCTAATACCACTGGACATTGAGTGGCCACCACAGCTGGGTGCTGCGCATACAGAGGGGATGGGCATGATATCTCTAGCTCTGAGGAGAGCTCAGGCTTGTTAGGAAGCAGGCAGTTATTATCTCGTCAGATTCCTGGGAGACCACAGAGGAAAAGGCCACACCTCCCTTGAGGAAGAATGGCCAGTCTCAACTTCCAAACAAGGTGGAGCCAGACTCAGTCTTGAAAGATGAGCAGGGCTTAGGAGGCTCAGAAAGTGCTTTGTAGGTAGAGGGAGCTTTGAGGCGCTATAGGGTACTGAGTGGGGGAAATGGACAGGATGGTTAAGGGGGCCGATCTGGAGGGACCAATGTAACACCGAGTGGTTAGAATCTTATTCTTAGCGTACTGAGTATATCCCAGGGAGCTGTAAACTAAGAAAAGACCTTAGAGGTCAGAACCATGGCCAAGGGGGTAGAGGCAAGTTTCTTGCATAGTTTGTGGCTGTCTTTATACAGTAGAGAGTGGAGCAGGCTGTGGGAAGGGGCCTTCACAAGGGCTGTTCAGGGCTGACCTCCCGAAGGCAGATTCTCCCAGGAACACTTGGCCGAGGATTCATCATGAGGACTGCATGACTTGGGCTAATGACCCCAGCATGCCTCTTTGCATATTATTTCCTTTAAAGGAAAGGCCATCACGGGCTAGAAATGCTCTTGGGCTATTTTTAGATTGTGTGGTAGGGGGAATTAGTGGAATTCCTAAGGTCAGCTCCAGCTGTTTTTCTCCAAAAGACCAGCTGAATGTTTCATGAGATTTGCTCATTAGGGCTTTTCATCCTTCTGTGAAACACTCTGCACTGAGTCCTTGTTAGGCTGGCCTGGAAAAAACTAAGGGGACTGCCTGGCGGTTGGGAAAACTAAGCCTGAGACCGCTGCCGCCGCCAATTTTTGTATTTAATATTAATTATCAATGCATTGTCAGATATGGTCAGTCATTTTCACCATCTTATCACATAGTGAATGTCCTCCTAGAATATACCTTTGAGGATTGGAAGTTTTGGAATGTCATATACAAAGAGTATAACATGATGCCTGGGCAGACATGGTTCTGACCAACTACATGGTAGTTACAGGACCAAATAATAGGAACTTTTACTCCAAATATCACCTCATAACATATTAGTACCTCACAGCTATCAAATCATTCTTTTTTAAAATGTATTTTGTTGTCACAGGGTCTCACTATGCAGCGCAGGCTCATAGTGATCCTCCTGTCTCAGTCACCCCAGCTCTGGGATTACAGGCACGCGACACCACGCCTACTCTCAGTGGCCAGCTCAGTGCTCCCAGGGGAGTGGCTGGCATGGCATGTAGGGCTGGGGATCGAGCCCCAGTCTCTGCTCTTGTCTAAGCAGGTGCTTAGTTCACTAAGCTATCTTGCCGGCCCCAAATCATTCTTTAGGGCTGCTTCAAGAGAGGATTTTCTGTGGCTATTTGGCATCTACGCTGCTTGCATTGTGTCTTAAGGACAATTTGAAGGCAGGTGAAGGATAGGCCTTTTTTCCTTCTTTGGTAGTACACCGAGCTTTCCTGTTGTCAGGCTTATGGGTGTCAGCTTGGAGGCCATGCTGCTGGAAAGGGAGTGGATACATATACTTGTGCAGTTTTCAGCCGACCACGTCCTTTCCGTCATAGTCCCATCGACCCCTGTGCTGATTTTCGGGTGAAGTGGGCGCTGGCTGGCCCCACTTTTAGAGGTGAGTAAACTGAGCCTCAGTGAAGTGCTACGTTCACGGTCACCAAGAGGAGAAGTGTGCCGCATTTCTCTTCCAGCCAAGAAGCGATTCACAGAATGCCTAAAGGAGGGCAGTCCTGGCGGGTAGACGTCTGACGAAAGAGGCCCCAGCAAGGGCTTCTGAGACGTGGTGCGTGCTAGTGACTGCCGTGCTGGCTCTGGAGTGGCGGCTGCTTGAACTGGAACTCAATGACCGTAAGAAATGACACTGTATAACCCATGCTAATGAAAATAATACGTGGGCCGGTAATGTAGCTCAGTGACACAGCACCTGCCTGACAAGCGCCAGGTCCTGAGTTTCGATTCCCAGTACAAAAAAAAAAAAAAAAAGAGAGAGAAAATAATATTTACTTATTACTGTGGTTGGGATAAATAGTGGTTTCTAATCTTTAACCAAAGAGTGCAGCCTGCAAAGCTTCCATCTAAGGAATTAGCATTGATAATTATCAGAAAGCCATCCAGTGTGCTTCTCCCCTGCCTCCTGAAATCTTTAAGGATTTTTTTTTTCCCATGCAGGGTCTCACTATGCAGCCCAGACTCATAGTGATCCTCCTGATTCATAAATCCTTCCCTCCAAGAGTCTATTCATGGGAATTCAATGTGCTTATACGTTACAACAATGGTAATGTGTTAATGATTGAACAATTACCATATGAGACGTATCTATATCTATATATCTATAATCTATACATCTACCCAGTAAGATAGCTGTAAAGCTCAGAGAAGCTACTAATTCATGCTAGATCATGTTGTATCGGACTTTCTGATCCTCTGCCCTTTTTACTTCAAATGAGAGACATGCAAATAAATATGGTAAACACTTGGTGAAAGAGACACTATCACCAGCTTGTGGGAGATTTTGTGAGGGGGAAGTGGGTGTTAAGCGCAGTTTTAGAGAGGAGCTATAATTCAAGATGAGATTTAAAAGATAGCTAAGGTTTGATTGTGTGAAGATGTAAGGAGAAAGCATTCTTTGTGGGAAGAACGACATTACACAAGCCTGGCAAGGATCGAGGATCGTGTAGAAGGGAGGTGTGAGAGTGGCTTGATTGAAACACAAGGGGGAGAAAGAGCCAGGAGTTTGATCCCTGGCCTGCCGAGCCAGGTCCTGCCCCGGGGTGCGCTGTGCCGGCTGAATGAGACTGGGCGTGGTGGCACGCACCTGCAATCCCAGCACTTGGGAGGCTGTAAACAGGAGGATCACTATGTGCCCGATCTATGCAATGAGACCCTCCCTAAAATACACACACACACACACACACACACACACACACACACACACACACACGAGGCCCGTGGTGAAGAATCCTGGATAAGGAGCTGGGACCGAGCAGGGCGTCAGTGCTGGGGGAGGGAATTTGGACTTCTGTGCCTTGGGGAAGAGCTATGACTCCATCAGAGAGATGCTTGGGAATCTGGGCCTAGCTGGTTGGTGTAGGAGAGGGGAAGCAAGGGAGGGCCTAGAGTGTCCCGACAATCCTACCGCCCTACAGGAGTGACAGTGAAGCAGGGGAGGGGTCAACGGAGCCCGGCAATGATTGGCTACAACTCGAGGAGAGGACAGTGTCCTGGGTGCCACCTCAAAGTCACTTACGAGGATGTCTTCAGCTTACAGGGATTCATGCAGCCAGCTAGGGGTTCAGAGATGAACAAGCACCGCTGTCTCTCCTGAAACTTGTGTATAAATTTCCAAATATTGCTGTAACAAATTTAGTGTCTTAGTACATTATCTTGTAGCTCTAGGAGTCAGAAGTCTGAAATGATTCTTCCAGGTTAGCATCAAGTGTTAGCAGAGCCGAGTTCTTTCTGAAGATTCTGGAAAGAACCTGTTTCTCAGCCTTTTCCAGCTTCTAGGGGCCCTCTCTGTTCTTGGCTCAAGACTTGTCTTTTCACCTGACACGTCATCCCAAACTATTTTTGACTTCCTCTTCACTCTCACTTGTCTCCTTTCCCCCCCCCCCATACTGGGTATTGAACTCAGGACCTTGCGCTTGCCCAGCAGGCACTTATGCGCCTGAGCTATCTCCCTAGCTCGCTCTCCTTCTGACTCTTCTGTTTCCTTCTGCTAAGGACCCTGTGATTGTACTGGGATACCTCCATAATTCAGGACTGGCCAACCTTTGGGAGACAGGTTGCCCAGACTGCAGCCCCCAAACCCACTTATTTATCACAAAGTGCCAACACTGCAATTAAACCTGGATACTGAGTTTAGAAAAAAAGCAGCTGTTACTCAGTGTCTGGCTGCTGGGGCGACCTGGCTTCTGTGCCGACAGAGAGGGCTGTGTGCCCACTGCGTGCCCGCTGCAGCGCACGTGCCACAGGGTTGCCTCTGCTGACCTGGGACACTCCCCGACTCGTATCTCCAGAGTCCGCTTTACTATTCACAGTTTTCAGGAATTAGGCTGTAAGCCTCTTCAGAGGACCATGACACTACCACAGGACTGATACACGCATACCTGGAAGATAACACGTAATTGTTCTGTACCTGCCTTGTAATTTTTCTTGAGGCTTTCTGTATTCTCCTGAATTATTTTGCTTTGGCCCACTATATTCTTTTTGCCTCCACAATTCTCTTTTTTTTCTATACTTTACTCAATAGATGAGGTACCTGCTTTGGGGACACAGGAATGTCACATTCTCTCCATTAGTAGAAAAAGTGGCGCAGGGGGTGGCAGTTAATGGAGAACCAGAGGCCAGAATGTCAGCCTCCTGACTTTTGGTCCTATAAAGCAGGGGTCAAAGCCCAAAGTAGGAACATTTAGAATTCTCAGGATTTGAAGACTAGGAACAAGTTAATGCGTCATTTTTAAACCAATTCTGCATGCTTATGGCTGGTACTCTGAACAACTATTACTTTGAAGACAATAATATACAATATAACAATCATTGTTGAATTCCTATCACCTTGTTGGTGAAATTCAGTATTGTTTTTAATGTTTTATTATTAATTTTTATTCTGAAAAAGAAAGAAAGAAAGAATAAGAACCTCTCACCCAACCTCTCTACTACTGATTCCCTATCCCAAATTTAGGTATTAGAAGGCCTCAGTGGCAGATGGGGCGATGTGTGTGGTTGTAAAGACCAGGAATCAGGCTCCCTGAAGTGGCGGGGAAGGGTGGAAAGGGGGTGTCCAGGGAGGTAAACCGGGAAGCAGTGGCAGTAACGCCCAGCCCAGCGTGGCGCGTGGCGGGAGGGGAACTGGCCGCTGCTCGGCAGGCGGCAGCTTTGTGGGGCAGGCATTGTGTCGCAGACCACTCTACCCGATGCCAAATGTCGTCCTCACATAACTTTTGCAGGAAGGTTTGCCCATCACATGTACAGATGCAGAGTCAAGCCCAGTTCCTGAGGGGAGCTGCTAAGGAGGTAATAAGGACCTCTCCTCTTCCATTTTCCTTTGGACCCCAAAGCCAGCAAGTTCTACTGCATGGTGGCATTGACAATGGTGTGGACATTATTCACCAGTGTCAGCTCCAAAATAAATAGCTCCTCAGAGAGCATCGAGAGGGTGTGGGGTGACCTCGCACAGCAGGGGAACCAGCCCTGCCTTGGGTGGCCCAGTTGGTCACTTCACTCAGAGACTGAGCCTTTGAGGCCGTGTGGGAGGAGGGAGAGGCAGATGAGGGGCATGGACGTGGGATCTTTGGATACAAGGTCATCCGACGATGTTGCCACCCACTCAGCGTGGCTCCTTGTCTTTCGTGCCCTACGGCTTTCTAAGGCCGCCTCTCCTGGAGGTGCTTGCAGGCGCTGGAGGCTGCGCTCTGAGGCTTTGTCTCCCCATAGTGTGTGCTCTGGGTTGCTTGCTTGCTTGCTTTACTGCTACAGCCCGGATTTGTGCATGGTCCAGAGCAGGGAGAAGACCAGCTCCAAGGTCACTACTCTAACTCCCGACTGTAACCACCCATGCACCTTGAGCAAAAGCATCCCTGTTGGGGCTGCCCTTGGGCCATTGGGTGTGAATCCTTGGCAGGGAGGGGAGGGTGCAGGAATCTGGGTGTTATTTTCATTTGTTTTTTGCTAAGATGATGCCATTGTACAGCGATTTCGAGGTCACCCTTGTTAGTACACAATCCCTCCTTCCCAGGCTGTGAGAATGCACATGGCTGTACCTAATGTGAGGCTTTCTATAGCCTTTTTAGGCCTGAGCCAGTGATGGCTACAGTTCAGTTAATTTTACGATTCTGGTTTTAATTCCAGGCTAGTTAATACATTAGCTGTACCTCCATTCCCTGCCTTTGAATTCGAAACCTAGAAAATAATTAAATCTAGCACTCATCTCTAATTCCTGCTTGCTATCTGTGTGTCAGTTTCAGGAATGCTGTGAAATGCATCCCCAATCATTTCTTAGTCCATTTGTAAATCCTTATTTTCATTGTAATTATATATGTCTGGAAGATAAGCTAGGTCCCTCCGGGTGTCCTAACTCACTCACTAGGCAGCTGCTGGACCCTGAGCGATTGGTTTAACCCCCTTAGTCTCAGATTTCTCATCTGCACAAAGAACTACTTACGACTTTATGATTCAGCTGTTGCCTTTTTGTGTCTGCTTTTGGCACAGCTGAGAAACAATTGCTGTATAAATGAAGGTGTTCCATGTGATCTAGTGGCTTTTCTGCCAGTCCCCAGGCATTTCTGAGCTCTGGAAACCCTTCAAGGCTGTGATTTCTAAACCTGGCCAATGAACCACATCATACGGAGGCATTTTATAAAATGCAGATTCTTGGACATTAACCTTAAAGATTTGGGTTCACTGGTTCTCAGGTAATGTCTGGGAATCTGTTGCTGCTGGTCACGCAGATTTAGAAGCACTCATCATTAAAGTGCCGGCCCTTTCAATGTAGATAGCTCAGTAGGATAAGCGCTTGCCTGGCAAGCACAGGGTCCTGAGTTTAATCCCCAGACCAAAAAGAAAAGTAGATGTTATTTTAGAGTAGTGAGGTGACCTTTTTGAGCTGTCAATGACACCAAGAGTCCACTGCAGCATGTCGCCATAAGTTCGCCACCACAGCTGTGGAGTTTGCAGGTGACAGAGTTCTTC
>NW_004524625.1:12435483-12440864 GCF_000260255.1 Octodon degus | reverse complement strand
ACAAACCTTTCTTTTCAGTGAACTAAGAGGAACTAGCTGTAGAACTGTTTTGTGCATTAATACTTTTTCTTTTTCCCCTTCTTTCTTTCTCATTTCCCCCATCAGTTTCTCTTTTTTTTCTTTGCGGAACCGGGGATTGAACTCAGGCCCTTGCGCTTGCCAGGGAAGCACTTATTCCACTGAGCCATCTCCCCGGCCCAGTTTCTCTTTTCTTTTGAACAGTTTTTTCCCATTTCTCAATATCAATTGTACATGTTGGATCTTATTTACTTATTCAGTTTCTCTCACTAGTGAGACAATATGATGTTTACACATACGGGTCTGATTTATTTCACTTAAGAGTATGGTCTTGAGTTCCATTCATTTACCTATAAAATCTCTACTTCATCCTTCTATAGGGCCAAGTAGTGCTCCATTATATAGAAATATCACATCTTTTTTAAATCCGTTCTTCTGTTGATGGACATTTGGGTTGTTTCCAAGATTTAGCTGTGACAAATAGTGCTTCTATAAACATTGGTGCACATGTGTCACTGCAGTAGGATACTTTCAGTTCTTCTGGCATGATATCCAAAGGGGCATAGCTAGGCCAAATGGAACCTCTAATCCCACACTGATTTTTGGAAAATCTCCACACTGATTTCCATAGCAGTTGTTCTGGTCTACACTCCCACCAACAGTTGGAGAAGGCCTCCTTTTTCCCCAATCAGCATTTGTTATAGGTTGATTCTTTCGTGATAGCCATTCTTCCTGGGGTGGGATGGAATCTCAGTGTTGTTTTAATTTGCATCTCTTGAATAACCAATGATGTCAAACAGTTTTTCATATATTTATTTGCCATTTACATTTTTCCAACTGAGAAGTAGGTATTCATCTCAGATGCCCATTTTAGGATTGGGTCTTTGCATTTGGGGGCATCTTATTTTTTCAGTTCTTTATATAATATAAACATAAGTCCTTTGAGGACAACAGGCTATAATTTTTTTCCTACTCTGTGGGTTGTCTTTTGCTCCTGTTGATGATTTCCTTTGCTGCACAAAAGCTTTTTAAGGTAAGATCCCTTTTGTTGATTCTTTGTACTATTTCCCTTGTAGTCTGGGTTGTATTCATGAAGTCTTTCCAACACCTATGTCTTTTAGGTTTCTACCTATTTTCTCTTCCAATAGATTTAGTGTTATTATTTTAATATTTAGATCTTCGGTCCATTTTGACTTTACTTTAGGGTGTGATGACAGACCTGGGCCAGTCTTCTTTCATTCTTTCATAGCCCAATGCTGTTGCCCAATACAACCATCTCTTTTGTCTAATTTGGCCTCCAAGGTTCACCTTATTTTATCTCCTTCCTAATCCTTGTGCCTAAATCCCTTCTTCATACACTAGTTGGCTTGTTCTCCCAGTATTAGTACTTCACTAATTAGAGTTAGTTCTGTGTGATGCTCCTTCCTTATACAACCCCTGACCCATAACCCATGAGTCATGAGCCTGCTTGTGATGGGAGAGTATTGAACTTAGGATTCCTGTGGGCTCCTAACTTTAAACCTGAGACCAAGAAATGGTAAGGGCAAGCTTTTCAGAAGTTTAGGAGCTTCACCATTAGGTGCAAATTTGAAATTAAGGAGTAGGAGGAACTGTCACATATAACTAATCTTTCTCTACTGCTACCCCTACTCTTTATCCCTGGTCTGATATTACCAATACATTTTATTGGAGATTGTAGCTCTGAGGTACATTGGCGGAGAGCTAAAGGGAAATGAACGATGTCAAAAAGTGCTTTGTCTTTGGCAGAATCTTTGCAAAAGTTAGATGTTCCTGGGGCTGGCCAAATAGCTCAGCAGATTAAAGCACCTGCAAATAGGAGCAGGGGCCGGGGGTTCAATCCCCAGGTCTGCCATGCCGGTCCCACCCCCAGGGCATGCTGAGACAATGATTGACACTGGGTGTGGTGGTGCACGCCTGCAATCCCAGCTCTTGGGAGGCTGTAAACAGGTAGATCACTACGAGTCCGATCTAGTAGTGAGACCCTGAACACCCTGTAGACGCTTCCCTAAAATTCAACAAAAAAAGTAAAATGTTTCTTTTTATCTTGAGGGTGACAGCCAGTTTTGAATTTTCAGTTTTTCTTCCATTAAAAGCAAAACCATAATTTATTATCAGGTAAAAACTTACTCTTTTTATTCCACAATACCTTTCCATTTGTTCCCTTCGTTCCCTTCTTCAGAGGTTCATTTCATTTGTTCATTTTATCTATCTGACGGATGCTATTTGAGAGCTGTGTTGAGCCAGTGCAAGGTGACCATTTGTCTCCAGAGAACTCGTTTAGGCAGCACGGGAGCTTGTGTGGTTCACAACATTTTAATTGCTGAAGGCCCTGACTGTGCGGGAACAGTAAGTATTCCTGTAGCCTCGTCTCCCAGTGGTGCCCAGCAGAACTTGTTTTCATATGGATACATTTCTGTATAATCATATAACAAACCATCCGACTGAGTTCAGACGTAGGAAGTAGGTTCCTTTAGTGGTAGTTTCTGGTCCCAGGAATCTATACCATTCTTAGGATTGACTGGGCATGTCCAAACACCTGCCATGTTGACACAGCTGCCTTCTTCTTCTCTATCTTCTGCTTGTCCTCCTTTCCATGTCTATCTGAAAAAAAAAAAAAATCCAAAGGGCCCAGTAATTTTCCTATTCCAAACAAGGTGTGTATAGAAGAGCATGCCGTTGTGGATCACATTGCCCACAGGAAACCACCAAGAAGAAATCAAATGTACAGAGGAAGGACGAGTAGGATGCAAAGAGAACCGGGTTGAGGATCAGGAAACTCGGATTCTGGTCTCTTTGCCCCCTAGATGCAATCTCTTTGAGAAGAAGGGGAGTGGTGATGCACTGAAAGATGACAAACAGCAGCTTCAAAATCTTTAAGCCATGGGCCCAGATCACACTCTGGGGCCAGTGGGATAATAGCTCAGCGGACTAAGCGCAGACTAAGCGCCTGCTTAGGCAAGCACAGGGACTTGGGTTCAATCCCTGGCACCACAGGTCCTGCTGGCTCTGCCCCTGGGTGTGCAGAGCTGGCCACTGAGGCTGGGATTGGTGGCTCACGCCTGCAATCACAGCACTGGGGGACTGAAAACAGGAGGATCACTATGAGTCTGAACTGCATAGAGAGACCCTGTATGAAATACATTTTTAAAAAAATTTAAAAATCGCACTCTGGTTGAATGACATCATGCAAGGTAATGAATTCCTGGAGGCCCAGCGTTCTCATCTACGTGATGCAAAGAATACCATCCTCCCCATGCAGTCAGGTGATTGACTGAGATTGCATGTGAAAGTGCTTAGCACTACCGGCTCACTTTGTGGTGCAGACAAAAATGACCAATATCGTGATTGACAAGAAGACAGAGTTTGTCTTCCTCTCAGCAAAGGAGATGAAGGGAGGGAGGTGTAAGATCTGTCTTCCCCTTTAAGTTGTTCTGAGGAAGGGAGACTTAACTAAAAGTGTTCCTGGAGGCCAGGATGGCACGCAGCCAACAGGTGTGACACGTGGGCAAGGGCCCAGAGCACAAGCCAGCCAGAGAGGCGGAGCAGCCCTGCAGCCACTCGTGGCGTTGACGCTCATACCCTTGCTGGGGCTCCTGGGCATCTAGCAGTCTGGCGTGCTGGGGAGATCCTCCTGCTGGCAGCAGCAGACTCCGACGGTCCCCCTGTGCTTGGCTCCACCTGCAGTGTCTCTTGAACCTCCTGTGGATTGTTCTATCCACACTTAGATGTCACCGTGACCCGGCAGGGAAAGAACAAGTTAGTTTTACACAGTATGGATTTATAAGCATCACCGCTGGAGAGATGAATGTTTTTGTTCATCAGAATTTTCTGAAGCACCATCTGTCCGACTCAAGCACATCTGTTTCTGCTCCACTTCTACTGCCCAGGTGTTTTCCGGGCCTTCACACTTGATGGCATGGGATGGTCAGAACAATGCACTTCTCTGCTGAGAACCTCATCCTGCAACAGTCACTTCTTACGCGAGCTCCGCCACCCTCCCTTGGGGTCCACAGCCTCCAGCAACTGTCTGGGAGAACAGAGCATGCTTTCTGGGTGGCCCCCGCCATCCAGAAAGCACTAGGAAGGCACTGTGTTAGTGAGTCAAGGAAAATGATTGAGGCTAGGGCTAGCAACACAGCTCTTAACTTTGTTACTGTCGAAGTGAGGCTCTTAGTTCCTCTTCCCAGCTTAAACTTTGGATGACTGACAAGATGAGGAGCACTGGGTTTTTTTAAATAGATGTGGCATGGCAGGGGTGACACATGGAAAATATGAGTTAAACACGGGCTCCATGGGAAGCGCTCAAATTTCCCTTTGTGCTACTGTTTCTAATGCCGCATTTGTTCTACATTTGTCCTCTGTAGAGTCCCACATTCTCCCCATTCTCCAATAATCTCCTGAAGAAGAGAATGTGCTCAGCATACACATGAGAAGATTGAGATGTAGAGAAGTGACCCATTGAAAACAGAGTGTCATGTGCAAGCCCTGACAGTAGAACCCAGGAATGATGTAGATCTGATTTTTTACCCGTGGGCCTTAGAGCTAGTTCTTGGTAAGGGGGAAGTGGAAGTTCTGTCCTCTTCCACCTGGGTTGGTTTTTTTTTTTTTTTTTTTTTTAACTTTCCACAAATACAGTATTTTAATGTGTATTGAGTGGCGGGTACTAGAGATACAAAGCCCTCAGAGAGCCAGACCTGGTAGAAGCCAGATGTGAGCAGATGGGGAGGTGGGACGGTGTAATGGCCAAACGTGGCCAAGGGAGCTGAGTGCTATAGGCACACCAGAGGGGCACAACCTTGCCCTGTGTGGTTCGGGAAGCCTTCTGGGTAGTAAGTGACTCTCACTGGAGACCCAAGTGGGAAGGCTGCTCCAGGAGGAAAGAACAGAATATGTAAAGCCATGAAGGCAAAAGGAGCTTAATAAGTTTGGACTGTCAGAAGCCTAAGGAAAAGGGTTAGGGAAGACAGAGCCACTAGCTCCCAGGCTGTGCCAAAGATTCTTTAGCTTCAGTTAAACTGGGCCACGCATACTGACAGGATGGGTCCACTGAGGAGGACAGCACCGCATGGTCCACGGCTTCCCCAAGCTCCCCCTCCCCCGTCACCACCTCTGAACACTTGAGACTTTAGGGTACTTCCTGGATCGAAACCATGGCGTTCAAAAGGCCAGCCAGGGGCCAGGGAGATGGCTCAGTAGAATAAGCACTTTCCTGGCAAGCACAAGGGTCTGAGTTCAATCCCCGGTTCTTGCGTGCCAGCTTCACCCCCGGGGCACGCTGAGATGGGCGATTGAGACTGGGCATGGTGGCGCACACTTGTATTCCCAGCTCTTGGGAGGCTGTA
>NW_004524625.1:12431337-12435257 GCF_000260255.1 Octodon degus | reverse complement strand
AAAAGAAAAGAAAAAGAAACCATGGCATTGACCTGTAGTGGCTTATTTAGGCAAACCCACTGGCAGA
Organism: Octodon degus; assembly: GCF_000260255.1. Lineage (NCBI taxonomy): Eukaryota > Metazoa > Chordata > Mammalia > Rodentia > Octodontidae > Octodon > Octodon degus. The sequence goes on along the minus strand of NW_004524625.1, from coordinate 12,435,190 downwards.
CGCAGGATCTCATTTAGTAGCCAACACACTGTTGGACCTTGCCATCTTCATTGGAAACAGCCCAGAGAGAAGGTCCCCTGGGATCTCTTTGTGTATATGCGTGAGGTACCAGGTGTGCAGGAGGGCCCCAGGTTATGGTTCTTCCCTGCTGCTTGCCTGCCCTTTCCTATCGCTTGTCCATCTCAGAGTAAATCCAAAGTGCTCCGGCCCCTGCAGTGCCCACAGCACCTGACTCACTTCCTCTCTGCCTCCCTGCCTCCTGCCCACCCTGAGGTGCCAGCTCTGGCCTCCTTGCAGTTTCTGGAGCACCCGGACGTGCTCCACCTCAGGACCTGCTGGTATTTGCCTGTCTTGTTTCCTTACCTCTGCAAAGCATTTGTTCGAGTGGCACCGTCTCAGTGAGACTTCCTCATAGCACTGTTCAGTGCCAGCTTTCCCACATGATTATTTTCTTCTCTCCTCAAACTTGTTTTCCTTGAAGCTCTTGCCACTTTGCAATGTGTTACGTATTGAATTATTTAAATTTTTAATTAAAGAGTGTATTTTTCATTATTTAGTTTGATCATGTCTCTTTCTAGTAACATGGAGCTCTACAAAGGCAGAAGTGTTTCTCCTCCCTTATTCATGGCTGCATCTCCAGAGCACAGACAGGCAGCACCCTCTCAGTGGATGAATGTGTGAGATGCTCCCTGAGCTCTTAGCCCGCTTTCATCCACCATAGCGGAGCGGAGTCAACAGCAGTCCCAAAAGCATGAAGGCTGCTGTCTGAGTGCTCTCCCGAGTCTACTGGGCAGGTGACCCCTGGATACCTGGTGAGGAAAGGATTCCAGCCTTCACTCCTCTGGAAAACAAGACTGTTGCCCTTTGCCTCACTCACAGCCTACCCCTGGGAAGAGCTTTTCACCCTTACACGCTTTTGTACTTAGCACTGTTAGCTGGTGGTCCTGACTGAAGGTGTGGAAGCCATCGCTGCCCTATGAGTAACTCTTCTCCTCAACACTGATGAATGAGCTGAGTTGTTCTCTCCTTTGCTGTCTTCCTGTCCCTACTCCGAATTTAAAAAGCGTCCATCCAGGTGTGATGGTGCATGCCCGTAACTCTGAGATTTGGGAAGCTGAGGCCAACCAAGGCTACATAGTGAGTTCAAGGGCAGCCTGAGCCACATAGCATAACCCTGTCTCAAAAACAAACAAACAAACAATGGCAGTGTCAAACCTCACTGGGGACATAGTCCTCAGGATGTACCCATTTTCTCTCCAGCCTCGGCCAGTTACTCTGCATGGAAGACAGGAAGAATGAGATAGATATCTCCTGGAATGCTGCCTACTTGGATTCAGCTTGCTTACTGATTTAATCATTTGCAGCGTTTCTTCACATTCAGAGACTCACCGTCAAGTAAGGGAGCCTGAGAAGAAGCAACTCAAAGCAGGGGAGATGCGGATATTGAGAAGGCTTTGCATCCACCAAGTGGGTTATAGAGCAGTCTCTCTTGGTACCCGGGATTGAACTCAGGCCTTACACCTGTAGGCAGGCACTTATGCTGTTGAGCTATCTCCCCGGCCGTGTAGAGCAATCTCAAAAGATTCCTTTCTTGGCTTCCTATCTAGAGATCAGCTGAGCAGCACTATTTCAGGGCTTTGGACCCAGGTCTGTAAGTAGAGATTTAGGAACGTAATTTAATCCATCACAGCATTTAACCATGGCCACGGAGGTAAGAGAACGCTTGATCTGTCTTGAATGGTGGGTAGTTTTCAGGACAGACAGGCAGGCCAAAACACATGTAAGGGTAGGCAAATTTTTTAAAAGACCTTGAAATAATATCTTAATATTTATTGAAGTGGTCACTGGGGGTGATATGCAAGTGCCGTATGAATATAAAACAAAGAGCGTCGGAGTATCTGTTCATGAAGTCCATGCTTCACAGGGGAGATCAGCAAGAGCTAGAACACAATGTAGATAAGGAGAACAGAGCCAAGTCCAATCTTATTCACCTGGATGGAACCAAAAGGTGAACTCAGAAGGGAAGCGCAGATATATTTTCAGTAACTAGCTACGGTACAGCATGCAACCTATGAGCTGTTTTATATGTATTATTTGACTTAATCCTTACAATCTGTGAAAAGTCTAATGCTAAGTACAAATAAACAAACAGAGTCTCTGAGTTGTCAGCAGTTCACCTAAGGGCTTATAGTTAGCAGGTTGGAGGGGTCTCCTGCATAATCCTGTTTTTCAAAGAATTTACTCTTGGTGCTTAGGGAAGGCTGTTTTCAGACTGACTAAACACGGGGTTTGGAGTATGTACCTGTCTCAGTTGCTGGGACAAATACCTGACACTCAAAATGAAGGAAGGAAAGGTTCATTTAGCTCACAGTTACTGGAGGTTTCAATCCATACTCCACTGGCTCCAAGGCAGAGTGGCACAAAGCAGAGGGCAGCTGTTCATGGCAGCAAAAGGCAGCAAAACAGGGAGAGCAAAAAGGAGGAGTGACGGCAACACTGGCCCCAGAGAGCAAGTCCGGCTCCCTTGTGTTGCATTCAGGCTGTCCGCCCCAGGCCAGCTGGGTGCAGCACTCACACCCACAGTCCCAGCCTTGGATCATGATGTTAACACAAACTCTAGAAGTCTGCCCCACGACCCCATGAGGCTGTGGGGGGACAACTAGATGCAAACCCTAACAGTACCCAGTGGGCATCTCTCCATTTTTCAAAAGGACGTGGACTCTGGAGTAAATAACATCTGACATCTCATGTGGCTTGGGCATTCCACAGGTCTCATCCCCTCCTTTCACACGTGTTTAACATGCTTCAAAGAAAATAGAATTCTCAAAAATGCTTGCTTGGGACGGTGGGATGTTTTGGAATTTTCTTCTTTCTCCCAGTTTATGTTACATAGCAGTAAGAGTTCAGAAATGAAGGAAGACTGGCTTGGTGGGTTCCTCTGGTACGGCAAACATTTCAGGTACAACCGGGTGGACAATTCCTTCTATTCTGCAAACTACCTCTACTTAATATTAATCTGCTCCACTGCACAGCACAGGTACTGCAGTGGAAATTTCCTGCTGAGGAAGAAGTAAACTCGTGGCATTTTTATTTCTGGTTTCTTACTGATAATCACTTGACAAGTAGATTCACATCCGACCTTTGGCATGAGTTTTTAGCTAGAACTTATGCAGAACCAGTTCCCCGCTGCGGCCATCTTTTTCTGCGTGTGTCGTTAAACATTGACAGGCATTTCTGTGTGCTCTGCATCTTGGCCATCTGGAGTCGGGCTGAGGCACGGCTTGTGACGCCTGTGCCATGTGCTCAGCGAGCCAGCAGAACTGGTTTCCCTCATCTCAGAGACCATCTCACATGGTCGTGTAGAGTCTTGTGCTGACAGTGCTCCTAAGAGCTGCCTCTCACTCTGGCGTTTGCATGGTTCCTTGCCCAGGTCAGAGATGCTCCGGCGCTGCTGCCGCTCCAGCTGACCACAGGACGGAGAGAGAAGACGGCGTGTCTGAGACTGGACCAGAGTGGCAGCGGGCTGCGAGTGCTGCTGGGCACACAAGGGACGCGGTGATCTCCCAAGAGCCTCTTCGCCCCACCATTGCATGGACTGCTGCTTCCTTCTGGCAAAAGGCATGTAGGAGTTTGCTGTCAGCCATCCAGAACCTTGGCCGAGCTCAGACAAGACTTTTTGCCGCCGAACTGAACAAGATATTATTTCTTTTCCGTTTTGCATCTTTTAGTCTTCCCAGTTGTAGTTTTAGCTGTTGAACCCTGAGAATTTCAAGCTACATTCATTATTATTATTTTTGTGCACACCTTTTAAAATGATTGACTTAAGCTTTCTGACGGAAGAGGAGCAAGAGGC
>NW_004524625.1:12422436-12429757 GCF_000260255.1 Octodon degus | reverse complement strand
TGTGCTCCAAGCACTTTCCTCAGGAGGGTCAGGATCAGCATTCATCCAGCCTGCAGAACCGCTGTGGAGCATTGAGTCTTTAGCTGTTCACACTTTGTGTGTGTGTGTGTGTGTGTGTGTGTGTGTGTGTGTGTTTTAGAGAAGGTTCTACACGGTGTTCAGGGTCTCACTACTATACCGTACTCATAGTGATCCTGTTTACAGTCTCCCAAGAGCTGGGATTACAGGCACACCACCACGCCCAGTCTCAATTGCTGTCTCAGTGCACCTCGGGAGGCAGAGCCAGAACATCAGGCCCAGGGATTGAACCCCTGGCCCCTGAACCTGCTTGCAGGTGCTTTAATCCACTAAGCTATTTGGCTGGCCCTTGTTCACACTTTATAAAGTCCTTTCACAAACATCTGCCTCGTGTGTCTCATAACAACCTTGAGTAGGGACTGTTACACCCACTTAGGAACAGAGCACCAGCCAGTCTAAGTCACTGCAAAGCGTTGGGAGTCCTCCACAGGCCTGGCTTTGTAGTGTGTCCTCTGGCCAGCTATCCCTAAGGTGCAGGCAGCCACAGAGAGTGTTCCCTTGGGATTTTGGTTTTGTAAATAAGCGATGGGAAGAAGCCTGGAGTGGTAAGAAATCTAGTGAGGCTCAAGTCCTGGATCCTCTGGGGGACTCATTGTCCACCAAGCTCTTCTTGTGGTCTTGGTCACAAGCAGATCCACGACCTTAGGTGACATATGCACCAAATGAGGGCAGACAGGTGTGAGGAAGTGGCCTGTGGACACTGAAGGAGCTCAGCTTGTGGCCTGTTCCACACAAGACTCTTGTGGAGCTGGAGAATTTTGGGGATGGTTTTGAGATTGTTCAGTGTCTGCACTGGTGGAACCAGAACTGGGTGTCTGATCTGAAAATGCTACTTCCAGCTCTGGAAAGGAGCTGTTTGGGTCCGTATCAGTAATTGTACAGACAAGAAAGAAAAGGCCAAAGAAAGGAATGACTTGTCCAGGGTCACACTGCTTGGGAGTCCTAAGTCCACGATAAGGAAAGCCCTTGGAGCACCGCTTTGCCCCTCGCCTTGTGCTGCTTGTTGCTACTTGTCTTCCCAAGAGGAATGGTGAGCTCAGCTATGACACAGGGAAGGAACTAGAACTGCATGGACTCCGGCTGGCGTCCAGTCCCATCTCCACCACTCAGCAACCCTGGCTCCCTGGGTAAGTAATTTGGCCTCCAAGGGCCTCCGTTGAGAGGCTGTGAATGATCACAATATCAAATTCAAATGTTTAAAGTCAGAATCAGGTAAACTGTTTCTTAATCTTCCTGGCACATGCTAGATGATGGAGACCTTTTAGTCCCCTTAGCCACCATTTCACCTGTGCCTTTTGAAAGGACAGAAGACTCATTAATGGTCTGATTCCCAGGTGGGAACTACTCCTAAAGCTCTATTATTTAATGAAATAAAATTTAATTTAGTGTCTGTTGCATACAAGGAACTGCTCTGGATAGTGATGTGAAGAAAATTCTATGTTGACTGAAAACAAGATCGCAGCCTTGAAGGACTTTGCGACCTAATGGCCTATGTCCACTTAGTGGAGTGTCAAGTGCAAATTGAAAATCTAAATTTTGTTTCCCCGACATGATTTTGCAATGTGCCAGTTCTTCTAGTTGGTATAGGGCTTAAAAGTACTAAATATGTAATTATAATATTACCTTAAGCAAAACATTGTTAGAAAGGTAAATCTGCCACTATAAATCAGATGAATTTTTTTTTTTTAGTTTATGTATTTGGTACAGGGTCTTGCTATGCAGCTTGGACTCATAGTGATCCTCCTGTTTCAGTCTTCCCAGTGATGGGATTACAGGTGTGTACCATCATGCCCGGCAAGGGTGGGGCCAGCCTGGCATGTGGTACCAGGGATGGAACCTGGGTCCCTGAGCTTGCCAGGCAGGCGCTTAGACCACTGAGCTATCTCCTCGGCCCCTAGATGTTCTTTCAGATGCTCATTTTATGGACTCAGGATCACAGTCCTCTTGTAGTCCTGATAACGTCACGATTGGGTGACAGACAGCATTGCTGCCTGCAAGTCCCAATACTGCATCAACATCCTACTTTTCCAAGACTTCTACACTTTCAGGAGCTGAGATTTTGCATTCAAATTGAAATCTGCATCCATTCTTGTCCCAAAGTCCGGGCTTTGAGTAGCTCACATCCAGCCTCGCTCAAGACACGTTGGAGATGGTCATGTTTGTGCATTACCATCCATCCTTGTCTTGTGGATGAAAAAATGAGTCTCTCCAGAAGCGTCCAGTTCCCAAGTCACTCAATGTGTGAGCTTTAGAACACCAACCAGGACTGAAGGGTGCCCTCTACTGCATCTCTGGGGTGCAGTTGAGACGTGACAGCTCCAGGTTGCTGTTGCCCCACTACTGTCCTTTTGTATAGCACAGGGGCTGTCCCCAAGGGACCAGCTTGTGTCCCTAACTCCTACCAAAGACATTTCACAGACCAGCATGGAAGCAGACAGGCCTCCCTGTGTCTCTATTGGTCTGCGGCTCTCACACCCAGCCTGCATTTCAAGGAAACACTACCATAATGCACACATGTAATTTCAGTTGTCTATGGTTTGCGAATGGCACACTGTAGAGGTGTTTTCTTCCTGTGCTGTCTGTCGCACAGCCAGCAGGAAATTGCTGCACGCGTGTATTTGTGCAGCACACTGGCTCCCAGCCCTGCCCCCACGCCTGCAGCCACATCTCCAGTGATGGTGCTTTTGCAGTAGCTGCCACCACATCCAGTGAAGTCTCAGCTGCCCCCTGAAGCCCTCGCTTGCTTAAGTGAAAGTGATTGTCATTGAAGAACCAACTTCAGGACCTCTGGTGTTTTCTGCCAGAGCTACAGGGAAAGGCTCCGCACTTGGGAAGGGCCTGCCTTGCACATGCGCTTCACACACGTCTTATTTCACTGTCGGAACATTTTAGCCGAACTGTTCAACAGATGAGGAAACAGGGTGGAAGAGGGCAAGCACCCCCCAGACTTGGAGCTCTGCCCTGGGCTATCTCTCAGCTGACAGAGGATCCCGTGGTGTGCCCTCAGTCCAGAGGTGCATTTCCTACTGTAAGAAACATGTTCAGCTTCTTTTGCCCCCAGCTGTGTTGGCTTGCAGCTTCTCCACGGAAGGTTGAGTCCCTGGTATAAGGAAGGAAGTGCGGTCACCATCTTAGAATCATTCTTGATTCTCTGAGGCAGGATGGAGTAGTGGACAGAGTATTAGTGAGAGTCAGGGAGGCTCCTGTGTGACGTTGGATAAGTGTCTCAGCTTGTCTGGCCCTCAATCATTTTGTCTAGAAAGTGAGGCCGTTTGCAAGGCCTAAGGCTTTCTTCCAGCCCTCACATTCTGAGTATCTAAGAATACCTTCTAATAAAAAAAAAACAACCTTATTTATTTATTTATTTGCTACAAGGCCTCACTACGCAGCTCAGACTCATAGTGATCCTCCTGTCTCAGCCTCCCCAGCACTGGGATTACAGGCGTGCACCACCACGCCTGGTTTGGGTGGCGGCATAGTGTGCTCAGGTTCAGGGGCTGACACGGCACGCAGTACCAGGGATCGCGCTCGGGTCCTTACACTTGTCAGGCAGGCGCTTAGATGCCGAGCTACCCCCCGCCCTAAGAATGCTTTTGAGTCACACAATTTGGCCCAGCATGCTTGGGGGGATGGAGCAGTATCAGAAGGAGAAGACTGCACAGCGGACCCAGCCTTTCTCGGGCGAGGCTGCTGACTCTTACCACCCGTGGTTGGACGAATCCACCAGGTCCTTCTGTGCAACTGGATCTGTTCATATTGGTGAGCTGGAAGCGGGGTGCAGCTGGAACCAGGGAGCACGGGGGGGGGGTGTGTGTGTGTGTGTGGATGCCAGCAGGAGGTATACTTCTTGCCTCCACTGAAGGTGCTCACACGGGGCCCCGAAAGAGCTGGCAGCGGCATTTAGAGCTGCAAATTGAATTGGGATGTATAACTCCACACCTATGCCTGGTGTGCTGGAGAATTAATGAATGAGCAGGTGAACAGATAACCAGATAGGATTTAGATACATCCCTTACCACACAGAGAGGTGCAGAGGCCATCTTTTACAGCTACATTATTTGTATATCACTGTAAAAAGGATTAAATGATGTCATGGATGTGGATTACCAAATGTGTGGTTTGGTACAGAGCAGATACTGTGTAAGCGTTAGAAAGGGGAGCGGGGCAGTGGTTAGGAGAAGGCATGCGTGTGCACTGTCTGGCGTGCTGACAGGGCTGTGCTGCCCTCGCTGGGCTGATGCCCTCTGCCTTCACTGCTGCCCACCCACCCTGTTCTTGAGCATCTTCAAACTTACCCTTTCGCTTTTCAGCTAGATCGTGCAGCTGCTAGAAAATCCAGGGCTGATGTGCTTGGTGCGATTACACTCAGGGAAAATGAGACCACCGTTCCCCAGCCGAGAGCCTCATGGACCGTCATGGGATTGTCTAACGATCTGCAGCTTTACAGATTTGGCCTTTGATGTCACACATATGGAGCCAACGACAAAATATTACAAGGGATCAAGATAGAAAAAGACAGTGATTGTGGTGATAATCATGTTAGAAAACACACAAGTATTTACTAAGTTTTAAAGAATTCTAGTTCTTTTTCCACTTTAAAACCAAGGAGCTAGAAAGGCAGTCCTTGTCCTCATGGCTACCAGCCTTTTCAGGGACTGTGTGTTTACAGGGCCTGCTGCGCCCGGCCATGTGTGGGAGAGCGGCTCACAGCTCACAGGAGTCATTTAGTCCGGAGCAGAGTAAGAGTTGCCCAGAAGCCCTACAAATGACTTCTAGTTGAACAAAGATACACTAGTAATCTTATGAAGAGAGTTGGGACTGGTTGTTCTGTGGTGGTTCATGGTCAGCTTCACCCAGAATGCTGACAAGTGCCATCTCTTATGGTGTTTTCTTCCTGTTCTGATGAGAGATTGGCATATCCTGCCTCTCTAGAAAACCCTGCTGTTGCGACGGGCCCGGCTCACTGAAGCTCACAGGGACGAGATCGTCACTATCTCTTGCCTGACTCAGACCAGGTGACTGTTGAGTTTTTATTTGATTTAGTCACTCAACAAACAGGCAAGGGGTATCAGCCCTGTGCCAGGCTCTGTGTGCTATACCAGGCTCCAAAAGTGATTAGAGGCAGTCCTTGTCCTCAGGGAGTTTGCAGAGTTGACAGATTAGTGGGCGAAACAGATGTGCAAACAGATCCTTGTAAGGTGGGGTGGTGAAGCTGAGGGCACAGGCTGTGGCAGCTGAGGAGAGGGCCAGGCAAGCCCTCTTGATCCTGACTGCCTTCTCGTGGTCACAGCAAGAAGAATCAGAAATGGGATTTGAAGGGCCGGCCAGATAGCTCAGCAGATTAAAGTGCCTGCTTAGGCAGGTGCAGGGACTGGGGTTCGATCCCCAGCATGCTGTGCTGGCCCTGCCCCCAGGGCCCGCTGAGAAGGCGATTGAGACTGGGTGTTGTGGTGTGTGCCTGTAATCCCAGCACTTGGGAGGCTGAAAACAGGAGGATCACCAGGAGTCCGATCTGTGTAGTGAGACCCTGTAGACCCTGTACTATATACATTTTTTTTAAAAAGAAGAAAGAAAGAAAAAAGAAAGAATGAACAAACAAATGAACTGGGATTTGGATATAATTTGGGAAGTCTCCAAAGCCCTTATTTTTTCTGCTCTGTCTTCCAGCTTCCATGGGAGTCACAAAGAGCAGCTCGGAGGACAGTCAGAAGCTGAGTATGCCCATAAGGAGGCTGTGCCAAGGGCTAGGTGTGGGAAAATGAATCGGAAGTGGTAATGTGGAGCAGGTGGCCAGCAGCCCTGCCTCTGCTTCTGTCCACCAGCACTGGTTCAGGGCCCTGCTCCCAGGAGCTCGGTCATAGGAGAAGTAGCAAGGTTTCCCTGTTCTGGACTTGAACTCAGACTTGGTTCTGTTGGAAGCGGGAGGCAAAGCTGCCCTCAGAGCCTAGCAGGGCTTGTGTGCCCTGCTCAAAGCCTCAGGCACCGCAAGTATTTAATATGAACCGTAGTCTCTAAGATGACTCAGAACATGGAGTGACAGTGCTGTCCTGACTAGAATCTGGACATGGGCTGCCATGGCCATCCTGTATGGCCAGGCCTGTGGCTGGACACATTTAGGGTAGGCTCTCGTTCCTAGGTAGCTGGGAGAGGAGAGGAAATGCCAGCAGAGCTGCTATTAGCCAGGCATGCTTGGGAGAAAGAAGACATCTATGGCAGAATTAGGGTGACTCCACTCACCCGCATTCCCGATTACCAAGTACACGGGTGCCAGCACTCACACCCAGCCCTGCTGCCATGTGGACGCCTTCACACTCTCTGACAAACTATTAGCTCTGCTACATTAGGAGGTTTGCACGTTAGCTCAAGCCCTAGAACTCTCTTGGGCTTGTGCAGTAAATGGGTTTGCAAGAGTTCAAAGTTTCTTAAGGGCTTTTAGTCCACTTTATTCTGCATATATCTCTATGACTATGATAAGATGCATCTGTGATTCACACTTGATGAAGATAGACACCGAGGCCAAATGACTTATCAGTTAGAACAATGTTTTTCCAGTCCATATAAATTAGAGAAGCTTTGGAAGGGTTTAGCTTTTAGGTGGGTCTCACTACACAGATCTGACTCATAGTGATCTTCCTATTTTCAACCTCTCAAGCACTGGGATTACAGGAGGCGCCACCATGCCTAGTCTCAACCACTGTGCACCCCGGGGGCAGGGTGCTTTAGTTCACTGAGCTATCTGGCCAGCCCTGACTGTGGAACTCTTACGGGAGTATCTGCACAATGGAATTTGCCTGCACACTGTGCTTCTGTAACCCGCTCCTTCCGGAGTGTCCCCTGTCTTTTCTGTAATCATGCCCTTATCACTAAGCACTGGGGATCTTACATTTCTTTCTTTTCATCCTTCCAGAAAAGTCTGGGATTAAACTCATTTCACCACGATGTCATGAATTTGTATCTACCCCTGAGTTATTTATTATTATTTATTGCTGTTTGTTTTATCCTCAAAATAACCTCAAGAAATGGCTTACTGTTGTAATTGCCTATCATCCAATGTTTAGGAAAGCTTAGGGTACCATCCCTCTCTGGGGTACCATGCCTCTCTGGGGTTCCATCCTTCCCTGGGGTACCATCCCTCTCTGGGGTACCATCCCTCTCTGGGGTACCATCCCTCTCTGGGGTACCATGCTTCTCTGGGGTTCCATCCCTCCCTGGGGTACCATCCCTCTCTGGGGTTCCATCCCTC
>NW_004524625.1:12410121-12421686 GCF_000260255.1 Octodon degus | reverse complement strand
CAGGTGAGGCGGTGGGCGCTGCTCGGCCCGGACTTGTCCCTGGAAGGAGGAAGGGGGAGGGGTGTGCGGAGCCTTACCGAAATCTGCCGAGGGAAGTCTTCCGAGGTGTGCTTTGTATAACTTACGACCCTGCAGCTCAGAATCCCCCCTTGCCTGGAGTTCAGATGGGTGACAACGGGGCCAGGTGACGCCCTGCGTTGCAGAGGAGCACGGGAAGCCCTGGTGCAGTCCGCCGAGCTCTCGCAGTTTACGCACTTGGGATCCTCAGCGGTCTCCGACCTCCTCTTTGGCTTTTAACCCTGGAAATTCTCAACCTTCTGAGGAACGTGAAGATTTAGAGAGGAAGACACCAGCCTCCCTGTTTCATGGTCTTGACAACTGGTGTTTTGTTTTAAATCAACCAAGTACATTCTTTAGGGAACTATAAAGGTAGTTTTTTAAAGACTTATTTAGAACTTGTTTTAGCTTAGTAGATATTTACTGGGTGTCTTTTCTCCAGCTTGGGGTTAGTCAGTATAAACCCTTGTCTGGGTCTGGCTTGAATGTCATACAGAAAATAGCTATTACCTTTCATGCATATATTGCAGACATTTTCTGCTATTTCATCTTGAAGATAGGTATTATTTTCCCCATGAGCTTTCTTGGACAAGCTGGGGGTTACTCGCCTGCGGTCCTATTGTTGACAAATGGCAGAGCTAGGGTTTCAAATCCTGCTCAGTGCCACGCTCCACGCAGATGAGGGCTACTTGCTTTGTGAATCTTGCATCGCATGTAGCTCTCGCGCTGCTCAAAACCACCTACACCTGAAGAAATCTTGAAGGTGCTGCTTAGCACTGTGTGCTCCATTCTGCAGCCGGAGAAACTAGACTCCTGCGTCACAGGACCTGGAGGGATTCCGCCCTGGATTGTATTTGGCAACTGAAAGCCCCAGTATTGCTTCATCTTCTTGACACTGCCCAGTGTATTTTTGGCCTTTTTGTACTCACTTTGTGGCCTTTGGCAATTTTCTTGAACTCTTGTTCTTCTATTTCCAAATTTTTAAATTTGGAAAACTGTTCTAATCTTATAGAGTAAAACATACAAAGATCTCCACTCTACGCTAATAATCAGAGAGGTTCAGGTAAAAAAAAAAAAAAAAAAAGAAAAAGAAAAAGAAAAAGTAAAAGAATATTGGGTGTTCCGAGGCAGAGGAGGTTATTTCGTGAAGAGGGAGCACAGAGCTTTTATGGTGCTCTGTCCTCCCAGCTGGGTGTGGACATGCACACAGAATTCCTATGGTGACAGTAGGGAAAGGGAACAGAGGAGGAGGCAGTGGAGAGGAACAGGGGGATGAGCCCCTTTGTGCCCCAGGGCCAGGCACCTGGCTCATACATCTCAGATGAGTGGTAAATGTTTGATAAGGATGCTGCTTCTATTCCATGAGTACTCCAGACCCTGCATATCTTCTGGTCAGGCATCAGTCCTGACCCCAATTCAAATCTGATTGACATAGAGGTCATCAGAACTTTGGGGCATTAGTGGCCTCCTGTTACTCAGTTAGGGGGCCACGGTTAAAGGTACACACATTCTCTTAGGAATTTCTGCTCGAGGGGGAGCTAACATCCCTGGGATTTACTGGCTGCTCTTAAAGATGTAATTATGCCTCTGGCCTCAGATAGCTTTGGTGTTCGGAAGGCCCGAGGCTCAGCTTTGAGCCCTTAGTGATGGGAACTGAGAAGGGTTTTAGTGTGTGGAAGTGAGACATAACCTTTCTGCCTTCCTTGTTCTCCATTTCAGCTGAGCAGAGTAAAGGCTGAGCAGTCAGGGCAAAGGAAAGGTGGGTGAATAATGTCAACAAAGATGCTTTCCTTCCCCCAGAGCCATCTGACACTGTAGAGGAGCCGGAAGGCAAGGTGGTCCCCGCAAACTCAAGGTGAGGTGGAGAGGGCTGGGAGAGCCGCTCTGGCGGGTGCCTGGTGGTGGTGGTGGGGGTGCCAGAGAGGGGCACAAAGCCTGGACCTGGTGGTGGGGGGTGCCAGAGAGGGGCACAAAGCCTGGACCTGGTGGTGGGGGGTGCCAGAGAGGGGCACAAAGCCTGGGCCGCTGCTGGGGGGTGGCGAGGGGAGGAGAGGCTGAGGGAAGTCTGGGTTCTGATCACTGAAGGCTCAGAAGAAGCAGTACTGTCTCCCAGCCTCCAGAATTCTTTTTTTAAAAATTGTATTTTAAAGAGAAAAGAGTAAAACAAAATGGCAAAACAGGATAATAGGACATTGGTGAAGACATTGTGTATTGTTATCTTTAAATTTACTTATTCAGAGCACAAAACAGAGGTATTTAACTATCCAAATATTAGTACAAAACTTTCTTTTCAATGAACTAAGAGAAATAAACAATTGTCTTAATAGTAATACAACTATTATATATATATATATATATATATATATATATATATATATATACTTTTTTTTCCTTTTTCTTTTCTTTTTTTCTCCTTTCACCCATCCCATTTTCTCTTTCTTCTTGAGCAGTTTCTTTTCCTTGCACAATCTCTATTGTGCATTTTGGATCTTATTTACTATTTCAGTTTCTCACACTAGGGAGAAAATGTGATGTTCATGCCCGTGAGTCTGGTTTATTTCAGCTATGAGTCTGGCCTCAAGTTGCAACCATTCACCGATGAAAGTCTGCAGTTTATCCTTCTATATGACTGTGTGGTACTCCATTGTATAAAAACATCACATCTTTTTTATCCACTCCTCAGTTGATGGGCATTTGGGTTGTTTCTAAGATTTTTATTTTATTATTATTTTTTTTTTTGTGGAACCAGGGATTGAACTCAGACACTTATGCTTGCCAGGGAAGCACTTATTCTACTGAGCCATATCCCCGGCCCCAAAATGGCAGAAGGATTTTTTTTTTCTCCGAATGCCTTCAGGGCAGGTTTGGCTGGCTGGAGTTGTGGGGATCGAACCACAGCAGCCTGAGCCTGACTGCTTTGTTGAAGCAGCCAATTAAAGAACTGAGCTAAGGGCAGGCCCCCATTTCTAAGATTTAGCTGTTATAAATTGTGCTGCTATAAACGTGGGTACACATACATCACTGTGGTGGGAGGCCTTAATTCTTCTGGGAAGACACGCAGAAGGGAATAGCTGGGCCAAATGGAACCTCTAATTCTAGTTTTTTTAAGGAATCTCTACACTGATTTCCACAGTGGTTACACCAGTTGGCACTCCCACTAGCAGTGGAGAAGGGTCCTTTTTCCCTGTCAGCATTTGCTATTGGTTGATTTCTTGCTGATAACCATTCTTTCTGGGGTGAGATGGAATCTCAGTGTTGCATTTCTCAATTGACCAATAGTGTTGAACATTTTTTCATGTATTTATTTTCCATTTGTATTCTTCATCTGAAAGTCCCAGCTTCTAGAATGGTCAAATGTGATCCGTTTCAGCACCAGCAATAGGGTTTTTTTTTTTTTTTTTCTGCTATGGGTTTCTCCTTAGCATAGAACAGACAAAGAGATTCTCCAAAATGTATGTAGAGTGGTGATGTCAAACTTTTAGAGTCTGAACACCCAACCTCTTGCTGAGCTCCAGGATTGCATTTAACCTGATTGCTCATGTCTTCCTTTTGTAAAAACAACTGTTAGCAGTGCTTGGCTGTGGGGGCAACTTGGCTCACATGCCACTTCAGCGCATGGATCATAGGCTCGCCACCCCTGGTGTAGAAGACGAGGTCAATTCAGGAGAGGGGTGAATTATGATCCCATTGTAACAGCTTTGTGCGGTGGAAGAAGTTTAGGCCCGAGAACCAGACAAACACCAATCCAAAGCCTAAATCTGCCATTTAGTAGGCGTTTGACCATGGACTCGTCTCTTGGCCACTGTCAATATATTTTCTTTCTTTCTCTTTTCCTTTTTTGGGACAGAGTCTTACTATGCAGTGCAGAACTCACTATGTAGCCCAGCCTGGCCTTGAATTTATGGTGATCCTCCTGCCTCAGCTTTCCAACTGCTGGGATTACAGCTGTGCACCACCATACCTACTGTATTTTCTTAACTACAGAAAAGAACAAGGCCGGGGATATAGCTCAGTGGCACAAATGCCTGCCTGGCAAGCATAAGGTTCTGAGTTCGATCCCCAGTACTGCAAAAATAAATAAATAAATAAACGAACAAACAATAATTATACCCAAAAGGCTATGGTGCCAGTTAATGACAATGTATATAGAGTACCTCTTACAGATAAAGAATTGTTCTCCATATTTCAGTTTTGATTTTTCTGTGTTTTCCGTGACCAATGAAAATGTACACTTTTATGTCCTTCCAGTAAGTCGCTGACTGTGGGGCTGTGTTGCCATAGACTTCTGGGCTGTGATGGTTTGCTTCTAGACATTTCAAGATCCTCCAATTGGTGTCTCTCTCCCAGAGATAGTTGTTATATGGTGGGGGAGGGAGAGCTGTGGTTTTTTTCTCCAAATCTTTAGAGAAGACTGTTCAATTTAGTCTCCACTGGGCTGAAATCAGTGGATTTTCTGGTAGAACAGCTACTGAATGGAGACCGCAAGGCTGAGACACGCAGGGGGAAACAGGGACATTTCCAACAGTAGAGTGACCGTTGCTCTCTTAAGGTGCGCAGTACTTCCCCACTTCCGGTTGTTTCGCTAGATGCTGGCCTCACCCTCTTCTCCTAGGAGGACTTGTGATGCTCTGTCTTACGCTGAGGCCATGCCGGCTGGCAAGTGAAGCACCTCAGTGCTCCCTTGGCCTTCCTCAATGTGAGTCTAACGGTATAACTTCCACAAGTCACATTTATGTTGATCTCTGTATTCCTGATATGGGTCTTTTCTATAAATCAGAACAGGATTTGCTGGCTAGAAAAAAAATGGTGTGCGATTAAATGAAATAAGGTATTGGAATCACTTAGCATTTCTCAGGAAGAAAATTGGCCATTTCCGAGTGGCATTATAATAATGTCATTATTACATGGATAAACACAGTGCTGAAGGTACCATGGGGCAGGTGTAGCCAACGTGCTGCGCTCATTTAAGCCAGCCCTATAATGCGTGGCTTAGGTGGTAATCACTGAACTATAGAAGGAATTATTTTTTTTGCTTTCTCCTTTCCAGGTCAGAAACCATTATTCTACTCCATATCAAGTTCCTGCAGTGATTTTCACTTATACTTTAACCTTTGTGAACTGGGTGTGCTGAGTGTATTTTGGGGCCTGTACTTTTAGACTAAGTGAATTTCAACAGAATGACTCAATACTTGTCAATATTTTCTTAGCCAGGAGTCAGGAGCTGACAAGTGTGAGGCCACAGTAGCTGTGTAGTGCAGTTTCCAAAGGAATTTTCCTAATAGGCTTAGCAGCAAGATCTTTCTTTTATTCATGGGCTTATTTGTGTGGGGCCCTATCGGCGAGGAATCGGTGTGCCAAGTGCCTAGCCCGCAGTTACACATCGGCAGTGGCTGTGGTCTCTGTGAACTCACTTTTGTTTGACCTGTTGCACAAGGAAGCGGAGAGGAGTGGATGAGCAGAGAACATGGCTCCATGTAGGATGGCAAGGGGAGGGCTCCAACACTCATGATTCTAGTTTTGCTTATGGACTTTGAGCCGGACAGTGCAGTTAGATCAGGGTTTTGTAAAGTGTAGTAGAAGACTTACTTCATTTTCATTTCTGAGTTTTATGTCTAGTCATCCCAGATTGATACCCTTTATAAAACATAAAAATGAAAAGCAGGAAATAACATTGTACAACAGACCACAGAACACGTGCTGCAGTGTAACTGGTTCTCAACTCAAGCTCCTGATTCCTGTACTTGTGAATTGGGGATGGACGGTCATGGATGGGTACTGGTCCACAGGCCACACTGGGATGGCACGTAGTGTCTCCCTCACTGAGGTGATTGTTGAACACAGGCACTGTAAGCCCCAGGGATGGCTGAGTTCAGTGTGTGTGTGTGGGGGGGGGTACAGATAAAGACATGAGAAGCTTTTCCCACATGGGCCAGGACTCTGCCCACACCCATGGAATAGTGTTCTGACTGTAGAGTAGGCCTGTTCGGGGCTAGGAAGCTCCTTGCTTGTTACCTGGGGAGAAATCCTCCATGAAATCAGTTTTGGAGCTCTGAGTACCGCTCAGGGTCCAGCAGCCTCTCTGCAGACCAGGGCCTCAGCTGCTGCCTCTGCTCATGGAAGGTTTTCGGACTAAAGGATACTGCAAATGGACTGGCTCTTTTCATTTTCTACTCTGTTCTCCTTCTTCAAGACCACCTCTTTGAAGACTGCACCCTCAGTTAGCTTATATTGTCTTGGCTGTAGATGGGCCAGCCAGGCCTCTGAAAAAAGGTTAGCTATGCTAATGTGTTCCAGGCTTCCCAATTCTTTCTGCTTCTGGTGTCTCCTCCTATACCCTTCCCTACCCATGTTCTTTAATTGCCTGGTAGTGTCCTCCTTTCTCCCTGAAAGTATTTAGCAAGAATTTACCCTAAAGAACACTCAACTATTAAAATAATTTGAGCCTATATGGGTGGAAATGGTACTCTTCCTTTTTCTTAATGGCCACCTTACTGAATTATGAGTCCACATGTGTTTGTGACATCCCATATGCAGTCCAAATAGTCCTTACAGCCTGGTATATAGATAGCACAGATGAGTCATTACAACAAGGGGGTGTCTGGGGTTTGCTGGTGCCTGAATCCCTTACTGTGCAGACTTTTCTGGGAAGAACTCCCAAGATTTTAGAATTATCTTGTTTTTTTTTTTTTTTTTAGAATTATCTTGTTTTAATCATCCTAATAAAGACCAGAATCTTTGATCAGAATAGGAAAATTCATAGGCAGAAAGATGGCAGGGAGCATATCAGTGACGATTTACACTAAGAATAAAACACTAGATGTCATAGTGTAACAGATGTCACCAGTCAGAGGCCTTCTGCTATAGCAAAAAGTAGCCAGGAAGGTACTGTTGGGTTACAGTTACCAGCAAGAGTTAGGAACCCAGTAAAAGGTAATAGGAGAGTGAGATGGAAGGAAAATAGAACATAGAGAAGATAAATAGGTAGGAATAGGGTAGACCCGTTAATCGATATGTTGCCTAGATGCGCTTTTAGGATATTTGTTGGAAATCAATCTTTAGGGCTGGGGATATAGCTCAGTGGCACAAGCACCTGCCTAGCAAGTGCAAAGTCCTGAGTTTGATTCCTAGTACCAAAAAAAGAGAAAGAGAAATCTTCAAATGTTCTTATTTGCTGGGTGGGGTGGCATGCTCCTGTAGTCCTAGCACTCTGGGAGGTAGGAAGATTATAAGTTTGAGTTCAGCCTGGGCAACTTAGTAAATTAGCAAGACCCTATCTCAAAAAATAAAAAAGTAATAAATATAAAAAGTACAAAAGAACTGAGGCTGTAGCTCATTATATATGTTCACTGTCCTCTTTTAACAGGTCTGTTAGGATTAGTGCTTTTATTCACTGCTGTATTTCATTGACTGCTCTGTTCCTAGCCTTTAGAATAATTCCCAACAAGTATTTGTGGCATAGATGAATGAATGAAGACTAGAAGGCGAGTGAGAGGCTGAGGGAGAAAATGAACGAATGATAACTGCTGATGAGATGAGGAATCGATAAATAGAGATAATGGCGAGGGAGGGGATGAATGACCACAAGAGTGAATAAATGGATAGTTAAATGAAGCGCTGCAGAGAGTAGGTCGGGAAAGAGGGCAAAACATTAGAGCCGGGAGGCCATGACAGGACCCACCACACGCAGCTTTTATTGTTTGCTTGACTGAGGACCTCCGGTTTTAAGATTCTCCGGGAGCACTGGTAATTGTAGAGCCTGAGATCCCTCTCTACCTGCATCACTGGGGGGAGGACATTCCAGATGGAGAACTCAGAGACATGGGGCTGGACAGAGCTTGCCTGCTGCAGGGGTTTCCGATGTCCGTGAGTCAAAAAACATCTCCAGAGAATTTCTCAGAAATGAGTTCAGAGAGAACAGGATAAGTACTGCATTATGGTGTCTCATTCCATGGCTTTGGCAGGTTTTCCTCAGCATACTGTACCCAGAGTTTCCTTGCAAGCAGAACTACATCCTGATCTCATTTTATTTTTGGTAGAATTAAAGCAAAATTTTTGTAATGAAGCAGCGTGCTGGTCTGGGCTTCACTGCCTTGGCTTTGGAGATCCTCTCTTTGTCCACGTCTCTCTGTGGAATGGGAACCAATCACTTAAAGCCACGTCTTTAGCTCTGGATAACACTTTTTCCCACCAAAGCTCTTTTTCTTGGAAGGTTTCTGTGTACATATATCCATCTCCCTCTACCAGAAGGATTAGTTAGTTACCTTCTTCTCTGTAAGGTAGAATCTTCCTCCCAAGGGCAGGGCGTGGATGAGCTAAGCTATGGGATGGTGTATTTGGTATTTTCCCCAAGGTTTGACAGCAAATCCAGTAATGTGTGGATTCCATTTCTAGGACTCCTGATACATAGAATCATTTGTGTTGAGCTCTAAAGAGAACATTCAATTTTATCTTATCAGAGTTTAGAACTACTTAAATCAGTTGTGGAAAGAGTATTTTTATTGGGGCATCTGTATGCCTTACGATTAGATGGAAATTTTGCGGGGTGGATTTTTTTTTGTTTTGTTTTTGTTTTTGTTTATTTTTGGTACTGGGGATTGAACTCAGGACCTTGTGTTTGCCAGGCAGGCACTTAAGCACCGAGCTATCTTCCTGGCCCTGGGAATGTATTTGACAGCTCTGTAGCATGAACTGTGTAGCTCTGGAGCACTGTGTGCCCACAAGCAATGTTTTGCTTCATGACAATCCTGACTTAAGGAGCTCAGCATAGCATGGTTTCTAATTTGCTTCCTCCACTCATCACTGAGCTGTTTCTCCATGGCTTTATTTGTTCAAGCGTCGTGTCTCCAATCCATGCCATCATGGTGCTCGTGATAGGGGTGATGAGAACCCCACCCCCAAGGAGCTCACTGTCTAAGGGGAGAGATCAGAATGACATGGACACTTGAAAAAAATTACTTGCAGAATTCCTTTCTGGTCCTGTAAATATAACATTATGTAATTTCTTAATAATCTTAATGAAGCAAGCTAATGTTGTTTAAGTGTGACTTCTAATATCAGAGGTCCTTTCTGCAGACTGCTGAGGGAAGGCAGTTACGGGCCTTGAGAAGTGGAGTTTGGCTTGCTTTACACCTTTAAAACAATCGTGTGGAATGCCTTGAGTATCTTTTATGTTCACGGCAGTCTACTAGCTTCTGGGCGGAATCCTAAGGAACAGCAGGCATAAAGAGACTGCGTTCTCTTAAGAAAAAGAAAGCCTTCATATATAGGCCTGATCACATGATAGCAAAAGAATGCTACCAGGAATTGATGTCTAACCCAGCATACCAATAAGATACGCTCCAATAACCAGAAAGAGAGTCACTCCTAGCCAAGGAAATGCCTGGGTGAGACATGGGTTGGGAATAAAGATGATGGGATGATTTAGGCAGAGGGTTGGTTGAGTGCAAACATCAAAGAGGTAGGTGGCACACAGCTATAATCCTCGCACTCTGGAGGCTGAGGTAGGAGGATCATTGCAAGTTCAAGACCAGCCTGGACTACAAAGTGAGCTCAAGGCCAGCCTGAACTGCATAGTGAGACCCTGTCTCAAAAAGACCCCGGGGGTGGGGGCGCAGAAAGGTAGGTGAGTTCCTTGGATAATGAAGTACATGGGCCCCTTGTTTGGCAGAAAGGGCCAATAGAATGAGACAATGGGGTGGCTTACTGGGACAGAGGATGAATGGGCTCTGGTGTCCGGCTTGGGATTCACACGTTATTCCACAGGCCTTGAGGATCCAGAGGAAGGCAACAAGCACGGGAGGGATGTGACCCATGCTGTATTTCAGTTGAGTGCCTGATCCGTGAATAGATCAGGGCAGAGGAATTTTCAGAAGGATGCAGATGAAGCAAATACAGTTGAAATCAATAAAAGAAGTATGTCACTAAAGGTTAAAAAGGGAAAGAGAGAAGAGATGGATATAAAAATCACTGGGAAGAAAGAAGTACTGAGATGTGGCTTTAGTCTTCTTGCCACTTTAATCGTGCCAGAAATCTGAGGCACAATAATCCAGCCAGGGCCACGATTGTATGTGGAGTTGGACGTGCCTGGGCTGAGCCCTGCATTCTCACAGACTAACATTGCGACATCGCGTGGGCTACGTAACCTCTCCGCGCTGGAGCTGTTTTCATAAGGAGAACAGTTCGTACGTACACCTCATACGCGGCGCAGGAATGAGCTGAGAATAAGATGACGGCTGCAGCGGTGACTGCCCAGTGAGACAGGCAGGGAACCCCCAGCAGCGTTCCTGAGGAAACGCAAAACTTCCCGGAAGCAGCGGATTTGGGGGAACCACTTGAAACATGAGCTCGTTCTACTTTTTCTTTTTTTTTTTAATTTTTTATTTATTTATTTGTGTGTGTGTGTGTGTGTGTGTGTGTGTGCGTGCGTGGCCAGCTCAGCCCACCATGGGGCGGGGCTGGCTGGCATGTGGTGCTGGGGGATTGAACCGCGGTCCCTGTGCTTTGCTTTGCTCAAGCTTGTTCTAAGTAGGTGCTTTAGACCACTGAGCCATCTCACCAGCCCCATCGTTCTACTTTTTCAAGGAAGCTGATTGTGAACTGTCGCTGACCGAGTCTGCTCCGTTCATCTCTCTTCCCTGTCCCTAAGCCTAGGCATACCAGCGCACACCATGTTTCTGGTACTTTGGTGTTGGCTACAGTCCTCATTGTTTGTTTCTTGCTCCCTGGCTTTCTGAATAGCGTGGACGAGGGCTAGGAAAGTGGCTCAGCAGAATAAGCGCCCGCCTCAATAGCATGAACAAGAACTTTTGTTTAACCGCTGAAGAATCTGCCCAACTGTAGTTCCGCAGACAACACAGATTAAAATGGAAGCAAGACAAAACAGGACCACTGTCTGCTGCTGCTGTCCCCAGCCCGGCACAGTGGCCTTCGAGTGTTTAGTGGCTTACCAGCTATGGACCAGGCACTGTGAGCGGTGGGAGGAGGGCCTGGGGCCTTCCAGTGGACCCACGCTCTGGTGTAGATGCGTGACCCAAACGAGGTGGCCTGGCAGACGTGAAAGCCGTCTCTGGGTGGAGGTCACTGAGGGAAAGAATGGTTTCTTTCCTCTTTTTTTTATTATCTAAAGAGAATACAAAATAGTAAGAAAAATAACACATTAGGAACGATAGAGACCTTCACCAAACCAAACAATAGGAATTTAGGGGCCAAGGAGATGCATCGTTCAGTAGAATAAGCGCTTCCCTGGCAAGTGTAAGGGCCTGAGTTCAATCCCTGGTTCTGCCAAAAACCAAACAAACAATAGGAATTTGACAATGGCTGCTATATTGCATAATGTTGTCTTCAAATTAGTTTTTCAGATTACCAAACATATGCATGCAAAATTGGTTATAAAGGAAAAGAGAAAAGTTACACAAGGGCCTGAGTTCAATTCCTGGTTCAGAGAGACAGAGAGAGAGAGAGAGAGAGAGAGAGAGAGAGAGAGAGAGAGAGAGAGAAGTTATAGATATT
>NW_004524625.1:12408098-12409791 GCF_000260255.1 Octodon degus | reverse complement strand
GCCTGCAATCCCAGCACTTGGGAGGCTGAAGACAGGTGGATCACTATGAGTCCGATCTGTGTAGTGAGACCCTGTAGACCTTGTACTAACTACATTAAAAAATAAAAGAAATCAGCAGTGCAGTTATCCAAGCCATCTTGAAATACGCATAAATATATCTCCTTTTTTATGGTACTGGGAATCAAGCTCAGGACTTTGCACTTGCCAGGCAGATGCTGGGCCACTGAGCCATCTCCCCTGTTTCTTGTGTAAGACAGAGGTCAACATGAGGTGCTGTTGGTGCTGGGGCTGGAGGCCCAAGAGCAGGATTCGCAGGGAACTGAGAGAAAATGATGCCTAAATTGGAGAACAGGAAGAGGGTAGGTGGGCAAGGGGACCTGAGCCCCTGCACTTGGCTTAGATCCTCCGATTTTGCGACTGCTTCACATGCTAAGGGAGATCGTACAAATTACCTGGACTGAAAACCAAGCTTGGCATCTGGGTAAGGATGCTGTTCCCCAGGTTTCGCTAGGTTCTTAAGATGAGGATGAGAACCTGCTTTCTAGTTCTGAGCTGTGAGCTCTTTTTATTGTCTGGACACTGAATGCTATTAGTAACCAGGTTTCTTTATTAAGTTTTGCTACTGGATAACTGAATTGAAGCTTGTGTCTACACATTACAGGAACAAAGGACTGCTCTAGTGAGTCCTTCTGTCCATACTGGGGCTCCACAAGTTCTTCCTTGGCTTGCGCCTCTTTCCCCATCTTCCTTCCCATCCTGTCTTGCTCCCATGTGATCAGGCTATATTTTACATAAGTCTACATGATTGCTACAATTCCTTTCTGGAACAAATAGGAGGGTGAAAAAAAGGAACAATGGCTTCCTCAAGAGTTGGCCGTTCCTGAGACTAACTGCACAGAAGTAGATTTGAAGTACAAAAGGAGATGAGCTGCAGAAATACCTAACCCGCAAGTTTATGACTTTAGTAGCAATAATTTTGGGCAAGTTCCCAAGGCTTTGGGGGCAAATTGCTCCCTTTCCTGGGTCCCAGCTCCAGCACTGTGGAAGTCCAGTGCCTTTGATGGTGTTTTCTAATCTCCCGACACTTGATGTTGCTAAGAGAACTTGAGGTGTTTAATGGGGACTGTGACTTTAGTGACAGCTTCATCCCCCATGCCGGAGGGAAGAACACTCGAGCCAGCAGTCTGAGCGGGTTGGCTTTCCCCCTCCAGGGACTCTGTGACCTTTCTTATCCTTCTTATTCATAACTAAAGGATGTCTGGACCGAGCTGCTTGGCTCATCTTTCCCTTTCACTCCTGCCTTACTGTCATCCAGGGCTGCCCTCTCCCTGAGCCAGGGAGTCACAGTGTCGAGCAGTGGTGGTGAACCTTTAGGGACGAGTCCCCAGACTGCAACCCAAAACCCACGTATTTATCATGAAGTGCCAACACTGCAATTACACTGGAATGCTGAGCTTTCAGTTCAGAAAAAAGAAAAACTCACACATTAGCATCATTTGTCTTAAAAGTAAAACAACACGCATGTCATAGGCTCACCACCCCTGGTCCAGAGATTCCCCCTCACTTCTCTAAACCAGCTCCAGGCATAGACCTCCCAGCATATTCCCGATGCTTCACTTGTCTTCAGCCTTCTTTATCTGGATGAAGAACTCAGCTGCCGCCTTGGAGAGCTGGGCTGAGAGGTCTGAGACCA
>NW_004524625.1:12403893-12407868 GCF_000260255.1 Octodon degus | reverse complement strand
CCCTCCTTCTATCCCCTCCCTAATTCTCCCTTCCCTTTCCCTTCCCTACTCTCCATTTCCTTTCCTTTCCTTTCTTTTTTGTACTGGAGATCGAACCCAGGACCTTGCCAGGCAGGTGCTTATGCTGCTGAGCTATCTCCCGGCCCCAGCAGCTTTCTTTCTAACCCGCATCTGATTTTAACCCTGAGACAAGTTCATTCCTACCAGCTTGAACTGTGAGCCTCCTCGCTCTTGGCCAGGGATGGAAGGTTCAAGGCCGTTGATGAAGCTTCGTCCCTTCTCGTGCTGGCTATTGTGTCGTAGCCCTTGCTTCAGGGCCTAATCCCCGTCCTCGCAGTGTGATTTACAGACTCCTCTCCATCCTCCCTTCCTTCAGCTTTTGGCTTTTTAATGGCAGGAGGCTGTTTCCTGAGAGGGTGAGTGTTCATTCCGTGATGGTTTCTTTTGCAGTCCCAGCGTGGTGAATTCAGCTTCCTCTGCGATTAACATGTCCCAGGAAACTGCAAGGAAAGCACCTTCATCTCCGGCCAAGGTAGACTGAGTCTAAACTTCAAAAATCTGATTTTTGGTGGGAATGCTGTTTTTCTCATTTTGTCAAAGCACTATAGAATAAAGAGCATTCTGTAGTACTTCTTTTTGCTACCAGGTACAGAGTACTTTTACCGCTTAGCATAAGAAGTCACAGTTGCAGTGTATGAGGTTACTGAATCCTGGGTTCCTAGCTGCAGACCCAGATTTCTTCCCATAGAGAGTAAAATCTGAAGCTATTTGGTGCTGCTGCTCTTAGGGATAGGGAACATGGCTCATTCGTTCTACCTCTGTCGTTTTCTTTGTTCAGAGCTTCCAGAATCTCTGTTAAAGTTCTGCTACTCTGAGGACGTTGCCAATTTATACAACTGCAGACAGTAAACGTAGGTTTTAAGTCTTATATTAATAAAACTCTGGGAGCCAGGGAGATGGCTCAGTGGAATAAGCGCTTCCCTGGCAAGCTCAAGGGCCTGAATTCAATCCCTGGTTCTGCCAAAAAAAATAAATAGATTAAAAAAAAAAAAAACCCAAAAAAACTCTGTCTTTAGCATTGACCAACTGTGAGGTGCGCGTGGTGAGGTAGCTGAAGCATCTTCTACGTCACTTGGAAGAGTCAGCCACGAGGGTATCTCCCACAGCCGCAGTCTAGAACGGCCTGTATGGTAGACGGAGCACTGGTAGAAATCTCACCTGGTTCGAGACCAAGGTTTGCTCGGACTATAGCCAGGTCTTTGATAACTCCAAGCCCACATTTTCTCACCCATAAAATGTGGATTTTTTTTTTTTTTGGTGTGAATGCCTTTTTAAAAATCTATCTTGATAGGTCTCTGGCTCTGAGTATATCTTATGTAATTTTACTTATTTATTTTTGGTGAGGCACCTATGTGGTATGATAGAAGCTACAGTGAAAGGTTCCATTTCAAAAATGTGTGATAGGCTGGGGAGATAGCTCAGTGGAATAAGTGCTTGCCTGGCAAGCATAAGGTCCTGAGTTCGATCCCTGGTACCACCAAAAAAAAAAAAAAAAGCATGATAATAGCAGATTATAATACTCCTGTAATACTCCTCGCAGTATGCCCCCCTCACTTCAAACAATCTATCCTGTCTGTCTGAAGCGGCTCTGGAAGTTCTCTTTTGTAAATGTCTTTCCTTGTGCCCTGCTGTCTTAATGACCTGAATCAATTCAAAACATTTCCCTTTCACAGTCCTGTGACTTTGGGAACGAGCCAGGAGTCACCAGGCGCCAGACCTGCCGGGAGAGGGGGAGGAGGGCGCAGGGTGATGTTTTCTGAACCTGCCTTTCCTCCGATGCCACTCAGCAGCCTGCGCATTCTGTTTTCTTTTTATGATGTCTCGGAAAGACCTGAAGGAGGCCATCCAGCACTGCATTAGGAAGAAGCGAGGACAGCGGGATAAATTTGTTTAAAACGTAGGGGAGTATTTTGAGGAAAATTAATATAATGGTGCCTGTAACAATTTTTAAAATAGAAGCATTTCTTGTATAATTTGATCCCCTCCTTGTATGGTAATTCTGTGCTTTTGAAATCAATCAGGTTTTTTTTTTTTTTTTTCAAACATGCCAGGTTATGAAGTTGATTGGGTAAAACTGTCATATATTGGTGGTAATAAACTTTTGCTCACACTGAGCTGCTGTTATGACATTCAAGCAGAGTTTAATAAACAGGATTTTTCCCCAGCAAAGGCGGAATCCATTCAACAGCTCCAGGTTCCCTGAAGACCACTTACTGCAGCAAACCAGAAGTGAGCCATCAAAAATTGGAAGTGCTGGTTTACTTCAGATTTCAAAAGAGGGTAAATATTATTTTTGTGGACTGGATATTTTTATCTTTGTTATCTGTGGACTAGGGAAAATTCCTGGAGATCCTTTCACATACGTAACTTCCCGAAGAAAGTGGAAAGTTCTGAAGGGTTTCTCACTCTGTTTGTGCCTCTTGGTTTTTTCCTTCAGGGAAAAGAGACAGAAATTTTAGTCACTGGCACTCGTGTGTGCTTTCATCAGTAAACTGGGAAATTTTTAAATCAAAAACACTCAATCTAGTTTCACATAAAAGAATTTGCTAACCATCATGTTGACTTGCTCTATGTGGTAGTGCACCCGTGCCTATAATCCTAGCGTGGGGGAGGCTGAGGCAGGAGGATTGCCATGGGCCCAAGGCCAGCCGGGGCTACCTAGGTGAGTTCAAAGCCAGGCTCCAAAAATATAAACAAACAAACAAAAAGCTCCACAAAACCCAGGATATCTCGAGACAAAAAGGCCACTTGATAATGTTATAATCTTCTAATCTATAACTATCAGCCCAGAATTGTATTGTTCTTATATACCATTAAAGGAAATATGAGAAAACTCAGTCTCTTCCAAAGCAGTTATGGGAACATTCTACCTGTATTAAAGATTAGTCAAAGAGCAAAAAAAAAAAAAAAAAAAAAAAAAAAAAAAAAAAAAAAAGAAAGAAAGAAAAAGAAGAAAGAAAAGAAATTAATGACTGAACAGTGGACTAAGGGTTTCAAGTTTTAAACAAATTTATCCCGCTGTCCTCGCTTCTTCCTAATGCAGTGCTGGATGGCCTCCTTCAGGTCTTTACGAGACATCTCCTGCCTTTTTTTTTTCTCGGTGGTGGCATTGTGGATTATTTATGGCTTTCTCACTAAGAAAGCCCCCTAGAACTTTTAAAAATTATTTTTATTTTATTTAAATAGGGTCTTATTAAGGTGTTAGGTTGCCCAGACTAGACTTACACTTGGAACCCTCCTGCCTCAACCTCCCAGAGTGCTGTGATTATAGGCATGCACCCCATGCCTGGCCAATTAACCTGTTTAATATGGTTTTCATTGGACAAAACTTTCTATACTATGAAGTTCCATGAAGTACATAAATCATGGTAATGCTAAAGGTTGAGTACTCGCCACACGCTGCGCTGGCCCTTCCCCCTGGGCAAGCTGAGCAGGCCATTGAGACCGGGCTTGCTAGTGCAAGCCTATAATCCCAGCACTGGGGAGGCTGAAAACAGGAGGATTGCTGAGCCTGAGCTGTGTAGTGAGACCCTATAGACTTGTACTGATCCTCTGTACTAAATACATTTTTAAAAAATGTTCAACACAATGAAATTCATACATTAATTTTTGATAGGCTATTTCTTAGAGAGCTGGTTCACAGCGTAATTGAACAGAAGGTTCACACATTACCCACGTATACTTATTCCCATGTAGGCGTAGTCCCCACCATTCTGGCGTATTTGCTATCATTGATTAACTACTCTGAGATGTCATTACCACCTGAAGTTGAGTGTTTACACCAGGGCTTGCGGTTAGGGTTGTACACCCTGTAGATTTAGACAAATGCATAGGGGCCGGGGAAATAGCTCAGTGGAATAAGTGCTTGCCTGGCAAGCTCAAGGGCCCGAGTTCAATCCCCAGTTCCGCAAAAAA
>NW_004524625.1:12401893-12403793 GCF_000260255.1 Octodon degus | reverse complement strand
AAAAAAAAAAAAAAAAAAAAAAAAAAAGAAGAAGAAAAGAATAGACAAAGGTATAGCTGCATGTATCACCACTGTAGTATAGTGCATCAGGATCTCCTGGCCCTAAATACCCTTTGTGCGCCAGTGGCTGAATTCTCATAGGCTTTGGAGACATTAGGTGTGTACTTTTCCTATTTTACTGCCTTCAATATTTTAATACTTTTTTTGCTAAATTTATAAATATTTTAAATTGTAGAGTTGCTTTCCATTTGATATAGAGCCTGATGTTTTAATTTGCAGGTGAATTGTCAGAATCAAAGGAAAAGTCATCGATCCAAGATCCAGCAAGCCAGAACCTAGAGAAATCAAAGCAGACTGTGCCGGCAGATCCTGCAGCTGTGTCCCAATCCAGGCCTCCCATCCCCAAATCCAGAAAATTGATTTACAAATCAGACGATTTAAAGCCAGGGGATAACCAGTCTTCTCTTAGACAACGGACAGACTCCCTGAATGCCAGAGGGACTCCCCGAGGGATCCTCAAACGCAACTCCAGTTCTAGTAGCACGGACTCTGAAACCCTGCGTTTAAATCACGGCTTGGACTCCAAAAGCAAAACCCTGTCGCCTGGCATTACCATCCAGGAGAGGATTGTTGAGAAGGATCAGTTGTTAGAAGAGGACCCTTCCCCAGACTCGCTGGAGCCCCTAAAGCACGTGAGATTCTCTGCAGTGAATGGCGACCTTCCCCAGGGTCCTGGGCTGAGCTGTGGCCGGGAAGTGGGAGAATTTAGTGTTTTGGAACCCGACAGGCTGAGGAACGGAACGGAAGATTCAGGGGACACAGAGGAGCTTCGGCGTACGCCTGAGCCCTCCAGGGACAGAGAGCCTCCGCCCTGTCTTCAGTCAGCCTCAAGCCCGAGTGCAGCACAGAGCGCAGCGTGCCACCCAGGGACACCTGGTTCTGTCCCCAAGGGAGGGCTCCAGCCTTGCTCAGAAGTTCTAAGTACAGCTCCGCGGCCCGCTGAGGAGCCACCCGCTGTCAGTGCACCCCACGCTCCGTCACCAGAAGTAGCAAGGCTTGGGGCGGAAGTGTCCAACAACCCTGCTGGTAAGACAGTCGTCGCTACCAGCGTGTAAGAGCTGGACCCCAGGACGGCCAGGCGGGCCAGCCGCGAGCGAGGTCACATTTGCCTCATAAGCATCCTGTCTAGGATGCAGCCAGATGCACTGGGAAACGTAGACACCTCTTACTTGGAGGCTTTCTTTCTTTCACCAACATTGCTAAAATAACCAGTGTAGCATACAGTCTAGTCCATTACGTTTATCTGTTAAAAAAAAAAAAAAAAAAGTAACCATGTCAGTTATTTAGACAAATGAGAATGTTTTGGGTTAAACCAAGGTGTGTCAAAGAAATGCTGACTCCTTCTCACTGGGTAAATACTTCAATACTCACTGAATGTAAATTTGTTGCTATTTTACCAAACTTTGGTTTCTCCGGTAACCGCAAGGGAGACTTTGCTCTCTCAGCTTCAGTGGCTGAGAAGCCAGGCTTCGTGTTCTCAACATGAAGAAGGCCGTGCTTTTGGCCTCCGTGCTCTGGCGCTGTTGGCTTTGTTCCTGACTCCAGAAGTGCGGCTCAGGACAGCCAAGGTGCTGCTCTTCCTGCGAACTGGTCCTCCCCTGAAGAGCTTACCACGCCCAGGGGAGGCCTCAGACTGCCTCTTGTCTCTGTGGGATTACTTTAAATTCTTAAGTTTTTTTTTTAAAAAAGAGAAATAACGGGGAAAACAATGCTGTGTGTTCTCGCCCCCTTCAGTAAGTCTGCATCTAACTGTTTCCAGTTAGCAACATTTGTAATCATTACAGCAAGCTGCTTTTTTTTTTTTTCCTTTTTTGGTGAAATTGGGGATTGAACTCAGGCC
>NW_004524625.1:12392202-12401571 GCF_000260255.1 Octodon degus | reverse complement strand
TCTCTCACTCTCTCGCCCTCTCGCTCTCTCTTTCCTTTTGTCCTGCAGTACCAGGGATTAAACTCAGGACCTTGCATTTGCCAGGCAGGGGCTTATCCCACTGAGCTATCTCCCTGGTCCTCAGTCCTCTTCTAAAGGACAGTTCTAGGGCCACAGAGATAGCTCAGTACACCAAGTACCTGTCTAGGCAAGCGCTAAACACCTGTCTAGGCAAGCACAAGAACCTGGGTTCAATCCATGCTGTGCCAGCCCCACCCCCAAGCCCGCTGAGCCAGCCACCAAGACCAGACACGATGGTGCATGCCTATAATCCCAGCGCTGGAGAGGCTGAAACAGGTGAATCACTACAAGAGACCCTGTACCAAATGCATAATAATAATAAGACAGTGCCTTTTCCTCCTTGGACATTTTAGATCATTTGAATGCCACAGAACTTTTTTTTAAAAAAAATTAAAAATTAGCCAATACTTCTTCAAAAAAAAAAAATGAATTCTGCTGAGCATATTTGCTCACCCCTGTAATCCCAGTTACTCAGGAGGCTTGAGGCCTGCTTGATCAACTTAGTGAGATTATTTCAAAATAAAAATTGAAAAAGCCTGGAGGGTAAGCACCCCTGGATTCTCTCCTGGTATTACCTGCACACAAACGAGACAAGTTGTAGTAAAGGAAACTACTAACACTGACCAAACATTAGAAAGTAATTGCATGAAGGCTACCTAAATAACCATTCAATGATGAAAACTTCTGAGTTTGGTACTGGGGCTCGAACTCAGGAGCTTTTGAGGTAGCCCTGCAAGCACTGTGCTACTGAGCTACATCCTCGGCCCTAAAAACTTTCTAAAGTAGTAATTGTCTGTTGTAATTTATTAAAAAGAATTGTACACTCCCCACCCACCTTTTTTTTTTTTTTTATGAATTTGGTACAGGGTTTCACTACGCAGCTCAGACTTGTAGTGATCCTCCTGTTTTCAGCCTCCTCAGTGCTGGGATTAGAAGCGTGCACCACCGTGCCGAGTCTCCCTGGTGGCCAGCTTAGCGCACCCTGGAGTGGGGCTGGCGTGGCATGTGGTGCTGGGGATCAGACTCTGGTCCCTGAGCTTGCCTAAGCAGGCACTTAGTCCTCTGAGCTATCTCTCCAGGCCTCACTTTTCCCATTTTTGAACACATACTTTCTTGTGACTATGATTTAGTACTTACTTATGCCTTCTAATTTTTAAATCTAAACTGACCATTAAATCTGGGAACAAAACCTCATCAGCTAAACAATTTTGGTCGCCTGATATCCCATCTGACCACAAGGGCTGCTTGCAAGCAGCATTAGCCCCCGCCTTCTCCCTCAGGTTCACTGTGAAGGTAAATGCAAGTGCTAGGACATAGGACGAACCTAGGATCAAGTGCTGGACCTGCGTCTGTGGATCGCAAAGGTTTGGCTTCAGTTTTGAACATCAAGGCAGTCAATAGCACACTATTTTTCACACTGGAAAAAAAAAAAAAAAGAATTCCTTAGAGGAAACAAAACATTACCAGATGCTGAATTTTAAAAATAACAGTTCTTATTTTTCAAAGTAATCGGTTTTTACTGTAAAATATTTAAGAACACGCTCAGGATTTTTAAAAAGCTCTTCTACGATAGCATTGTCTAGCATTAGCTATTGCAAACATTCTGTTGTAGATCCTGCCAGAGATTTTAGGTATGCCTGTAATTTATAAATTATTGCTATACTCCCAAGACTTTTCACTAGCAATATGTCACAGAAATTTTTTTTCAAAGTTTTATTGATAAACAGATAGCAATGAGATAGTTTCAAATCAAATCGGAAGTACAGTTTCAACAAATAATACACTGCATATATTCTTCTTAGTGGTTAATTGCTGTACAAGATGCGGACTTGTGATCCTATTTACAAACACCATTAGAACAAATCATTCTATTCATTAAGAGAATGCAACTATATATCTATCCCAACCACTTTGAATACACAGATACAAAATGGACATTCATCGGTATACCCCATTTTTTCTAAGTTCCGTTATTGAATATTATAGGTGTGTAAACAGCAAAATATTCTAAAAGAGTCCAGTAGCCCAAAATAGCATTGGGTCTTCTGTTTAACTGGCAATGTCAGAAATTATTGACCTGAGTCCCCCACAGCTCAACTTAACAGCATGGCTTTATTTCCTATATTTCGTCTTCATACTTTTCTACTGGATGGTTAAGACCAAGGTAAAGCAGGACCTATGCAACAAGAGTTGTAGCTTTTTGGTCTGAGAAGGTCAGTGAAATGCCCTCAGGATTTATCCTGAGATCCTGTACCTTAGATTGTAGAACCTTTGTCAGTACAGCCATGTGGATGAGTCACGGCCATTGCTTGGCCAATGTGCTCTCTGTATCACAGAAATTTTAAAACATCACCAGTGCCAGGGAGTTAGCTCAGTGATCTAAAAGCCTGCCTGGCATGCCCAAGGACCCAGGCTCCATTCCTAGTACTGCATATTGTGCCGGCCCACGCTTTGCCAGCCATTGAAACCAGGCATGGTGGCACACATCTGTAATCCCAGCATGGGGGAGGCTGAGACAGGAGAATCGCCATAAGTCTGAGCTGTGTAGAAAGATCTTGTACCAAATAAATAAAATATCATTATTAATAGTCTACAAACAGAACTTTTGAAGGTTTCTTGGGCTGGGGAGATAGCTCAGTGGAATAAGTGCTTGCAAGCACAAGGTCCTAAGTTTAATCCCTGGTACAAAAAAAAAAAAAAAAAAAAAAAGAAAAGTTCTCAAGAGAACTTCACAACTATTAACATATATTTAATAATACAATGTATAGTTAAGGAAGGAAACCAATACTCTGTGCCAATTATTATACAAACTCTTAATAATTTGTATATTTAGCCAGGGCTGATGGTTGAAATTAAATTTTATTACCTAGTCTATCTTTGAGTACATTTGAAATGTAGCTGACATTATAAAATCCAACTCTCATAGTTCTTTGTTTTGTTTTGTTTTCTTTGATTTTGGAGACAGGGTCTGACTATGTTGTTTAGGTGGGCCTGGAACTCACAGTGATCCTCCGGCCTTAGGGTCGTGAGTGCTGGGATTGCCTGCCTAGCCTCACATAGTTCTAAGGTGCACCCCTGTACTTGCATTGCAGTGCTTGTCACTTTAAGGATGAAGAGAAATGCTGAAACATTTGCATTGTAAATAGATGCCTAATGAAACTTAGCAAAACCTCAGTTCCCTCTGCTTTCTCCACATCTAGGACACAATGTAAATAGCCTTCTTTAGCCTCTTAGCCTTCACTTTGCTGCTGGTGTGGGGAGAGAGAGAGCATGCTTTGTCAGTCCTCACTTTATTTGGCTCCAAGAAATAACTTCTGACTTACAGATGGTAGAAAGGAAAAAGGGCACAGTGGAGGAGCCTATTGTGAGCAGGATTCTAGACTCCAGTGTGGGAAACACTTGCTAACCCGGCAATCTTATCTTCAGAGGTTCTGGTTCAGTACGTCAGGAAGCAAATGTTCTCATTCAGTTGTTCTAGAGTGAATTCTTTTTTTCTTTTTTTTTATGTATTTAGTACAGGATCTACAGGGTCTCACTACATAGATCAGACTCGTAGTGATCCGCCTGTTTTCAGCCTCCCAAGCACTGGGATTACAGGTGCGTGCCACCACGCCCAGTCTCATTCACTATCTCAGCATGCCCTGGGAGTGGGGCCAGCACGGCACACCCTGGACTGAACCCCGGTCCCTGTGTCTGCCTAAGCAGGCGCTTTAGTCCACTGAGATATCTGGCCAGCCCTTGCAGTGAATTCTTGTTCAGTTTTACTTGATAGTTGGTTTTCTAATTCCTAAAATCACTTAAATCTGTGTTCCTCAAAATTGGATATAAGCCCCTTCTCAGGACTGTGGCAGGGTGCCCGAGGACTCACGAAGTCATAGCAACAGCACAGTATACCTTTCTGCGGTGTCAGTCCCACCCAAAGATTTGAGAGTAAGAGAAAATTAATATTTAAAATGTAACATGGAACAGGATATGAAATTCACATGAATTTTTAAAATGAACTGAGGACTTCAAAGGCATTCTCAGGGCAGGCCTACACACTGTAGTGGTAGAGGTCTACGTTTGCCTTCCCTTACTGGCCTGGGCCACCACTGGAGGAACACCTTGCTGAGAATGACCAACCACTAAGAGATGCAGAAAGTGCAAATTAAAAAAAAATACCTTTTGCAAAAGGAAATACGAGTGAATCATAATCTTCAGGCAATTCTCTTCTTATTTATCAGCGTGTTTCTGTGTTGCAGATGAATTGTCTCACGGTGTTGAGCCTGAGCCACCTCGGGCGCCAGACTGCAGGCCTAGAGACCATCAGCAAGGTAAGCCCCCTCTTCTCATTACTCTAAACGCTGACAACTCCTCGGGTTCTGGTCCGTATGCCACTGAGATAAGGAAGACAACAGATGACTCCATATCTAAAGTCCTAGACTGGTTTAACCGAAGTTCTTACTCAGAGGACAGTAAGTCATCCCTCCAACAACCCCAACGCATGGGACCCAAAGAAAAAATAGACTCAGAATCACAAGTTCCTGTTGCCTTTGTGACAGATGGTACGAGTTTAAAAGAAAATGGCTCAAAGGCCCTGTCACCTCCCAAAGTTGAACTGAAGCCGGTAAGAGCTGACTCAACATGTCCAGTAGAAAGAGAGAAGCTGCTTTTTGAACAGGGCCAGGACAGTGATGCTAATATCAAACCCAAATGTATGAGTTTGTCCCGAGAAGACACCTCCAAAGAAGGTCTGGGTGTACTGCAACCACTTCACAGCTGCTGTGCTGTAAGTCAAGGGAATAAGACTGCGGACTGTCGCCAGAGTTCAGAAAGCACAGGAAGAGGAGACGAGCCATCTCCCTCAACCCGTCACTATCCCTACAATGTTCTTAAAGGATCTGACACAGAAGTACAAGCTCCATACAACACTGACAATATTGGCAGCTTTGATGAAGAAGAACCCAAGCTCCATGCTCATGAAAAGCATAAGGGAAACTCAAATGCCCATTTTGACTCTTCCACAATTGATCAAGAATCAAACTTGAAAGACCACACGAGATCAGAGAGAAAGAGCCAAGAGGAAAATACTTCCTTCCTGGAAGCTTCCTTAGAG
Source organism: Octodon degus (assembly GCF_000260255.1). Lineage (NCBI taxonomy): Eukaryota > Metazoa > Chordata > Mammalia > Rodentia > Octodontidae > Octodon > Octodon degus. The sequence goes on along the minus strand of NW_004524625.1, from coordinate 12,396,416 downwards.
GCACAGCATGGCGCGTTGCCACCTGGGGCTGCCAACGAGGGATCTCTTTGGAGGAAGCCTGAGGTCCAACCACAGCTAGAAGCTGGTAAGGTTCCTCAGAACCATGTGCAAAGAGAAAAATACAAAAGAGTAAGGGAAAGAATATCCTTCTGGGAAGGAGAGAGAGCTGCTGGTGTCAAGCTAACTCGTAAAGAAGCCACACCCTCTGGTGGCCAGGAGCAGCCTTCTGCTATAGCCCCACAGAGTGCGACATCACAGAGCGTGGCCATGCGCAGTTCATCTACAGACCCGAGCGAATATACTCAAGTCACTGCCAAACTAGTGGTCCTTGATGAAGATGATCAAGTGTTCCGTGTCCCCAGCTGTTACTCCTCAAATAACCCTGAAGAGACCAGGCCCCCGACGGCAGGTCCATCTGAATACTGTTTTTCAGTGAACCAACCAGATAAACTAGCCCTGGCGCACAATGAGAGAAATGAACTCATGGAAAGATTGCCAGTAGAAGATGGTTTGCAGCCTAGAGAAGGCGTTACCTCGCAAGTGCAGCAACATTCATCAGATGCTGAGAGTGGAGTATCTACGCTGGAGAAAGACAGATTTCTCATTGGTGAATCAAGTGCCAACTTTAAAGTTATGTCCCTAAGAGAAAGAATGGATGAACCCAACACAGAACAGCTCTATAATCACTCTCGGTTTGAAAATTTGAAAAAGTTTTGGGACTTAGGAACTCATTCAAATGATAAGGATAATTATGACAGGAATAGTACAACAAGCCAAAAAAATTCTGTGGCTTTTAAAAGCCAGAAACACAAGAAATTAAGTGACAATAAATCATCAGGCAAAAACACCCATGAGATAGAGGCACTTTCGAGCCAAAGGAACATTATGGCGGGAGAGGAAATGGAGAAATTCAACTCAAAGAGCCTGAGCCAGGCACTACCCGATGAAACCACATTGCCTTCAAGATCACCCAGGGGGTCCACTCCTCCCTTGGCCCGAAGTGACTCATCAAAGGATAAGGAGGAAAAACATATGGAATGGTTTGCTACTCCAGTGCTTAAAGAGGAAAAATATTACTCCGATCAAGAGATTCAAGAATCCATGGTGAAAACCAGCGCTGTGACTAACGACTACAGCACTACTTTCAATGACACTTTACAAAAGCTGCTTTCAGAAGCTTTATCTCCAGGAGACCGACCTTCTGGCGGAAAAGTCTGTGTGGAGCAACCAGCTGAACGAGCTATTTCTGAAGACAAGAACTGGCTTCAAAAGACAGATTTGGCTGATAATAAACAAGAAGCCAGAGGATCTGCAGAGCTCCCTAGTGAGCACGTAGGCCAAACGGTCGTTCTAAGTGCAGGTGCTCCCTCTACAGAAGCAACCGGAACCTCGCATTCTCCCTTGCAAACTGAGATCAAACCTGTTACCACCAGAGCCAGCTCCCAACCTAAAGAAGATAGATTTCGTGAAAAGGAGATAACAGAAAATCACAACCCTTCATTTTATCAGAAAGAAATAACACCGCTTCTTCCAGAGGGCGGTGACACTTTGGGAAATGGAGTTGTCACCCAGAAAGTTCAAAGTGCCAAGTGCCAGCTCAACAAAGAAAACTTATTTGCAGTGACTGCAGAGGGTTCTGTGGCACTGGCCCAGACTTCACATCTTCACAGAAAAGGCTCTTTTGAAGATGTGGCCAGCTCTCCACAAGATACATCTTTTTCCTGGGATATGCACCAAGATAAGGCATCATCTTCCCAAAGGGAAATCGTAGAGACCATAGAGAGAGCCATTCTTCCACCCAAACCTGCACTGAGTGATGTAAATAATGCATTACTAAAGCTGCTCAAGGAAGTTCCCTTGAGTTATCCATCTAGGAGGGAAGTAGGTCCTCGAGCCATGAAAGCAGATTTTTCTGAAGGAATTCAAACAGCAGGCAGCCCCCCAACTCCTCTGGAAGTGAGTCCACCAGGGACTGCCGTGGGTACCATTGTTCCAGACACGAAGGACTTTCATACCTTCACCCTGTTTCCTGATACAGCTCATGAAGTCGGGTCCATCTTAGCCCCCCAAATGTCTCCACCAGAACAGCTCACTAACTCTTTTGTTGTCACCATGAACCCCAGTGACAAAGAGCCACCTGAGGAAGTGGCAGATACTGTGACAAAAACAGTGACTCCGCCCAAATCAGAGTTCCTTGAATTCAGTACTTACTTGGAAAAACTACCCAAGGAAACACTACAAAACTCTTCAGCAAAATATGAAAAGGATCCAGGAGCCCTTTCTCCAGCAGAGTTTATGGGGAGCACTGGGGCCCCCCGGCAGGCTCCTTCTGAGTGCCACCCTCAGGAGATACAAGAAACAATAGAAAGGGCTGAGGCTCTGTCAGTGACGGAGAGTGCTTTTGACTCTGGGTTTCAGAAACTTCTTAAAGAAATAGCTGAGGTCCCTTTTTCTCAGTCCCGGCTGTCAGCAAAGGAGGAGACTCCTGAGGAGTCCTTAGCATCAGAGCAGGCCATGGTCTTGAACGCAGTGCCCTGTGTCTACCAGGCAAGCTCAGGGGCCTTAGAAATGAAGGGTAAAAGTGGTTTGCATCCTCAGGACAAGCAGTGTGATAAAGCGTTGGGAGGAGACGAAGCTGTGACAGACTTACCGGTAGATCTTTGCGGCTCCACGAGTGGTAGGATCTCTGGGACCCCGCGGCTTTATGTGGACTGTGAAATAGAGACCACTCCCCCTAGCCGACCTTCGGAGCACAGGGAGAGTGAGGGGGACATCAGGGAGGGACGAGGGGATTTTCAGGGATCAAAAGCAATGGATGAGTCCAGAAATAAGCAAAGCAATCCTCTTCTGCCAAACAGAAAAGGCCCTAGAGAAATAAATAAAGTCACATCATCGCGTGGGGGACATGACGATGAACGTTCCTCTGACTCTGATTTTTCAGATGGAAACACCGGTTCTCATGCAGAAAGTTGGCGAAATACCTCCAGTGAGCATTTTGGAATTTTTAACCCATGATGAGTCTGCTTTATGAAATACTAATGCAAGGGATGATTTTTTTTTCTAATTAGGATTAATTTAATACTCCCAAATGGTGCTAAACTCTTTTTAGTACTCCTCCCAAACTTTTCATGATAAAAAAATTCATTTATATTCTTTTTTAAAAAAATTTTATTTGTGTGTGTGTGTGTGTGTGTGTGTGGCCAGCTCAGCCCACCAGGGGGCGGGGCCGGCTGGCATGTGGTGCTGGGGGATTGAACCGCGGTCCCTGTGCTTTGCTAAGCTTGTTCTAAGTAGGTTCTTTAGACCACTGGGCCATCTCACCAGCCCAATATATTCTATATTCAAATTATCCACACAAACACAGTTTTTTAAAATCTGTGTTCTGGTCTAACCTTGTTTCTCATTCATCTGTAGCTCTTTTACACAAAGAAATATTTTTAAAGGGCTGACCATATAGCTTAGTGGATTGAAGCGCCTGCAAGCAGGCACAGGGACGGGGGCTTTGATCCCGGGCCTGCCGTGCTGGTGCTAGCCCCGCCCCCAGGGCACGCTGAGATGACAGTTGAGACTGGGCGTGGTGGCGCGCACCTGTAATCCCAGCTCTTGGGAGGCTGTGAACAGGCGGATCACTACGAGTCCAATCTAGTAGTGAGACCCTGAACACCCTATAGACCCTTCCCTAAAATACAAAATAAAAAATATTTTAAAATAATTTTTGAGCTTTATAAATCATCTGAAAAATTTAAATCAGTGTTCCTCCTGAAAATAATTAGAATTTCTTAATTGGCAGTCCACTTAGAAGTGCCTTAAAAACAAAAAAGTCTGTAGTAAGAGATGCGCCAAGAAAGTGCCACCGATGGTCACAAATTACCCATTTAAGAGCAGTGTTTTACTGCAGCTGTGGCTAAAGATCAGGAACCAAGTTCAGGGCTGGAACTTCCCTTCCCTCCGCTGCACCGTGCTGTGGTGTCTGGCGGCCGGCTGCTCTGCCCCTCAGCATAGACATCTGCAGTCTCCCCTCCGAGATCCCGCCTTGCTCAGAGGACTTCCTGGGGTTCCGCCTACATGCACTGCCTGGCTCCTGCATGTCTTTGGTATTAGCCTTGGCTAAATTGTAGCAAGGTTTTGTTCAGTTGCCACATTCGTCTGGGTGACATGTGGGTACCGGTTTCGGCCCACCTACATGTGTGAGTACCGGTTTTGGCCCACCTACA
>NW_004524625.1:12367339-12392102 GCF_000260255.1 Octodon degus | reverse complement strand
GGCCCACCTACATGTGTGAGTACCGGTTTTGGCCCACCTACACATGAAAGGCTTATCTCAGTTTGCTGCTCTGATCAACGCTTGGCATCTTAGCAGAGAACCTCCCCGAATGCTTTGGCATGAGAGGTTGCCTGACCCAAGTGATGCAAGACTGGACGGTGCTCTCTGGCTGGACACTTTAGCCAAAGTTGGACGAGCAAAGTTGCACAACTAATTGACTACAGTCTCGATAAAACCAGATAAGATTTACTGGGTGGCTGACTCAGGAGACTTGAATTCCTTTGCAAGTAGCTTCTGCACTGACCAAGGAACCTAATCCTAATTAGTTGAAGTTATTTTAACAAATGTGGCTGGTAAAAAAAGAAAAAAATGAAATACATATCTGAAACCAAACATACAGAAGCATAAAGCTAGTGCATTAACCCTTTTGAGGTATTTCCTTACCAATCCACCCCGTGCATTGTTATAGGCATGTGCCACCACACCCAGACTCGGTGGCTGGCACAGACATGTGGTGCCAGGGATCGAACCCTGGTCCCTGTCTTGCCTAAGCAGTCACTTAGTCCACTGAGCTATCTCGCCAGCCCTCAAATAGGCATGCTTATGATGTACTAACATCAGTGATGGAACAACAAAAGCTTTTCTTTCAAATGTATTAAATGATTAGCTAGACAGTGCTGAGAGAAAGGTATTTTAAAATTATAAGTCAAGTAAGATGTATAACACATTGCAGTCATGGTTTTATACCCCCATCCTAAATTATTATTTAAAGAAAAAAAAACTGGCAAGGGTAGTGTGAAAATAAAGTTTACTTCTTAAATTCAAACACAGAACACCCCAAGTCTAACTTATCTCAGAATCAATTTGCTGTGAATTGTACATTAACATTAGGCAAAACTAAAACACATATTAGGAAATTATTGTTGAGAGAGGTGGTTCTTACATTCATTCATTCATTGAATGATTCATTGACTCTGCAAGTATTTTTGAAGTGTCTATGACCAATCACTGTGCTAGGCACCAAGAATACAGAGAGAACTGTTAAGATTCAGAATAGGACCTAAGCATGGTGAAGTTTTCACTGTCAAGATGAAAAACTTAAGGACAATTTAGAGAATTTTTCTGTAAAGTTTAAGAATTACTATTATTCAGAGATCACACCTTTGTATTTCTCTTGGTTCTAAAATGTCTTTTTTATAAAATAAAAGTATTGCTAAATGGTAGGTTCCCCCTATCACCTTCAAATTGCCTCAGTGAAATAACATTTAACTATCCATTCACTTACCAAAATGTTTCTGGAAATTTTACTGAATCATGAAATCCAGAGAGACGGCACCTTTTGAGTTGGGGAAGCTATCCACTTGTGACCCATTTGTACACAGATAAACATCTGAATCCTGCTTTTATACCTTCAATAGTCTTCAACTAATTTTTAAAATTTTTTAAATCACTTAATGGCTGCTTCAAAAGATAGAATGTTAAGGAAGAACCTTCCAAGTGTGGTGCAAAAGAAACCATGAGCCTAAAAGAGAGCTCAGTAGGAGATCATGTTTGGATTAATGTGCTGATTTTATTTCTATAACAGTTCATGTTTGCAACTATTTCGTGGCCAGGTAAATTATGTTTTAAAGGACATATTAAAGGTAGGGGAGGTAGCTCAGGTATAGAGCACTCACTAGCATATGTGAGGCTCAGTGCTAGATCACAAGCAACAACATCAAAACCAAGAAACAACTACAACAACAAAGCTAGAGAGCCGTGCTAACAGTGGAGAAATTTTGCTTCCTTTTGTGAAGTACTTCGAGCACGCAGGGAGGCTGTGGCATACTTTCTCTTTTCAACGTACCATTGCAGAGTTCAATAGTTATCAGAAGATTGGGTTTTTCTTTTGTATTGTGCAGCATTCATCGGTTTTGTCTTGTAACAGGTTCGGAAGAAGAGCCCCGTCCTGTTTTGAAACCCTTGGAAAGGAGTGCTGCTAGAAAAATGCCTTCCAAAAGTCTAGAAGACATTTCACCAGATTCACCAAGTGAGAACAAAGCTTGCCCTGCTGTTCACGCCTCACCTCAGCTTAGAAGTGCTTGTGTGTCCCGCTCTGGCCTCACTGCACGTGGCCACGCGCCGAAAGCCCTAGCGCGAGGGTTCGCAGGTGGCGATGGCTTTCCCCAGCTGTGCTGAAGAGGTTCATCCTCAGGCATGCTGGAATTTTGCTCTTAAATGAATGCATGAGGTTTGCTTACTAGAATACTAGGTTTCCCTCAAACAAAGCGTTGTTCAAGCATAGTGAGTTTTAAAGGATTGTGGTAGCTGGCAGTACCCATAGAACTAGTAGTACTAGGTAACATTTATTGAATAATACGTGGCAAAAATTGCCTGAGAATTTTACATGTTTTGTCTCATTTCACCAACACAAAAAACCCTGTGAGAGGAAAATTGTTATCGTTATTTTATGAAAAGAAAATAGGGGCTGGGGAGATGGCTCAGTAGGCTAAGCGCTTGACTGGCAAACACAAGGATCTGAGTTCAATCCCCGGTTCCGCAAAAGAAAGAAAGAAAGAAAGAAAGAAAGAAAGAAAGAAAGAAAGAAAGAAAGAAAGAAAGAAAGAAAGAAAGAAAGAAAATGAAGGCCAGACAAGTAAAATAGCTTACTCGTAGCACACAGCAGACCTGAGAATTGAATTGATGGAAAGCTTTCAGCAGCATTTATAAATTTACCACATTATAACATAATTGTGTTGGGTGTCTAACAAATTTTTATGATATGGTGTTGAGTTGGTATCTGGATTTGGGGATTTCACATTCTCTCTCATTCCTTGTTTTCTGTTCACACATTGGCTGGGTGGTTCATGCCTGTAATCCCAGCACAAAGGAGGTAGAGGGAGGAAGATTGCCAAAAGTTTAGTGTCAGCCTGAGCTACGCAGTGTGTTCATGGGCAGCCTGAACTATACAGCAAGATCCGGTCTCAAAAAACCAATGGGGGAAGAGGGGTTCCCTAACACGCAATCGTTCAGGTACCCTTTTCCCCACTGGGTACTGCTTTCATCAGTGAAGGAGCTCTTGGTTACTAATAGAAGACACATTGTATGTAGGGACTTGTATGCTGCACAAACGGATTTAGAAACCACAACTTCTAGGGATTCTGTTCTTACTCGTTTGAAGCTAAAATATACCGCTGGGATTTCGATGCCATGAGAAAAACTGTGTAAAATCTAATCAGCATACCCAGCTTATGATTGATAATTGGCCATTTTCAGGTTTAAAATAGTTTTTAGGCATCTGCAATTGAGACTGAAAAGTTAAGAGTTTAAAAAGAAAAAGTTTGAGAGCGACTTCACCTAACAGTTCCTGAAGTTGTCAGGTTTCCAGGGTTCTAAAGGCAATATTCAGAGCCATCCTAACCCTTCCAAGAAGCTTCAAATCTTAGTGATGGAGGGACCTTGAAGGTCACCTATTTCAGCCTTCCCCAATGCAAGACTCCTCCAGACCCTCCTCAGCAGGTGGCTTGCTCCCACCTCTCCCTGAATGCTTCCCGAGAAGGCAAGTCTAGTGCTTTGTTGGACAGGCCTGGTTGTTCTTTCTTAGGTCAGTGATGAGCCTGTGGCAAAAGAAAACCTCAGCAACTATACTGGGTTTAGCAAATCCCTTGCCTGTGAAGCACAGAGCTATTTCCATAGTGTAGCTTTAAAGTATTCAGGAATGTGGAGGGTTAAAAAAAAAATCACTATCAGCTGACGAGTATTCCTGCACGCTCCCTTTCAAATACCCACTCTCAGGCTAGCCTGCCAAGATTCCACTTAGCAGCTGGTCCCCAGCTCCATCTCTTCAGTTGCCTTCCCAAGCAAGCCTCCCAGAGGCATACGCAATCGATGATGCACTCGCACAAATATCTGTTCATGACCATAGGTTTGGGAAGGTGTTAGTCATGCTAGCATCGCGCCCGTTCCAGAAGAATAGCGAGGCTGTTAGCAGCCTCGTCGTGCTTTCTCCCATTGCCAGCAGATCGCTTGCTCTGAGCTAACCCTCTAACCCTTGGGAGGCAGCGTGCAGCAGTCCTCATGTGAGCTGCATCGAGGCTGAAATGGGAGCTCCTGCTAGGGCCCTCGCTCAAGTAGCTGATCTACAGAGAAAGAATTTGGGGGAAGACATCGTGGCTGCACCCCTCACTGCATCTTGACTAATTGCTTCCAACCCTGGGAGCTCACAGAGACAATCTCATTGTTCTTTTCTCTCCACGGCTCAGCCATGTTAACCATTTGTTACTTTCTCCTGAACAGATCAAGCAAAAGTAGATAATCTGCCAGAAGAATTAGTACGTAGTGCTGAAGATGGTAAATATCTTTATGTGTTTGCATGTCAGTCTGTGTGTTAAGTTCTGCCTGGGCTGTGTGAGCAGTCACTGGGATGCAGCTGTTGAACAAATAGACCCTCATTTGCCACTCTGTGGCCAGCAGTGCCTAAGTTACTATAAAAACTGCCCTGACTTGGTGCATTAAATAGCGTGTGTGTTTTTAAGACTGCTGGTGATACTACTGCGAGGATCTCACTAGAGACCCTGGGGAAGCAAGAATTTCTATAAATAGGAAATTGTATTTCTATGGGTATGAGCTGATGTTTACCACTTCGACTTGCAGAGCTCCTTTTGGAGGAAGGAAGACTAGAAGGGTTCCTGGGTTAAGTCATTTCTGTGTTTAATTCTTAAGGATCAGCACTTAGATCACTGGGAACAACCAGTAAAGCCTTTGAAGGAGACAGGTCCTAGGAGTGGGGGAGTCCTGCCTCTGCTTATACAGATAACTTAGGGTGACATTAATTGATTCTGAATATAAGGAGCTGAAAGGTCTTTAAGGTTGTCAATAGATTGTGTATTACTTGCTTCATGTTTTAAAAGACTAGGGTTATAGGGGTTGGTGGGGTGAGGGATGGAGGAATGTCCAACTGTTAGAGTTGAGGATTTATGCAAATGAATAATTTATATGTGCATGCTGTTTTTTAATTTTTCTAAGTGGCTTTCACTGTAATCATAAAAATGATATTCATTGAGATGTCCTATACAGAATGTCATGACAGAACCCTTTCAAAGTCTTTACTTTTAGGGAGTAGTTTTGTCTTTCTCATTCTAGAAGAACATTATTGAAGTAAGAGGGATGAGATTTTCATCATTTTTCAATAAGAAAAGTTGAGGAACGTTTGATGATTTTCTAAGATTTTGTGACCAGTCAGGTAGTGGGAGTGCATGGAAAAGAATCTCAGCTTTGTGCTCAATTTCAGGGCTGTGGTTTAGTATGCGAAGGGACGGAGCTTGCGCGTCTCCTGTGATCCAGGTTTTAGTTGAGTGGGAGACCTTAAAAGACTAGTGAAGAGTCACACTGGGATAAGGGCGAAAGCAAACTGAAAATCTGTCTGGTTGATTCTGCAGTTTTAGTTGTGGAACTGACCTTTGAGTTGACTTTCACGTCTGTCTAATCCTTCTGTTAAAATGGTATTTATTCTCAATGTCACTCTTCTTAGTAGATCAAAAAGCAGATCAGGAACCAGACGCAAATGAATGCATACCAGGAAGTGAGTAGCAGGATTTTTCTCAAAATGACTAAATGTTCTATTTGCCTAGTGTTAAATATACTGAAAGAACTAACCCATTAATAATGCAGCACTTATCATTGCTAAACTTCTGCAGCTTGCAAAACTATTTCATTCTGATTAGGGTTTATTAAAACATTTGATGCTGTGTATGTAAAAAAAAAATTCATGGTTCTACTGAGGGACAGTTAAATATTTTAAAAATATGTATTATGTTGATATTGCTGTTTGTGAGTATTATTGACTTTTGTCAGTCTCTGCTCTTTGTGTATGTCTGCTAAAAATTAAGTTGGCATCTTATGATTTCATTTGGCTTTCGTGTTGTAGTAAGGCCTTGAGTATTGGATCCTGTATATAAGCTTGTAGCCACGAAGCAACTTATAATGTTCAATTTAACTGGACCCAAGAAGTAAGTGTATTTTGGTAAATGTAATATGGTTGTATTTGACTCTCTACGTATCTAGGAAAGCAAATTTTATGTCTTAGATTTATACTCTGAGGGTGAAAGCAAGATCCTCACAGCAAATATTCAACATAAAAGGCATGTGAAAATCTGCATCTAAGAAATAAATGTCTATCTGTGGTGACGAAGACTAATGAACGTCTACCAGCATGCAAAGATATTATTTGTTCCCTCTTTTCTGTTCAATCTTTAGATTCCTTAGCTGTGACTGTTGCTTTAAGGACAAATGATGTTTAAAATGCTGTGGGGCCCAGAAAAGCATGCAGATCTGTGGGTGATTTCTAGCTCCCTAGTTTCAGTCACCTTCCTAAGCCTAGACATTAGAGGTATGAAGACAGTGACATACACACTGTGCCCACCCTCAGTTCCACAGTGTTTTTAATAATAATCCCCTGACAGTCTTCAGATGTGCTGTTAGGCCTTAAAGGGGTAAACAGCCACATGAAGGAGTCGTTAGATAAACAATGTGCTGATGCAAGAAGTCAGCGACATCTAGTATGAAATCGGAGACTTTGTTCATGGTGCTTCCTGCCAGCGGGTGAAGGTGCTGAGCTTTGGCACATGACTTGACAGATTCTTAAGAGCTGCCTAGGAAAGAAGCCGCTTCAGGCCTGGCCCCGTGAGTACCCCTGGTGCAGACAGCAGAAGACTTCTGCCTCTAAGAAAGGGGCGATAACCAGGCTTTTCCTGTTGCTTTTGAACTGGGATATGCTCAAGCTTGGGCGTCTGGATTTGTCTTGCTGTTTTATTCCACATTTAGCCTGAGGAGTGAAAGAAAGCCTTACGTAACCATGTGCCTAGATGGCTGTATCTTATTCATGCCTCCTGACTGGCTTAGGCAGTTACTGGTCAAGACAAGTCGACCAATTCTGGGCTAAACTCAGTGAATTAATTTCTCTTTTTAATGATTTCCAAAATGATTCTTAGTGTCTTTTTAGTAAAGAATATATTCTTACTGTAACACAAAACCAAAATTATAATCAAACTATAAATAAGCTCACAAATGTAAGATTGACTACATTTGAGTAGTGGGTAGAACTGAATTTGACTTGCATACTGTCATCCAATAATATACTTGGAAAATAATAAAAGGCTGTAACAAGAAGTTTTTATTCTCACTGGACCATACTATGTGACATAGTTTTACACTAGTACGAGTATAGCTCACTCTAGTACACACACACACACACACACACACACACACACAATTGTTCACTAAAAATGAAGAAGTGAAGTAGGTATGCTATGAGACTTTTGAGTAGATTTTGGAGCACATGCAAGCTAAGTGACAGACGCTGTGCACGTGAATCACTGGGCCTTTAAACTTTTTATAAAACATGTTTGTATGTACATGAAAGAAAAGTGTGTTTTCAATTTCTGCCTGTTGCCTGAAAATTGTATTTAGAGTATGTAGCTCAAATTTCTTTCCTTAGATTTCTTTAAGTTAAAATGAATATAGTTAATGTCAAGGGAGAAATTTCAGTCTTCTCTGTTATACACAGATATATAGTTTGACTTTTATCTATTTTCCTAGTATCTTTTAATGATAAAGGCAAGTTAATATATGTATATTGTGCTCACAGTATAATTTAAATATTTCTCCATGCAGTAATATTTAACTTTTTATTCAATTATTTAAAAAACACACAGCCTATTACATTGGGTATTTTTCTGTTTTAAGAAATGCTAACTTTCACTAGAAGAGCTATGATTCATACTCGGCGGGAGGGGTGGGGACGTAGGGCAGAGTGGTGTGGGGCGGCCCGAGGGGATGGGAGAGGGTCCGGCCCACGCTGCGCCTGGGCTGGGACTGGTCCTGCCAGCGCAGGGTAGCAGGAAGCTCTCCACACACTCACCGGACCTGGGCTAGGACTGGGTCTGAAGAGCTATGATTCAACACAAGAAAAGCTTGGACATTTGGATTCATAGAAAAAAAGTTTTCTAACTAGAGATATGCAAATGAAAATTCTAAGTCATCTTTTTATGGTGTCTTCTACTTACTATGTTAGAAAGAAGATACTGTGTATACTATGTTTTCATGTTAAGTTCCTAAATTATTCTATCTGAAACCATGTAAACTTCACCTTGGGATATTGACAACTCTCTTTTTAAAAGGTACCTAAATGATTTATAGTTTAAAAAATAATTTTTCAGTTATACCCTTTTGTAATTCCAAAAGAGAAACACTGTCAGAAAAGCGGGCCTCCTGACCGTCAAATGGGTAAACCTGCTCACTAGCATGCATTAGTCAAGGAGACTTTTGTTGAACTGTGTACCAAGACCCTGACTATCCAGATGAAATCGTTTTTTAGCTTGCAGCACATTAATACATCTCAAGGAGATGAACCAATAAATATAGAGCTCAGCATTCAAAACTCCAATGTGTAAAAAAGTAAAACCAGTTCACATTGATAGACTTTTAATGTAATATAAGTCCAGCTCTAATTTAATAAGGACTAGTATTGTTTAAATTAATTTTTATTTGGTTCAACTCCTTGCTAGATCTCTCTGTACGTAGTTTATAAAATCTGCATGCTGCTTACCTCATGACACTGTGCATGTAAACTTCTGTGCCTTTAACCTTTTATAAAACGTGTCTATTCAGAGATGCAAGAAAAGTATACTCAGTTTATGCCTAATGCCTGAAATTTGGAAGAATAATTTTGAAATTGAAACGTTGCTGTTTAGTTTCTACAGTGCCTTCACAACCTGAGAATCAGTTTTCCCACCTTGGTAAACTCAAAAGGATGAGCAAGTCTGTTCCAGCATTTCCTCAAGATGAGGCAAGTTTGTCTTTTGTACCTTTAGAAAAATGGAGCCAGTGGTCATAATGGTGCAGATCTGCAATCCCAGTACTTGGGAGACTGAAGCAGGAGGATTACTGCTATGTCAAGGCTAGCAAGGGCTACATAGTGAGTTAAAGGCTGACCTGGACTACGTAGCAAGATCTTTGTTCAAGATAGAGTTGGACAGACAGACAGACTGGAGGGTGATAGATGGATCCTGTGTTCTTGCTCTGCCCAGATCAGTGTGTTTGTGTTCCCCTATACTAAAGACCCATACAAGATTGAGCCTTACCTTCCAAGCCAATAGAGTGTTGTTGATCCTGAAACACAAGACACGTCTCATTTGACTCAAACAATAAGTCTTTTTTTGGTCAGTGAAGTCAGATTGCATAGATTTTGGAATGTGATTTTTGTTTCAAAGTCAGTACAAAGTGAGAAATACAAGAAGAAATATGTTGGCATGAATTAACTATCCCTCTGTAGCCTTGAGTTGGTTTGGAAAAGCTTAATGTAGGGGCCGGAGAGATGGCTCAGTAGGATAAGCGCTTGACTGGCAAACACAAGGATCCGAGTTCAATCCCCGGTTCTGCCAAAAAAAAAAAAAAAAGAAAAAAAAGAAAAAAGAAAAGAAAAGCTTAATCTAGGTAGCATGACTACCTTGAAAACCTTTGTTAAAGCAAAAAGTAACAATGACACAGCAAGCTTTAAAGAGTGTCTACTGGGTGCCAGGGACTTTATATTTATTGTGTAATTTAATTGTACAGGAATTTTACAAGAATTTCACACAATTGCCACAAGGTTTACATTTCCCAGACACCGCTGACCATCTGCCTATCTTGGGACGGTGTGGTTTAATGTTTGCCCTAGTCACCAAGTTGTTATAACTATTTGTTCCTATTTTATGACCCTGGTTAATTCTAAGTGGGTTTATGGCTAGCTACATAGGAGGGGGTGAGGGAGTGAGTTTGTCCATAGTTTAAGTGAACTTAAGAGACCCTCCCTTATAATGGAGTCTCTTTTGCCCCATCACTAGTACCCACGTAGTGAGGTTGTAGGGAACAGTAAGTCAACACATAGCATAGTGCCTAAAGCCAAGTGAGTATCCATTAAAAATGCTAACTGCTATGAAATAGAAACATTCTTAGGAATTCCTTTATTTATTTATGTATTTTTAATTTATGTATTTGGTACAGGGTCTCACTATGCAGCTCAGACACATAGTTATCCTCCTGTTTCGGTTGTCCCAGCACTGGGATTACAGGCATGCGCTACCATGCCCCATGTTGGTGACTGGCTCAGTGCAGGTCTGGTGTAGCATGTGGTGCTGGGGATCGAACACTGGTCCCTGTGCTTACCTAAGCAAGTGCTTTCATCTGCTGAGCTATCTCACCAGCCGCCAAGAATTCTTTTAGCATATAGAACATGAGAGGAACTCTGGGTAACATATAAAAACCAAATTTCTCCATCCTGATGACCTTCTGCAGGCTGTTGGACCTTTGATGAGCTGTATCTGCAAATATTCAGACTTTGCATATATTTAAGATCTCATGTTATAGTTTCATTTGCAATGAACCTCTCAGTTTTGGAACTAACTCATCAGCCAGAAGGCAATAGCAGCCACCCTGTGGAGTTTCTGTGGTTTTATACCTTTGTATCTCTGTTTTGGTCTTGGGTGATCATAGAATGAACCATGTAATGATATCAATTTCTAGTTTTTACATTTTTCTTCTCCATTGAATTTTAGCCTGCACAGAAGAAAGTTCAGATTACTTGGGTTTGTGTATCAGAGACACCAGTATTGCAATGTATCATTTTACCTGTCAAAGTGCAGAGGTTGAACTGGATGATAAATGATGTGGGGATGAAATCAGGTCTCGCTCCTTTGTCCATTGTCCACTTGAGAGAGCATTACTTATATTTGTTGAGCACCAGTGACATAAAACCACTGTTCCAGGTTGACAAGACAGAATCATGTCCTTCTAAAAAGTCACTAATGTGGGGCTGGTGAGATGGCTCAGTGGTCTAAAGCACCTACTTAGAACAAACTAAGCTAAACAAAGCACAGGGACCGCAGTTCAATCCCCCAGCACCACATGCCAGCCTGCCCCACCCCCTGGTGGGCTGAGCTGGCCACACACACACACACACACACACACACAAAATAAATAAATAAATAAATAAATAATTTTTTTTTTTTTAAAGTCACTAATGGTTCGGCCAAATAGCTCAGTGGATTAAAGTGCCTGCAAGCAGGGACTGGGCCAGGGGTTCGATCCCTGGGCCTGCTGTGCTGGCTCCACCCCCAGGGTGCACTGAGACAGTGACTGAGACTGGGCATAGTGGTACATGCCTGTAATTCCAGCACTTGGGAGGCTGGAAACAGGAGAATCGCTACAAGTCTAATCTAGTAGTGAGACCCTGAATGCCTTGTAGACCCTTCTGTAAAATACAGAAAAAATAAATAAATAAAAATTAAAAAATAATCAGTAATGATTGATATGCTAATGTGCTAAAGCACGGGAAGTGGATTGTTAAGCATGTGGGAGTCTTTAACAGCTCTGGACTTCTTTTAATCCTTGGAAAAAGATTCTTTTGTCACCCATGCAAGCCATTAATTTTGTTTTTCTTGAACTCCTTTATTCACCTGCACTAGAATTGCCATCCATGATATTGATGCATAATTGCATGGTCGTGGGATGTGTTGGCATGAACTAACGACCCCTCTGTGACCCTCGAAGCCAGACACTAACCCTAAGGGAGCTCACTGTGAATCTTGAATTTGGTGGGTTGCCATCCAATAAGCTGTAGACATAACACAGTAAAATTTGTCACTGTGACTTTTCTTTCTTGTCCCAGGTAGACATTTCTTGGCACATGTTTAAAATAAATCTCTCATTGCTTTTTACATGGTAAAGAAGTATGTTAAAATTTAACGTGGGTAGAATGTGTAATTTAACATACTTTCCTACAGCACCTAAAAGGCAAGCACACTAATGTTACAGGAATACAGAAAGAATAGTTTAAAATTTAAAAGACTGCACATATATGTAGTTGAGACAGATGAGACTTTTCCTTTTCCTAGCTTAATAGTATCCCAAGGGCAGGCCAAATAGCTCAGCAGATTAAAGTGCCTGCAAGCAGGCACAAGGGGTTCAATTCCCTGGCCCTGTCCCCGGGGCGTGCTGAGATGGCTATTGAGACTGGGTGTGGTGGCACATGCCTGTGATCCCAGGTCTTGGGAGCCTGTAAACAGGTGGATTGCTACAAGTCCGATCTAGTAGTGAGACCCTGAACACCCTGTAAACCCTTCCCTAAAATTTGAAAAAAAAAAAGATAGTATCCCAAATAAGAGATCTGATTTTTTTAGGGAAGCTAGAGCTATGATAATAATGAGGGAAGTTAAGTATGATATTTTGTTTTGCCAAGGTTTTTTTTTTTTTCAGTACCGGGCACTGAACTCAGGACCCTGTGCTTGCCAGGCAAGCACTTACTCTACTGAGCTATCTCCCCGGCCTCTTGCCAAGATATCTAAACTTTTTGCTATCTGAGTAATTTTTCCTAACACACACACACACACACACACACACACACACACACACGTAAAATACATGATATTAAAAAAGAAGCCAGCAAAGCTCACTGTGGCACTGTCTTCTGTAGCGCCTTGGAGCCGTGCTGCAGGTAGAAAACCTTGTTCTTCTGGTCACTAAGCGCTGCCTCCTCCTCGCGGCAGATCCAGTGCAGACCACTCACGTCATCCCAGGTCCCTCTCTTTGGTAATTAGCATGAGTGTCCTTTGACCTTGGGAAATGTCGTAGAACAGTGGGTACCAAGATATCATCTTTGTCTAAATATAGATGCTGACTTTGACTCATTCTGACTTTAAATCCTGTGCGTATTATATGCTGTTTTGTAGAGTGATGACAGAGAAACAGATACAGCATCAGAAAGCAGTTACCAGCTCAGCAGACACAAGAAGAGCCCGAGCTCTCTAACCAATCTTAGCAGCTCCTCTGGCATGACGTCCTTGTCTTCTGTATGTAAACACTGGCCCGTGTTAATCTCTTTCCACTGCTCTAAACCGCTCTTTGCCACGCTTCTGCTGATGGTCAGGTGGCCCCCCTTGTCATTCTCAGACTCCCGGGCACAAGCATGTTCTCTAATTCATAATCAGCATCGGGTGAACTGAACTTTTTTAAAAATAAGGACTTTCCTATTCATTATTATGAATAAAAAAATTTTGGAGATAAGTACTGCACTTTAGAAATAAATTTAAACTGCCAGCAAGATGTATCACTAAAATTTTCTTTAAAATAAATGGGGGCCCGGGAGATGGCTCAATGGATTAAGCGCTTCCCTGGCAAGCGCAAGGGCCTGAGTTCAATCCCTGGTTCCACCCCCCCCCAAAAAAAATAAAATAAAATAAATGTTTCTTCTTCCAATTTTATGTGTATATATCCGGTAATATGAATAGCTGATTGTAAGACAATACCATGTATTACAACAAATACTGTGAAATTCATATTACTTTGTTAAGTAAAATTCTGTATGAGTTGTCAAAATAAATAAATAAATAAATAAATAAAAATAAAATAAATGGAGTAGGGCTGGGAAGAGAACTCAGTGGTCTAAGCACCTGCCTGGCAAGCACAAGGACCTGGGTTCAATCCCTGGTATTGCCTGCCATGCAGGCCCTGGAATCCCAGGCATACGGTGGCCGCCAAAACCGGGCGTGGTGGTGCATGCCTGTAATCTCAGCACTGGGGAGACTGAGACACAGGAGGATCGCTACAAATCTGAGCTGTGTAGCGAGACTGTACCAAATAAATAAGTAAATAAATAAAAGATTAGAATAAAGTTTTAAAGATGGAGTAGCTATTATAAAATCTCTTTAAATCAGATTCATTTTAATATACTGTCTTCTCTAATAAACTGTTTGAATAAACTTACTGATTCATATTAAAGAATAGGAAAGGTGAATCTTTGCCTTACAGCAAGATACCAAACAAGGTTTTAAAAGGGGATTTCCCTAAGTATAGTTGCTCAAGTTTGATTTAAGAGTATTGACTCTACATGGAGCTTCTTGCACAAAGTGTGGGAGGTATGTGCGTGTGTAGTGTGTGTGTAGAAATTACACACGTGTGTCTTGATGCACACTTAGCTAAATATTTTCCTGATATGCACAGCATCAAGTACACTAAGCAAGTGATGCTGGGCTTAGATTCTGACCAGCCTTGCATTTCTGAAACCTTTTTAAAAAATCTATTTCAATTGACCTTCTGCTGATAATCTAACCTATGCCCTTGGGAGGCTCTAAGCACCCTTCATCAATCATCCACTTTCTACCCTCCTGGGCCCCCGGAAGTGCATGGCTCTGTAAGCATCTCTCTAGATTGAAAGAATGAGTAATGTGGTAGAATTCCTCTCTACTGCCCTGGAAAGTTAAGCTATTTGTCCCTGTGATTTGTGTGCCTGAGGTTTCTCATATTCTCTTTCTTTAGCATTTTAAATGCCATGCATGCCTAAAAATGGAACTGTGAACGCCACCCACCATAAAATCACTGTTTTGAATGAGTCAGCATCGAAATAACCTTGCATTTCCCTTTTGACCTCTGTCTTTTGAGAGCAATTTTTTAAAAATCCCTAGTGATATAGATCGTTGTCCGTGTTAATATCCTCATCCCATAGGCAACCGGCTGGTTTTGTATACAAGGTAGAGAAATAATGCTGAGTGAGGGTGGTGTCTGTGACCCTCGTGCTGGGGGTCAAGAATGTTGCTGAGCCAGACCCCGCATTTCTGATGCTTTCAGGTGAGTGGCAGTGTGATGAGTGTTTACAGCGGAGACTTCGGCAACCTGGAAGTGAAAGGAAGCATTCAGTTTGCGCTGGACTACACAGAGGCACTGAAGGAGCTGCACGTGTTTGTGGCCCAGTGTAAGAACTTAGCCGCAGCAGACGTTAAAAAACAGCGTTCAGACCCGTGAGTACCTTTTGGAGTTACAGCACCTACTTTCTTTCAGTTTGAAACTATTAATCCAATAGGAAGTAGAAAGGAAAGAAAGTAATCAAAGACAGGGTCTGTGGGTCTGTGTGACCCACAGTGTGAAGAGGAATATTTAAAAAGTTGAGGGGCCTGGGGAGATAGCTCAGTAGAATAAGTGCTTGCCTGGCAAGCACAAGGTCCTGAGTTCAATCCCCAGTACCGCAAATAAGTAAATAAATGAATAAAAAGTTGGAGGATTTGCAGACCAAAATTAGAGAAAAAGGAGGGCTGCAAGGAAAGCCAACATTTTGGCCCTAGCCTTCCAAGGTCAATTAAGACTCAGGACATATGAGAACTTGTACTGTAACGTCATGTAACTCAGCAGTGTCCCAAATTTTCTGATCAAGGAGATTATGGGGCCAAAGAGGAAAGTGATCGATGATGTAGAGTGTGCTGGGGAGAGTCACATGGAGAGAAAACATTCTCTCAGGCTTTCACAGAGAGCACATTGGCCAAGCAATGGCTGTGACTCATCCACATGGCTGACACTGACAAAGGTTCTACAATCTGAGGTACAGGATCTCAGGATAAATCCTGAGGGGATTTCACTGACCTTATCAGACCTGAAAGCTACAACTCTTGTTGCATAGGTCTTGCTTTACCTTGGTCTTAACCATCCAGTAGAAAAGTATAAAAATGAAATATGAGAAGTAAAGCCATGCTGTTATGTTGAGCTATAGGGGACTCAGGTCTACAATTTCTGACATTGCTAGTTAAGCGGAAGACCCAATACTATTATGGGCTACTGGACTCTTTTAGAATATTTTGCTGAGTTTACACACCCATAATATTCAAATAACGGAACTTAACAAAAAAAGGGTATACAGATGAATGTCCATTTTGTATCTGTGTATTCAAAGTGGTTAGGATAGATATATAGTTACATTCTCTTAATGAATAGAGTGATTTGTTCTAATGGTGTTTGTAAATAGGATCTCAAGTCCGCATCTTGTACAGCAATTAACCACTAAGAAGAATGTATGCAGTGCATTAATTATTGAAACTGTCCTACCGATTTGATTTGAAACTGTCTCATTGCTATTTGTTTATCAATAAAATTATGGCAAAAAATAAATAAATAAAGGAGCTGGCAAAAAAAAAGTTGGAGGGAAGTGTGATTTTTAATTATTGTGCTATGTCAAACCCAAAGCTTTTTGCTTAATGTCATTCATAGATAGATAGGTAGATAGATAGATAGATAGATAGATAGATAGATAGATAGATAGATAGATAATTTTATTTTATTTTGAAAATTAAGAACAAAAATCAGATACAAAGACAGATTAACATTCTTTTTTTAAAAAAAGTTTTGCATCAACCATGGCTTGATTAAATGTGTGCCAAGACTGATGTTTTTTTTTTTCAGTAACAAACACTTTAATAAAACTACAAGCACCAAAGCCTTTCCTCAATAAGAAATAAACCAACAGATTTAAACGCTGTTAGAAATTTGCCCCCGCCCCTTACACACATACTCAGGCCAAAGGAAAGCAACGAATTCAGGAAATTTGCTTTAAAAATCTTCAGAACAATGCTAAGTGATTCATTCCACTAAAATCTCTTTAAAGGTTAAAAGTATAAAGGTGTTAGTGGGAACATTTGCTAATTACTGCTTTTTACAATGTTGTGAAATAATTGCTGTGGTCAGTTTTCAGTGTGTTTTTAAAAACAGAAGATGCGGTTGGGAGATGGCTCAGTAGAATAAGCTCTTGCCTGGCAAGTGCAAGGGCCTGAGTTCAATCCCCGGTTCTGCCACAAAAAAAAAAAAAGAAGAAATAGAGGAAGGAACATTGCTTTTATACTCTCTGAACTTCTCGTCTGTTTGCATCTCTCTTTTAGATATGTGAAGACCTACTTGTTACCAGACAAAGGCAAAATGGGCAAGAAGAAAACGCTTGTGGTGAAGAAAACCTTGAACCCTGTGTTTAACGAGATTCTGCGGGTATCCATCAGTTCTCTACACAGGAAAATCCTCGATGCGAGCTGTGGGTTGGGGTAGCTGTGTCTTCTAGGGTCGTATCTACACAGGCACTCTCCAAGGGAGAAAACGGAAAGGAATGAGTGTTTCCCGAGAATGTGCTTTGTGTGAGGCGGTACGGATGAAGGTACACACACGCTCTCCGCGTTCCCCGCACCCTGCCTGCTGGCAGCTATCACCTACATGTCATGCACATACAATGAAGCTACATGTCACAGACTGCTGAATGAAGCTCACAGAAATAAGTACATTTGCTTGAGGAGGTACCGTGGCTAATGTGTCTGTCACAAGCAGAATTCTCTTCCACGACACAATTCTGATCACTATTTTTCTGCTTAAAATCTTTCACATTCATCCTTTAGAACATGCACAGACCCTGTACAACCTAATCTCCATCCTCACCTTCTTTCTCTCAGAATCCATTTTCTAAAGGGCGGAGGAGATAGCTCAGTGGCATAAATGCCTGCCTGACAAGTCCAAGGTCCTGAGTTCAATTCCCGGTCCTGCAAAAAGAAAAAAAAAAATCTTTTTTCTGGTCATCCTATATTCCCTTCTGTACTTTGAAGAAAGTAAGTTTTCTTTTCTTTTTTTAAATGTATTTAGTACAGGGTCACGCTACACAGATTGGACTCACACTGTTTTGAGCCTCCCAAGAGCTGGGATTACAGGCTCGCACCACCATGCTCAATCTCAGTGCGCCCCTGGGTGGAGCCAGCACAGCATGCCAGGATTCGGCCGCTGCAGTCTGCCTAAGCAGGTGCTTTAATCTGCTGAGCTGTCTGGCCAGCCCTTGAAAGTACATTTTCTTTCACCGGAGTTCCTTTCTGTTCCCTGAGGCTGTGGTAGTGTTCTGCACATTCTTTCTCTAACCAGCTCTTAGACACTCTTCAATGCTTTTTCTTAGAGCTTGCTCTTAATAGCTTTAATGACATTGCTTTACCCGAGCTTGTTCTAACACTCAGCACTAGACTATTTCATTTAATTTTCTACCTTGACACTAAATTTCAAGAACCCTGAGGGCAGGGACCAATGCTGTGATGTACATACACCATCCCTCTGTGCAAATGGCATGTCTGAACCTCAGACCTGAAAGGGGAAAGTGACAGTTTCGGGATCTGAAAAAGGGAAATAATAGTAGTTACCTACTTCAGCAGTTGTGGACAGCAGAGGAGTAAATGAGTGAGTGACTGGCACACAGTAAACACGTAATAAACATTGATCAGTGGTACCGTGTGCAGGATAAGGACCAAAAACTATTACTGGAAGGAGTGACGTATGGGCAGGTGAATGGAAAATATGCCTCATGCAGGTACCCACGTTCTTTTTTCTCTTCCTCCTCCGAACTGGATTATGCTTGCTCTGTGGTGATTAATAGATCATTTAAAAATTTTTAGTTTTGGGGGCTGGTGGGATGGCTCGGTGGTCTGGAGCACCTACTTACAACAAGTGAAGCTGAGCAAAGCACAGGGACCGCAGTTCGATCCCCCAGCACCACATGCCAGCCAGCCCCGCCCCCTGGTGGGCTGAGCTGGCCCCCCACACACACACAATAAATAAATAGATAAATAAATAAATAATTTTAAAAAAAGTTTTTTAGTTTTAACTAAAAATATAAGAAATATTATTTTTTGTATCTTTATGAAAACTCTTAAATTTTTGATTATCCTTTGGGAAAAGAAGACACAGTGAAAAGAACTCGCAATCATCCCCGGCTAGATTAGGGACTTGCGGATTTTCTTTTCTTTTTCTTAAGAGTAGAAAATATTTACTGGGGGAAAGAAAGCTTCTGTCCAAGAATCTGAGTTCAATCCCTGGTTCCACAAAAAAAAAACCAAGACAGAGACAGAAGGGGGGCCCACGCAGGTTGTCCCCCTACTTGTGGATTTTCTATAGCAAGTTTTTGTGGCAAAATCTTGCTTTATAGTGTAGACTGGGCTTGAACTCACTGCATAGTCCAGGCTGGTCTTGAACTCATGGCAGTCCTCCACACTCAGACTCCCAAGTGCTGGAATTACAGGCGTGTGCTACCATGTCTGGCTTCTGTAGCCAGTTTTTAATTATCATTTGACTATGACATACCCCGGTACTCAGGCTATTTCTGGGTCAGCTACTTCAACCCTATACTCAGGAAAAGCCAGCTAATTTACTTGGTAGACTCAGAGAAAGGCAGGTTTACTGCCACCAACATGGACATTGAAGCAGTAGGTCATAAAGCCAGATGGAGGTTACTTTTAGAAGTACTATTATTCCTTCCATGATTACATATAATCAAGGTTTGACTGTATTTGAGATGAAAAACTTTAGAATACCAAACCTTGTCTGCTTGACCATGTGAGGCTGGAAAAAAATAAGTTTATGTTTTCGGGGTTTTTTTTTTTTTTTTGTAGAACCGGGATTGAACTCAGGCCCTTGCGCTTGCCAGGCAAGCACTTATTCTACTGAGCCATCTCCCTGGCCCCTTATCTGTCTTTTGAAAGTCATCTTGTCCTTGTGGGGTGTTGCCGGTGAAAAGCGCCCACATGGGTGAGGTGGTGTGTGGGGACGCTGCGCTCTCCACTCGGCTTGGCTGTGAACCTAAGAATACCCTAAGGAACAAATATGTTTTTTAAAAGTACCTTATCCCCAGGTAGCAAACAGAACGGGAGTAAACTTGATTGTCTTTTTAGAGTGAGTTTGATGTCTGTTACGTCTAGTCTAAAAATACCCAGCAAAATTGAATGATTGGCTTTTTAGAAAACCACTACCCACTAGGATATTTGAGCCCGGCTCTGCTTTTCCAGAGAGGAAAGAACGTCAGCTTTTATGAAAGGTGGATTTTAGCTCTTAGAAACAGGACACTTAGAATAAGGTGACTTTGCAACATTTGGGTGACGTGAAACCTAACGGACGAGGAGAACGTCGGATCTGCACGGCTGACTTCCCATCTCTGTGTCATAGGCTGGCGTCAGGGAATGTTAGTCATCATTTTAATTTTCCTCTTTGAACTGCAGTATAAAGTTGAAAAACAAATCTTAAAGACACAGAAGCTGAATCTGTCCGTCTGGCACCGGGACACGTTTAAGCGGAACAGCTTCCTCGGGGAGGTGGAGCTTGACCTGGAGACATGGGACTGGGATGACAAGCAGAATACACAGTTGAAGTGGTACCCCCTAAAGCGGAAGGTAAGTTCCAAGGCTTTTGGCTGGTTGTCGGGTTGGTTAGTTGGCTGGCTGGGGTTGGTTGGCTTGTGGCCTGCTGTCTTGCAATAAGGCTGTCGTATTTAACTCAGTCTGATTGTAATTTCGAATCACTTTAAATAACTGGCCTGTACATTCTGCCAAGAGAGAGTAAGAAAGATTAAGGAGAATGTTTAAACCACCTAGCATATATGTGTCTGAGATTGCAGGAAGGTCGTTTACGTACTTCAGTCCTTTGAAGTGCGAGACATACTTGAAGCCTGACGTGTGGTCAGATTTTGATAAGTGTTCTGTGCCACCTGAGAAGAGAGTAATGTTGGGTATAACGATCTGTATCAATTAAGTCAACGGCTAATAAAATCTTCTATATCCTTTCTGATTTTATGTCTGTGTGTACTCTGAATTACTAAGAGAGATATGATTATGGATTTAACTGGTTGTCTTTTAGTTTGTTATTTGTTTATCTTGAGGTTATCTTACGAAGTATATACATATTGAGAATTGTTTTGGGCTAGCCAGATAGCTCAGTGGATTAAAGCACCTGCTTAGGTAGATGCAGGGACCAGGGTTTGATCCCCAGCATGCTGTGTCAGCCCCACCCCCGGGTCACACTGAGACAATGAATGAGACTGGGCATGGTGGCACCTGCCTGTAATCCCAGAGCTTGGGTAGGCTGAAAACAAGAGGATCACTACAAAGCTGATCTGTGTAGCAAGACTCTTTAGACTTTATACTAAATACAAAAAAAAATTGTTTTATTCTGATAGATTAACAGTTTTGTCATTCAAAAATATGCTTTTTATCTCTAGTAATATTTCTTACCTTAAAGTCTATTTTGTCCGCATTAGTATAGCTGTGTCAGCTTCTACACAGTTGTAGTTTGTTTCAGTCCCTTAATTTTCAAACTTTTTGAACCCTTACAGTTAAGATATGTTTCTTATAGGCAGTAGTTTGGTTTTTTTTTTTGGTTTTTTTTGGCAGAACTGGGGATTGAACTCAGGCCTTTGCGCTTGCCAGGGAAGCGCTTATTCTACTGAGCATCTCCCCAGCCCCTTAGATTTGTTATGAATGCAAGTGTAGTTTTCTTTGTATCTATCATGTTTTGTGTTTACTGAGCTTCTTGCATCTGGATCTTGGTATCTTTCATTAACTTTGAAGATCTCTCAGAAGTTCTTCCTTCAAAAACTGATTTTCTCCACATTTTTCCAAGCCTTTCTGGAACTTCTAATTACATGAACACTCTACCATGTAACTCATCTCATTTCTATATTGTATATTTTTTTCTTTATGCTTCAGACTAGTTTTTCCTAAACTGTCTTTCAGTTTAGCAATTTAACCTTCTTCTAATCTGCAGTTTAAGCTCAGCTTCAATATAAAATTTATGTGTTTGTATGAATATCTTCATTCAACTCCATTTTGCTTTCATTTCTCTCTAGAACATTATCTTTGTAAACACTGTAGTCACAGCGAGGCGCAGTGGTACCTCCCTGTAATCCCAGTACTCAGGAGGCTGAAGCAGGAGGATAGCCATGAGTTTGGGGCAACCTTTGGCTACACAGCAAGTTCAAGCCAGCCTTTACTATATAAAGGGACCTTGTCTCTAAAATGTAAATAAATAAATAACCTAGCCATCACAGTTATTAAAAGTGTGTAGCTTCACATTTTAATAGTCATTTGTGAGTCTCTTCTCTATTTCTTCTTAAATCCTAGTTTGATCACTTGGTCCTTGGTCTTAGTGGGGCTGCTTATCGTTCATTGTATGTGAGAAAACTCAAGGGATTACTGGTTCTGTTCTCCTAAGAGAACAGAACCGACCACCCTAACCTCTTCTGGGAATGAGACCACCCTAGCCTCCTCTTCTGGGAATGAGACCACCCTAACCTCTTCTGGGAATGAGACCACCCTAGCCTCTTCTGGGAATGAGACCACCCTAACCTCTTCTGGGAATGAGACCACCCTAGCCTCTTCTGGGAATGAGACCACCCTAACCTCTTCTGGGAATGAGCTGACTTGAAGGACAGATGCAGTTTTCTGGCCTCGTCTTATTTGCTGGAATTTCTAGGCTGCGGCTCTTTCGGATCTCAGCTGAAAGCCTAGGAAGTGGTTCTGAAGTTTTAGAATGTATCTGTGCATCAGAAGGACTGGGCGAAACTCAGGTTCTGCGGCCCAGCCCTCGAGGTTTCTGGTCCAGTCAGCTCTGGGTCTATGCAAGAGCACGCATGTCTTTCAAGCTCCAGGCAGCATGGATGCTGCTGAGCTCGAGACCATGCTTTGAAACTACTGACGTAGGGCAGTTTTCCAGCAGTGTTGCTCCTGAGTGGGCCGTGGATTCTAAGGTTGTTCCCCAGCCCCGTGAGACCACCGAAGGCCCTGCTCAGCCTGCCAGTGTCGCTTAGCTGGGCGTTTACGTCTTGGTTTGGCACTAGGAAAAGAGGAGCTGAGGTTTCAGAGTGAGAATCAGAGAAGAATGCTAGGCTCTGCGATCTTTTCCCTTTAGCTAGCCCAGTGCTTGGGAGGCTGAGGCAGGAGGACGCTGTGAACTCAAAGCAGCCTGAAGTACAGCGCAAGGCCCTATTGAAGAAACAAACAAAAACAACTTGTCCATTCGAATCTTTTTCGGTTTCAGTAATTCTTTAACATCTTTGAATTGATTATTTTAATACTGCATTTTTACTTTTTCTCAGTGTCTGGGTGGGCTTCGTCCCAGCTAGAAGTGATACGTACAAACAAATGTGGTGTGTCTGCAGTGTGATCAAAAAGCATAGTGAATATGAAACCATTTAAAACCATTTATCGCAATAAAAGACAAATTGCCACTAATCGCCCTCAAAACACTCCGCCTCACTTCCAGCCCAGCCTGTCGTTCTCGCCGCTTCCTGCAGCTGCTTGACCTGCAGGCACACAGACCCGACACCCGCAGCTTGCAGGAGTGGAGGGTTAGTCTGAGTCACTCACGGCTTCTAGAGATTTAGCTCAGTCAGCTGGCTCCGAGGCAGAGATGTCCTCATGGAAGGGCCTGACAGCCAAGATGCAGGCGGTGGCTGAAAGGCAGCGCAGGAGAGCAGTCCTGGCAAGGAAGGGTCTAGAGTAGCCCCAAGGCCACACCCCAGGGCCCACTCAGACACGCCCGGACCAGGTTCCAAAGCCGGTCAGGAGGATTCGCCCCCTTAACCACCACAGACATCTTGCTTTTAAGCAGCCTCCATTAGGTTTCTGATCACACCCCTTTGGAATCAAGGCCCTCACTGACCAGAGTTTGAATGTAAGACCATCTCTCGTATGCCTGAAAGTAGCATACGTATTTTTAAGTTATTATCCGGTCTTCATAATTCTTACAGACTCCTATGCAATAAGTCTCTAACAGTTAGGTTAGCACAGCTTTGAAGAAACAAGATGGTTCCCTGGCTGAATGACCAAGAAAATGTGCACGTCCTGACAAAAGTGAACATTTTGGAGACACCTTTTGCATCTCAAAGCAAAACATTCTGATTTCTCGACCATTTTTGAGACTGAAAACCTTGAGATATTTTTTAAGCACCCTGTGAGTCTTCCTAAGATATACAACATTGCTTTTCCAGTTGTAAAGACAACAGCCTGTCTCTGACACAGAGGTAATTTTGAATTCAGGACACTCGCAAATGATACATCGTCCCAGAAATGGCCTGACGGTTCTGTAACAGAATACCCATGAACTAGACTTGTATAGGTCTGAGTCTCACAACCACTGACATTCCTGTTTTTCAGACAGCACTGGTTGCCCTTGAGGCAGAGAACAGAGGCGAAATGAAGCTCGCGCTCCAGTATGTCCCAGAGCCACTTCCCGGTGGGTAGCGACTTTTAGTCACGTCCATGTTCTTCCTTATTCAGAGGTTGTGCATCTTGACACTGCTGTGATCAGAATGGAGCTTGAGGAGTCTCTTTCCTGGGTGGGAAGAATTCATGGGTGCTCCCTAAGAAATTGGAGCTCATTGATCCCCCACTCTGAGAGTCTTATTAAGAGGTAAAGTGCTCTGGCTCAAGTCTGCTGTGTCATCCTTGACTTTGGGGCCTCAGATCTTCCTGCCAGGAGCAAAAATTGGCAGGCAGTGAGTGCCAGCCCTGCACTGTCTCCAAGCGCGTTCCCCCGTGTGTGAATGTTATGACTGAAATCAGGGATGTCGGCCTCAAATGTTGTTAGTAACCAGGCAGTAAAACAAGGGATATGGAGAAAATAATAGATGCTAAGGGCAGTAGCTGAACTAAGAAAAGGTATTCTAACTAAGTTTTTAAAAATTTGAAGGGTACAGGGCATGGCGGTGCACACCTGGAATCCCAGCACTCGAGAGGCCGAGGCAGGAGGATCACTGCAGGTTCAGGCCAGCCTGAGCTATCTAGAGAGATAGTCAGCCAAAGGGGGGGAAAGGAGGGCAGGCAAAGCATGCGTTTGGGCCAAATTGCTGCTAGACCATCATCTTGTGACTTTTGGGTCTTCCTAAAAAGCAAGTTCATTCACATATAATTTGTATCTGATAGTTTATGGCCAACATGCATGAAAATGCCAACCTTCTATCCTTTTTTCCTGGTTATCACTTGCTAGTTGAGAAACCCAGGGAATTGTGTGTTACAATGAGTTCCACCTTGCCTGCGTTTTTGTCCATGTAGTTTTTCTTCCCTGGAATACCTTTCTCTTATCCTTGACCTGTCCAGATCTTAGATGAAGTCCCATGTCCTCCATGAAGTTTTTTCAAAAATTATATATA
>NW_004524625.1:12359429-12367004 GCF_000260255.1 Octodon degus | reverse complement strand
ATAGTATACAGTCATGGTTTTTATTTGAATTAATTTCTCTTGCTTTATTATAACATTTACTGAAGGTATATATTATATATTATATATGATATTCCTTGTCTGTTTAATGACACCATAGGGATGAGTAGATTGTAGATACTCACAAAACACTACTTGGTTGATTCATTGCTCCAAGCCAGGCAGAACAATCTGATAGCATCCTTTTGTCCATGCACGCAGTCTAGACAGTAAGTACTGACTAGGTCAGCTTGTTAGTAGTTCTCTACTTATAGCATTAACAATTATGTGTGCATATGTATGCAATATCACTCTAAAATATTTAGACACTTTTAATAAGAAAATAGACTATCCCTCAGCTAGTACCAGTTTGGGTAAATTTATACTCAAATGTATTGAAATGCCTCTCACCAGTACCAGTTGATATTGGTATTAATGTTTGAAGGGATTATTCATTCACTGAGATGTTTTGAGTATAATTATAAATGGATGATTCGCATAACTTCTATCTGATCTTCCTGAATCACATAAAATCAAAAAAAAGAATATCGAAATACTCAATGCTTCAGGCTGGCAAGATAGCTCGGCAGACTAAGCACTTGCTTACGTAAGCGCAGGGGCCGGGGTTCCATCCCTGCACTGCGTGCCATGCTGACCCCGCCCCCAGGTGCGCTGAGCTGGCAGTGGAGTCCAGGTGTGGTGGGGCACGCCCATAATCCCAGCACTAGGGAGGCTGAAAGCAGGAGGATCACTGTGAGTCTGAGCTGCATAGTAAGACCCTACACCTAAATAAATAAATAAACACACAAATAAATACTCTCTACTTGGAATCAGTATGATTTTTTTTCATTCTTAGGAATTATTTTTATAGAGTTATCTGAACTCAGTATAGCCAGGCTATGAAAGCTATAGTTTAGAGTATATAGTTTAACCAATTCATTACCATCAAGCACTTGAGCTAGACCATTTTTAGTTGACATCTTTGGACATGTTATTGTCAAGAGATAAATAGCTATAAATTTTTTCTCTCCTTTTTTAAAATTATAGGTAAAAAGCTTCCTACAACTGGAGAAGTGCACATCTGGGTGAAGGAGTGCTTTGATCTTCCGCTGCTAAGGGGAAGCCATCTAAATTCTTTTGTTAAATGGTAACAGCATTCATCCATTGGCCTTCTTGGGATTTGCTATTGCTTCACCTTTGCTGGTTGGTTTCAGCCCTCTGTGTCTGTGATGCTAAAACTCATGAACTGCGGTCCCTGCTGCGCTTTGCCTGAGCTTACTTAAGCAGGTGCTTTAGACTGCTGAGCTATCTCCGCGGCCCCTTCATAAAGTTTTAAAATCATAACACTAAGAGGGGACACACTGAGGCAGGAGTTCAAAGCCAACCTGGCTGCAGAGTGAATTCAAGGCCAGTCTGAACTACAGAGCAAGAACCTGTCTCAAAAAACAATGCCCCCCACTGCCTATTTATTTATTTATTTATTTATGGAAACAGGGATTGAACTCAGACCCTTACGCTTGCCAGGCAAGATCTTATTCTACTGAGCCATCTCCCCGGCCCCATCTCACTGCCTATTTTTAAAAACCAAAAAATCCAAACATAAAGAGGTTGTAGATTCTGATGAAACCGAGTCCTTGAAGTCAGATATATGAGGTCTGCTATGGATATAACTGTTGGTGAAGTTTATCACATTTCTAATAGCAAATGTCACACTCTTTGGCTCTTTTGTGGAATAGGAAAAATTCTACTCTTTTGTCTCACATATGTGACCCATATGCAAAGATTCTTTCATCAGAATGCAGATACTTGGAAAATTATTTTCTACATAAATCCCTATTAAAAGTTAGCTCTTTAAAACTTAGGATACTTTGGGCTTTTAAGTGACAACCTTTTTCTCTGTTATACACTTAAAGCATATGGAATCTAGTAAATAGTAACTGGATAGATCAGTATGATCTCCTTCCTTGTTCCCCCTAATTCTATCTATATGGATTCTACTAGAAGACAAATAGTAATTATTTAAATATATGGGACATAGATTTTAATATATATGATGCTATTTATGATTCATTTATTCATTTATTACTTAGGATTCATTTATTATCTATGTAGTTGGGGCTGGGGAATGGCCCAGCGGAATAAGTGCTTTCCTGGCAAGTACAAGGGCCTGAGTTCAATCCCCAGCTCCACCAAAAAAAAGAAAGAAAGAAAGAAGAAGAAGAAGAAGAAGTATTATCTATGTATTTTTAATCAATGTCAGTCAGTAAAATTTTTGAACTCAGGTCAGTCTCCCCTGTTGCAACCAATCTTAGACAACATTTTGCCTTTAGGAGAGATGTGGTGGATTAAAGTCCACTCATTAATTATCTTAGGGCCAGCAAGATAGCTCAGCAGTCTAAAGTGCCTGCTTAGGCAAGCTTAGAAGAGCACAGGGACCGAGGTTCTACCCCCAGCATCACATGCTGCACCAGCCCCGCCCCCAGGGTGGGCTGAGCCGGTCCATAAATAAATAAAATAATTTTTTAAAATAAAACACAAATGATAGCAAAAGTATATTATTAATTCTCAAGTTCAAATTTAGCAGATTTGAGAGGTTTCTTTTTCAACTCTGTAATTGTAATTCCTTTGGCTATCATAAATAATCGGAAATAGCCTGTACTTCTAAATTTTCAAGAATTTTCCTCAAGCAGCTCTACCATACTAGGCCTTACTAAATGCAAGTACCAGGCCTGTCCATATGTGTTTTTCGAGGGTTACTTAATTCTAATGTCAGTGTTTGACATCAACATCACCATGCCCACTTTGTAGATGAGGAAGCGAGTGTCTGAGAGAAGAAGCAACTTCTCCTCAAATGCGCAGCCAATGCCTGGCAGAGTCAGGCTTCCGACTCAGTCTGCCCAGCTCTGCTTCCAGGATCTTTCCAGCATGATGCACCTTCCCTTGCCTTCAAGCAAACCACCAGCGCTATCACTGCAGTCTGTGCCCCTCCGCTTCCAATCTTTGGTAGCTGTGCTGAAGTGTACTGGAAGCACAAAAGTTCGCTACTGTACTGCCACGGACTCACAATAATGCCTCTTTTTGTATCTAGTACCATTCTTCCAGATACCAGCAGGAAAAGTCGCCAGAAGACAAGAGCGGTAGGGAAAACAAACAACCCTATTTTCAACCACACCATGGTGTATGACGGGTTCAGGCCTGAAGATCTCATGGAAGCTTGTGTAGAGCTCACTGTCTGGGACCACTACAAACTAACCAATCAGTTTTTAGGAGGCCTTCGAATTGGCTTTGGAACAGGTAATTCTCCTGGAGACATTAGAAATTTGTTTCTTTAATTTTTTCTAATGAAATTAGATACTCTATATCCATTAAGTATGATGAAATGAATGAGTAAAGGAATGCCAGGGTGTGGGCCAGGGCCTCTGGATATAATAGGAGGATTGACAGGGTACGGTGTCTGTCATGTAAAGCTTAAATTTTGTTGGGATAAGGGGTAAGGGACAGAAATGCCTTTAATACTACGCTCCCTGGAAAACATATTTGTGGTCCTTCAGGGCTAAAAAGGTGTGCTTTGCATAATAATAACTAATATTTATGGGGAACTAGTCACTGTATTAAATGTTCCATTTGTCTTATTTTATTTAATCCTCATAACAGTTCTGTGAGGTATTTACTGCTATTCTCTCCAAAAATTTAAGTGGCAGAGCTCTTAATGGACATATTCAAGGTTCTGAATTGAGGCTGCCTGGCACTGAAGCCTTAACCACACTTCCTAGACCTCAAGGGTCACCCCAACCCCGTGCAGAAACCATTCAACTCTGTCATGTCACTGATACATTTTCATCTAGCTTTTAACATTTATGTGAAGAGAAATCATTGTTCTTGGAACTATGGGAATGATTTCAACAACGGAGCCACTCCGATGGTCAAATAACCTACTTCCTTATATCGCGTCTCGGGTCTGTCCTCCTTGGGTGGTTCTTCCTGGCCAGTCATAGCCCCTGGCCCATTTTCCCCAGTGAGTTAGTCATTCAAAATGCAAAATTTCCTTTTTTCAGGTAGAAGCTATGGGACTGAAGTAGACTGGATGGATTCTACTTCAGAGGAAGTTGCTCTCTGGGAGAAGATGGTAAATTCCCCTAACACTTGGATTGAAGCCACACTGCCCCTTAGAATGCTTTTGATTGCCAAAATTTCCAAGTAATCTCTGCGTCTACTGGCTGCTCTACTGCAGCTTACTACACAGATGGAACCTGACCTGGAAAATCTGGCCACATGGACGAAAGTCCTCAGTTTCTCTCTGCAGCCGCTAATGAACACTACATAGCACATTAAAGTCAATCGGCATGTGTTTGTGTTTCTTTGATAACAAGGCCCAAGAGACTTAAACGATGGCAAGATATGTGACTTACTCATGATTCCAACATTAAAGATATTTGACCAAGCTAGGAAAACTTAACTGCTGCTGCTTCTTAGAAGAAAAAGCATGGGCTGGGGAGATAGCTCAGTAGAATAAGTGCCTGCCGGACAAGCACAAGATCCTGAGTTCAATCCCCAGTACAGAAAGAAAGAAAGAAAGAAAGAAAGAAAGAAAGAAAGAAAGAACGAAAGAAAGAAAGAAAGAAAACTGCCAAGAAATATTAAAATCTGGGATATTTTCAACCAGAAACTTTCCATTGTGTGTTCTATAACACACACAATCTTATGTTCTAATTAAGGTCTACTCCTTGACTATTGAAAAATGTAGCACTTATAAAGTGTAATACAAAGTTATTCCTGCGATGAGGACGAGGAGAGGAATAGCAATGATGACAAAGAATTACACAATAAGATAAATATGTACTCCGTGTTCTCCAGCAGAACACAGCATTGCATGTTGCGGCAGAAGGACTGACTTTGCTGGCCCCACTTTTGCCTTTAGAAGCTGCCCGCCTGCCCGCCGTCCCGGGTCTCCAGTGTACTTTGGTGCCACCCACTGGCAGCATGGAATTCGGTTCTTGGTTTATTTTGGCTTAATGCGATCCTAAAATAGATCTCAACCCTGTAATACTTTATAATAGAGTATGTTAAAAAATTGCTTAAATGATCGTTCTTCTCTCCTGATTTACTGCATGAACGCAGCATAAGGGTAGTCACAGACAGGCTTTGGGCAAGGGTTCAATTAGAATATAAACTGTTTAATTTTCCTGTACTCCCTATGTATGTACAATTTTCCTAAACTATTTTGTAAAACCCTTAAATAAATTATCATACAATTCAAATTTTATTGAAAAATTATCCTGATTTTATTTTTTGAATACATTTTAATTAACGTATAATAATTTTGCAAAACACTGGGTTTCGATGTGGCATTTTCATATAGGCATGCAGCATATTTTGATCATATCTATGTTCCTTACCTTTTCTCCTTTCCCTTGTTTCATAGCTCATATGCAATAATACTATTTATTTTAAATGAAATATTTTATATTATGAATCCTAAAATCTGAATTCCTTAACAAGGCTAATGAACTTCTTCTACTGGACTAATGTTTCTTCTCAGTCTCTAACTCGTGGCATCATTGTACTTAATTGGGCATCTTTGGCCATGGAAAGGAGAATTTGGGGAGTACTGGGGGTATTTCTCAGTGGTAGAAGGCTTGCCTAGCATGTGAGAGGCCCTGGGTTTCATCCTTGGTAGGATTTTTATTTTGAAATGAATAGTGGAAAAACCTGAAGATAGATTAACATTTAGTTTTTTTTTATTTTATTGAGAAATAAATATGAATGAGAGTTTCAAAGCTGAATAATAGGACAGTTTCGATAATCAATACATTGTACATTGTTATTTTCTTGGTGGTTATCTGTAGTACAAGAAGCAGACAGGATATCCTGTCCAAACACTATTAGTACACCTCTTTCTTCTCAATGAATTAAGCAAAAGTAGCTGTATATCTATCCTATTTTGCATATATAAATACAAAATGATCTTTTCTTTGTATCCCCTTTTTTTGGTTTAGTCCTGTAAGAGGTGAATATTCTATTGGTATCTAAATACTAAGGTGTTTGAATTCAGCTAAACAATCCAACACTGTCTAGCAGTCTATAAAACTAGTGGGTTATCAGTTATTGACTTGAGCCTTTTACAGCTCCTCGTATTAATATGGCTTTACTTTAGGCAGAAGGATTTTTTTTCTCTGAATGCCTTCAGGGCAGGTTTGGCTGGCTTGCGTTGTGGGGATCGAACCACAGCAACCTGAGCCTGACTGCTTTGTTGAAGCAGCCACTTAAAAGAACTGAGCTACGGGACAGGCCCCCTACATGGCTTTACTTTATATACCTCATTTTTATACTTTTCTGCTGGATGGTTAAGACCAAGATAAACCAAGAACTATATAGCAAGAAATGTAACTTTTGTATCTGATAAGGTCAGTCAAGTACCCTCAGGATTTATCCTGTAGCCCTGTACTGCACTTTGTACATCCCTTTGTCAGTGTCAGCCATGAGGATGAGTCACGGCCATTGCTTGACCAATTTGCTCTCTGTGAAAGCCTGAGAGAATGTTTTTCTCTCCATGTGACTCTCCCCAGGCACACTATACATCATCAGTCACATTCCTCTGTGGCTCCATGATCTTCTTGATCAGAAAATTTGGAGCACAACTGAGTTACATGTTGTTACAGTACAGGTTCTCCTATGTCCCGAGTCTTCACTGACCTTGAAAGGCTAGGGCCAAAATGTTGGCTGACCTTGCAGCCCTTCCTTTTCTCCAATTTTGAACTGCTAACTTAGGTTGTTAATCCTCCAAAAGAGAAGCTTATTATTAACCTGCAATATATGCAGTTCGGTTTACCCTATCTGTCTAAGTATCAAACATCTTTGGAGTATCATGGAACAGGTATTTTCCATCAAATATTGGTAGGTTGAAATTTAAGACCTTACAGAATATGAAGGAAAAATAATTTATAAAAATAGAAATAAGCATTTACATAATTTTACTAAGAAATTTAGAAATCTAACCGTATACAGAATTGTAACAGGACAGACCTGTGACATTTTCTTTTCTTATTCTTGTGACCTTTTTTTTCATTTATTACCTTTTAAAAAAATACAACTTTACTTGAGAGAAACTATGGCAATGAATGGTATGTCATGACAAGAAGTACATATTTAGAAAACCAGGATGGCAGGCACTCCAAGCGTGACCCCTCTATTACACATCGCCATCCTCAGTGCAGCCACCTGGCTCACAGGCACCAGCATATACAGTTAGTCAGGGTGAGAATCCCACCAGCCAACCATTAGTCTCAAAAACCTGCTGATGTCCCCCAGGATCACTGACCCACCCATCTCATGTGTACAAATGCATGGTTTTGCCCCTGTCATGTTGCTCTACTTTTCTCCTTGCCCACTCCTCATTGTCCAATCCTCAAGTTCTCGCTTTCCATTTATTTGTGTTGTAACTTTCTATATGTAATTCCTCTTTTAAGTTCTTATACTAGGGAGACAATATGATATTTACACATGTGGGTCTGTTTTATTTCACTTATATCTTCAAGTGGCATCCACTTAAATATGAAGGCTTCAAGTTTATCATTCTTT
>NW_004524625.1:12357414-12358128 GCF_000260255.1 Octodon degus | reverse complement strand
TATAATTTCAAGTCAGGAATTGTAATGCCTCCTGCTTTGCTTTTCTTGCCCAGGATTGCCTTTGCTGTTCTAGGTCTTTTTTTGGTTTCAAATTTTAGGAATGATTTCTCTAGGTCTGGGAGGCATGTTGGTGGTAGTCTGATAGGGATTACATTAAATCTGTAAAACAATTTTGGGAGTATGGTCATCTTCATAATGTTGGTACTTCCTATCCAGGAGCAGGGAATATCTTTCCATTTTCTGAAATCCTCTACGATCTCTTTTTTAAGAGTACTGTACTTTTCCATGAAAAGATCTTTGACTTCTTTAGTTAGATGAATTCCAAGGTATTTCATTTTCCTCAGTGCTACTGTAAAAACTTTTGATTCTCTAATTTCCCTCTCAGTGTATTTGTTATCTGTGTAGAGGAATGCTATTGACTTTTGGGTATTGACTTTATCCTAATATGCTACTGAATTTGTTTATCATTTCTAGTAGTTTCTTAGTGGAGTTTTATGAGTCTTCCAAGTAAAGTATCATGTCATATGCAAATAATGATAGTTTCATTTCTTCCTTTTTTTTTTTTTTGCGGAACTGGGGATTGAACTCAGATCCTTGCATTTGCCAGTGAAGCACTTATCCTACTGAGCCATCTCGCTGGCCCAGTTTCACTTCTTCTTTACCTATTCTTTTTTTTTTTAATTTTTTATTTTTTTCCATAATTTTATTGATAAA
>NW_004524625.1:12350743-12351435 GCF_000260255.1 Octodon degus | reverse complement strand
ACGCTGCCCCTGGGCTGGGACTGGTCCCGCCGGCACAGGGTAGCAGGAAGCTCTCCGCACACTCTCCGGACCTGGGCTAGGACTAGGTCTCTTCATTAATTCTTTGAACTTTTTTTTTTTTGTCTCAATTGAATTAATTTCTGCTCTAATCTTAATGATTTCTTCCCATCTCTGGGCCCTGCGTTTGGTTTCCTCTCCCTTATCTAGACGTTGGAGGTGCAGCATTAGGGTATTTATTTATTCCCATTCTGTTATCTTAATGTGTGAGTTCACAGCTATGAATTTCCCTCTGAGAACTGCTTTCAACACATCCCATAAATTCCGATAAGTTGTGGATGAATTTTCATTAAATTGTAGATATTGTTGAATTTCTTGTTTAATTTGATCTGTAACCCATTGATTGCTGAGTAGGATGTTGTTTAATTTCCATGTATTTAGGGGGTTTTCTGATTTCTTTTGTTGTTTATTTACAGTTTCATTGCACTGTGGTCAGATAATATGCATGGGATAATTTCTGTTTTCTTGCATACTTAAGCATGGCCTATGTAGTTGTATGTGGTCTATTTTAGAAAATGACCCATGTGCCACTGAGAAAAATGTGTATTCTGCTGTGGTTGGGTGGAACACTCTGTATATGTATACCAAGTCCATTTGTTCCAAGCTCTGGTTCAGTTCTGCAACTTCTTTGCTAA
>NW_004524625.1:12350194-12350643 GCF_000260255.1 Octodon degus | reverse complement strand
TATTGTTTTCCATCCTTTGACTTTCAGCCTATGCGTTTCTTTATGAGGTAAATGTGTTTCTTGTATACAACATATTGTTGGGTTTTGTTTCCTAATCCACTGTGCCTAGCTATTTCTCTTAATTGGTGAATTGAGTCCATTTACATTGATAGTTATAATTGAGATGTGTTGACTTATGAGTGACATGTTATTTAAATGTTGTTTTCAACTGTTTTTTCTCCTGTGTTTAATTGTTTGTCCTACTTAGTGGGTTCCTTCTGTTCTCATTGGTGGAGTTCTGATCATTTTGGTCTCTCTCTAGAACATCTTTCAGTAGGCTATGTAAGGTTGGCTTTGCTATCATGAAATTCTTTAGTTGTTCTTTGTCATGAAAGTATTTCACTTCTCCATCAAACTTGAGAGTTTTGCAGGGTATAGTAGTCTGGGCTGGAATTTGGTTTCATAGAGGA
>NW_004524625.1:12347238-12348407 GCF_000260255.1 Octodon degus | reverse complement strand
GTGGTAGGCACAAGGGGCCCTGGGGTTTGTCAGATATGGAGCGGGCCCAAGGAGCAGTGGAAGTTCTCACTCAACATTTAGTCTTAAAAAGTTGGCCAGAGATTGTTTTGGATGATTTCAGTACCTAAAACATTATTCCCCTGTTGGACCCAAAAGTTTGGTCTTCTCAAAACAAGCACTGATTTAAAGGTAGGTTGGGAAAGCCTGGGTAACGAGTAGACTGTTTGTCTCCCTCCCCAGATAAATGCTAGATCCTGTTGTCTACTTGGCAGTAACAGGGTCTAACCTAGGACTATGTGTTGCCCTCTTCTCCCTGACTTGTAATGGGAGCATTTAGCTTTCTTCTCTCTGAGCTTGGAGAACGAGCAGATGAGTTAAACAGAGCCGTAGCCCCAAGGTTGCTTGGAACACAGCAGCAGTCATGCAAGCCCCATTCTGCCTTGTGTGGTGTCACAGTACAGCGTACATCTTTCAGCTACCTGTTCAATGACTTTCAGCATGTATCCAGGTCTGGAGTACTAATGAGATCGGTTCTGGTACCACCATCGAAGATGAAGAAGGTCTGCTCCCTTCCACACCAGGATCTCTTAGCTTTACAAGACCACAATGCACAATGGAATCACCCCTGCCTCCTTGCATGTACATCCTGCTGCCTCAGAGGTCTGAAGGGATTTCTTTCATGCCACATTGCCTCCTGGAAAAGAAAACGCAACTCATAAAATTAATCTCACCTGGCCAAAGAAGAATGCTAAGAGTGAGCTTCCTGAATTGAAAAATGTGAGCTACCTGCATTCTTCAGGGATCTTGGGTTGACAGGCTTTTGAATCAGTGTAGCTTTTAGCCAAGGACCTTGCTGAGACTTCAAAGCATATTTTCTTAAACTGGAGGCATTTCCTTAGCCTGCATGTTCCAGGGTATTTATTTATTTATAAACTCAGAGTAAGCAGGAAAGAGGAGATTTACTGGACAGATTCATTGCACAGAGACCCAGGTTACTCTGGGGATTTAAGGCTAGAAACAGGAATTCAGATGCCCTCTCCTCTCTCAGGAAGGGGGAGCTGTTACCTCCAAGAGCCCTAGGAGCACAGGTGCTGTGCCCCAGCACCTCTCTTCGTAGGTTCTGTGAGCAAAATCTCCAGGGGAAACTGGCTAGCCCTTGACCCAATCCC
>NW_004524625.1:12337360-12343015 GCF_000260255.1 Octodon degus | reverse complement strand
CAGGTGGGTGTAGTTTGGATCTGGCTGAGGTCTGGCTGCTGTGCTCCACTTCTTCCTGCTGCAGGCATTGGAGTTGAACCCTTTGTGTCACTCTGGCCAGATGTTCTGCTTCTTAATCAGCTGGATAGGTCTTGCCTCTAGCCTCTTTGCAGGAAGTTCTGCTGAAGGGTTCCATGCTGGGCCTGCTCTCTGAGTCGAATGAGGATCCAGTGGACCCCAGGTGATCTCATTCACACGCCGGGCCTGTGCTCTGGGTCTATTCAGGATCCGCGGGCCCATGTGGTCTCACTCACATGCCTGGCCTATGCTCTGGGCCTATTCAGGATCTGGGGGCCCCAGGCAGTCTCACTCACATGCTGGGTCTGGGCTCCGGGCCTATTTAGGATCCAGTGGCCCCAGGTTGTCTCACCTCACATGTCGGTCTGCGTTCTGGGTCTATTCAGGATCCGGTGGCCCCAGGCTGTCTCACTCACACCCCGGGCCTGGGCTCTGGGTCTGTTCAGAATCCAGCAGCCCTGTGTCCTTCAGTCAGAATTCTGAAGCCATCTTTGAACTCCAGACATCAAATAGTGGCTAGAAGTTCCTTTCCTTTTAAGTGGTCACAACTATCTGTTCTTTACTCCTAAATATTTCTGTCTCAAGACCAAAGTCCTAAATTAATGTGAAATAATGGGAGATCATGATTTTTTGAGGCATAAATGCAACTTTATTGAACAGTGATTCTTTTTTATTTAGAGATATGTAACCCATGTGTTTTTAATCAAATCAATTGCTTCTATGGACTGAATGTTTTTGCCCTGTTCATTCATGCATTGGTACCGTAATCCCCCAAAGTGATGGTTTTTGAAGATGAGGCCTTTGGAAATAATTACTTCATGAAAGTTGACTATTCATGAATGAGATTAGTACCGTGTAAGAAATGAAGTGAGAGAGATGTCTGTCTGTTTGTCTGTTTCTCTCTCTCTCTCTCTCTCTCTCTCTCTCTCTCTCTCTCTCTCCCTCCTCCCCCTTTCTCTCTACCATGTGTTAATGTAACAAGAAAATGGCTGCAAATCATGAACACAGTCTTCATTAACTCAGCTTACTGGAACCTTCTGGGTAGACTCCAAATCCTAAAGCACTGTGAACAATAAATGTTTGCTGTTTAAACCATCCATTGTATGGGATTTGTTACAGCACCCTAAACTAAGAGACTTGTGTGCACCAGGACTGAGTTGTCCTGTTATTAAAAACTGAACTCCTCTGCAAGAATGAGACAACAGGCCAGCCAAATAGCTCAGTGGATTATAGCACCTGCAAGCAAGCGTAGGGCCTGGGGTTCAATCTCCAGGCCTGCTGTGCCGGCCCCTCCCCTGGGGTGCACTGAGACAGCAATGGAGACTGCCCATGGTGGAGCACACCTGTAATCCCAGCTCTTGGGAGGCTGTAAACAGGCAAATCACTATGAGTCTGATCTAGTAGTGAGACCCTGAACACCCTGTAGACCCTTCCCTAAAAAATAAAAAGAAAAAAAAGAATGAGACACCACTTAAAAATATAACTTTGGCAACCACTGAAATCATATTCCTCCACATGTGTAGTGGAGGTAGGACAGGAAAGTTCTGAATGATGACTCAAGATTCTGCACAGGAGAGCTACACTCCTTTCAGTTGGCAGATGCAACGTGAGTGTGCCCCTCAGGGAGCACAGAGTATGATTCTAGCAGAATGGCTCTTAAAACTCAACAAATCAATAAACTATTGCTCTTAATTTACTCAAAAATTAGAGAAAATGGAAGCAACTGGTGTTTTCCACATTGTTTTTTAATAGGATAACTTTTCTTTGACACAAAGTCTCAGATGAAACTCAGTACCATGTTGCCAGAGGTGATTAACCCAGACTATCAAGGGGAAATTGGATTACTACTCCATAATGGAGGAAAGGGAGTATATATGGAGTGGAGATCCCTTGCGGCTCCTCTTAGTATTGCCTTGCCCTGTTATTAAGGTTGATGGGAAGCTGCAACAACCTAATACAGGCACAACATCAAATGGTCCAGAGCTTTCAGGAATGAAGGTATGGGTCACTCCACCAGGAAAAGAACCAAGACCTGCTGAGGTACTTGCTGAGAGCCAAGGGAATACAGAATGGGTAGTAGAAGAAGGTAGTTCTAAATACCAGCTACAGTCCCATGATAAGCTATAGAAAAGAGGCTTGTAATTGTACTATTTTGACCATCCAGAAGCAGCTGCCAGTCTCCTCAAGTCTCCATCTTCAGTTCACCTGCCTACACTCCAGCCTCCACCATGTCCATAAAGGTGACCAAGAAGTCCTACAAGGTGTCCACCTCTGCCCCCTGGGCCTTCAGCAGCCTCTCCTACACCAGCAGGCCTGCTTGCCTCATCAGCTCCTCCAGCTTCTCCTGAATGGGCAGC
Organism: Octodon degus; assembly: GCF_000260255.1. Lineage (NCBI taxonomy): Eukaryota > Metazoa > Chordata > Mammalia > Rodentia > Octodontidae > Octodon > Octodon degus. The sequence continues at coordinate 12,340,601 of NW_004524625.1, read as the reverse complement.
AGCAGCAGCTTCCGGGGCGGTCTGGGGCTGGGTGGCGATGGTGGGGCTGGTGGTGTGGGGAGCATCACAGCCATCCAGGTGAACCAGAGCCTGCTGAATCCCTGAACCTGGAGGTGGACCTCAACATCCAGGCCATGTGTATTCAGGAAAAGGAGCAGATCAAGAACCTCAACAAATTTGCCTCCTTCATCGACAAGGTTCAGTATCTGGAGCAGCAGAATAAGATACTGGAGACCAAGTAGAGCCTTCTGCAGCAACAGCAGATGTCCCAGAGTAATGTGGACAACATGTTCGAAAGCTACATCAACAACATCCGGCAGGAGCTGCACTCACTGGGTCAGGAGAAACTGAAGCTAGAAGCGAAGCTTGGGAACATGCAGGAGCTGGTGGAGGACTTCAAGAATAAATATGAAGATGAGATCAACAAGGGTACAGAGATGGAGAATGAATCTGTCCTCGTCAAGGATGTGGATGAAGCTTACATGAACAAGGTGGAGCTTGAGTCACGCCCGGAAGGGCTGACTAATGAGATCAACTTCCTCAGGCAGCTGTATGAAGAGGAGATACGTGAGCTGCAGTCTCAGATCTCGGACACATCTGTGATGCTGTCCATGGACAACAGCCGCTCCCTGGACCTGGACGACATCATCGCCAAGGTCAAGACCCAGTACAAGGAGATCACCAACTGCAGCTGGGCCGAGGCTGAGAGCATGTACCAGATCAAGTATGAAGAGTTGCACACTGGCTGGGAAGCATGGGGATGACCTCCGCCGCATGAAGTCTGAGATCTCTGAGACGAACCACAGCATCAGCTGCCTACAGGCAGACACTGAGGCCCTCAAAGCCCAGAGAGCATCCCTGGAGGTGGCCATCACTGATGCCAAGCAGCCTGGGGAGATGGCCTTTAAGGGTGCCAGCACCAAGCTGGTCCAGCTGGAGACTGCCCTGCAGAAAGCCAAGCAGGACATGGCCCAGGAACTGCACAATTCCAGGAGCTCAAGAAGGTCAAGCTGCTCTGAACATTGAGATCACCACCTACTGCAAGCTGCTAGAGGGTGATGAGAACAGCCTGGAGGCTGGATGCAGAACTTGAGCATTCACACGAAGACCACCCATGGCCATGCAGGAGTAGTGAGCTCACCCTATGGGGGCCTCACAAGCCCTGGCTTTGGAGCCTCCAAAGCTCTGGCTTCACCTGCACCAAGTCTGCTGTGGTTGTGAAGAAGATTGAGATCTGCGATGGGAGACTGGTGTCTGAGACCTCCGGTGTCCTGCCCAAGTGAATGGGCCATAGCAGCCTTTCCAGCCTGCACCTCTCCAGAGGCTGCCCCAGAGCCTGTGGGGAGACAGCTGTACAAGAGGGCATTGGGAGCAAGAGACCCACCTGAGGCTCAGCTTAGCCCTCAACCCACCCTTGGGGGACATTACTGTGTGGGGTACCCCTTAATCCCCATACCCTCTGCCAAAAACCAATTAAATTGTCTTTTCCAAAATAAAGCCCGGTTTTGCCACCTGAAAAAAAAAAGTACAATTTCATCCCTATATATAGTTGTGTTATGATATAATATGGATACATTTAGTACCAGTTCTTAAGAATTATTAAATCTATGCTAATCTAAACAAAGAAAACTTACCTTTTATTTTAGACCACTGAGCCATCTCACCATCCCCATTACCACTCTTTTTTTTTTTTTTTTTTTTTTGGTGGAACCGGGGATCGAACTTAGGTCCTTGAACTTGCCAGGGAAGCACTTATTCCACTGTGCTGTCTCCCTGGCCCCTTACCTTCTATTTTAGTAAGGGTATTAGTGCATTTCCATTTGTATGCAGGATAGTATAGTTATAACGCTGTTAGGTGCAATTATATGTATATCTCTATATCTGGAGACTGGTTTAAAGAAATATGTCCAGTTGCCAAGTTGACAAGGGGTGGATTGTAGTGGTTGATACATTATGTCAGTTTGGCTGGATGTCTGGTGGTTCCATACCGTGGGCTGAGGGCTCCGCCACAGAGTAAGTCAGCACAGAAAGGGGACAAAAGAGGTTGAGGGTCAAATTCAGTTGACTTCACAGGCATCTTGGACTTCATCTCTGGCTTCCAGCACAGACTCTTCAGCCTTCCCTTGCAGATCCAGCAGGGGTGGGGGTGGGGGTTAGAGATCATTAGAAACCATTAGAGGGCCGGAGAGATGGCTCAGTAGAATAAGCACTTGCCTGGCAAGCACAAGGGCCTGAGTTCAATCCCTGGTTCCACAAAAAAAAAAAAAAAAAAAAAAAGAACCTTGGTACTGGATCCTTCGGTTGGTGGTGTGCAGAGCCTCTTGGCACACTTCCTCATCCAACTTTTTGGCTGGTACATCTGGAGTTATAACCGTTCCTTGTATCTGATCTGTTCCTCTAGTGAAGCCCTGGCCAGAGAGGTGTGAACTGTTGAACTGGCAGCACCCGCTCTGCCCCCAAGGTGTGGAGAGGGTCATCCTGGACACGTTGGCACCCCAGCCTCGCCTCCAGTCCCTGTAGAGCAGGGCGGCAGTGTCTGCGATTGAGGCCACCTCAGGCAGGGAGAGGAGATGTTTGGAGAAGATAGAGGCCCTGACGTTCTCTCCTGAGGATTTGCTACGTAATTCAGGCTGTTTTAAATTATGAAAGCTCCAGTAACTGTGAGCTAAACAACCTTTTCTTCCCTCATTTTGAGTGTCAGGTATTTAGCCCAGCAATGAGAGAAGAGTAAGTAATACACATGTATTGTGTTTTTACTCTCAATTTTGTGAGTTTCTGCTGTGATTTTTGTGATTTCCCTTCTTAAATTAGGCCTGAGTTTGGACGGTTGTTTTTCAAGTATCTTGTGATTCATTATGTTACTTACTTGAGTCATTGTTTTCTTAAAGTGAGCAGCAAACAGAATGAAGTTCTCTCATAAGACGGCTTTCATCATGTGCCATAGATTCTGGTATCTAGTGCTGGCATTGTCGCTTGATTCCAGGAATTGTTTAATTTCTTCCTTAATTTATTGTGTGACCCACTGAGTGTCTAGTGGTGTGTTATTCAATTTCTAGATGCTTATAAATTTTCTGTCATTTCTTTCATGGTTGATTTCTAGTTTCAATGTATGATTACCTAAGAGTACACATGGAGTGATTTTGATTTCTTTGCATTTATTTAAGCAGGCTTTGTGCACTAGTATTTCTCTTCTGAAGAAAATCCTGTGTGTTGCAGACAAGAATGCGCAGTATGTTGCAGG
>NW_004524625.1:12333403-12337255 GCF_000260255.1 Octodon degus | reverse complement strand
AAAAAAAAAAAACCTCTAGATATCTATTAAGTCTATTTGTTCAGTGGTGTGACTCAACTCTGATATTTCTTTGTTGAGTTTTGGTTTAGTTGATCTGCTTCTTTGTGTAAGTGGGATAATAATGTCATTCACTATGGCTGCATTTGTGTTTTTTGATCTTTCTAAAATTTAAGAGTTTTTATTTATACTTTTTTTTTCAGAGTAGAATATTTTATTGGGAAAGAAAGCTTCTGTCTCAGAGAGGACAGAAGGGGGACCCGAGTGGTTTGCTCAGGAAGCTGTCTCTTTCAGTTTATTTTTATAGAGCAAAACCGTGCGGGGTTAAGGTAGAGAGGAAGGGGTCTTGTTTAGGTGGATGTGGGGTGGGACAAAACTATGGTCAACCAATGGGATTGCAAGCACCATTGCTCAGGTAAAGTTGATTACGCCCTGGACCAAATGGGGAAGCGAGTCGGAGTAAGTGGACATGAATATGGGACAGGGTCTCTTCCTGTTGGGGGCTGGGCTGGTGACTCACTTGGGTTTTTTCAGGTGATCGATACCTATTTAGAATATCAATTCCAGGTGTTACTCTTTTAGCATTTGTTTGGCCTTTAGGTCTTTTAGGTCTGGCTCACAGCAGGAGCATCCGTCCCTCCCACAGTTGCAAGATATTCATGCTGTCTCCTTCAAGGCCCTTGCCCTGTCTGACTGCCTACTAATATTTCTATCTAATTTGGCTACCTATAACATTCCCCTCTCTGAAGAAGTAACCCGAAGTGCAGTTAGGGAAATATGGGCGATGACCACTCTGGCTTCTTCACGCTGAAATGGGTCATAGATGTTGACCGGCAGTCAGATATATTCTTTCTTTGGAGGTTCTATCTAAAGGCCCTCGATAGAGAACAGGCATTTTCCTCTTGGGTAGATGTATAGATTTGAGTCTGGAGGAGACAAAGCCAAGGAAACAATTAAGTATGCATGGGCCAAATAATAATATCAGCAGAATGACTATAAATATAGCCAACAAAGGTTTCCACCAAGAAGAGCCAATAATGGCTTCCCATAAGGATGATAAGGACAAGGTCCCAGGGGCTTTAGAGTCTGACATATCATTGATTTGCTGTCTAATATCTTGAATAGCTACTGAAATGTTTGTAGAAGGATCAGGAATATATACACAACATCCAGCTTTTATAATTGCACAAGTACCCTCCTGTGCTGCTGTTAGGATATCTAATGCTATCCGATTTTGGAGGACAGCCTGTCTCATTAACTTTACTTCCTCATTTAAAAGAGTGAGACCAGTTGTATCATTTAAGGCTCTTTGCGTATAGTTAGTTAAGGCCTCAATGTGTTGCATGACATCTTCTAGTCCTAGAGAAGGGATAAAGATAGAGGCCAAGTGATCATACCAGTGAAACACACTTTTGGACCATCGATGTGTTTTGTTTGTTCCCAGCATAAGGGGACCTCTCTGCTGAGGTGCCGTATGGTGGGGGTTAACCATAGATAAGCATCCCATATTTGAAAGTAGCCATCTTGATATCTGTGGTTGTTGTCCCTCAGGATAGGTGCTTTACCCTTTTCCAATAATGGCCTCATTAATGTTTGTAGAGAGGCTTTAGTGACCTTGAGGGAAAATATTCGATTATGTCCAGGGTCACCAAGAGTATAATTTATAGGCTACTCACTTACTTTGTAATGGTGAACTAAGCTATGAACTACCCAACTTTTTTGCATCTTATCAATGTAATCTTGTAATTTATTCCAGTCATCTACTTGAAGTGGGGATACCCACCAAGGAAGTCCTGATGTACCTGACAAGGGGAGTAAACCACATATCCAACAATTGCTTTGTTATAACGATTCCGCATATTCCTGTGCCCATCTTAGAAAGGAACTGCACCCTACCCTAGGTAGCAAAGTAATTAGTAAAAGGGCTAATAGCATCATCACTTATCTGAGTACTTCTCTTTATTCTTGAACAGGAATCTTAAGTCTTCTATGGGCTCACAGGAGTATTCAGACTGTTTGCTTTCAGTGGCAGTTTCTGGTTCCCAGAGTTTGAGTCTGGTGTGATGTATCTAAGAGTCCTGGCCTGTGGTCTTGACAGCTGAAGCAGTTGACAGGATCACGTGTAGGGTCCCTCCCAAGTAGGTCCTCTGTCCAGTGATCTCGGTGGATGACCTCCAAATGATACAGGGAAGTAAAACTCCTGGCCTGACCTGGATGAGTTTGTGTTCTCTAAAACCGAAGAATGAATTTTAGGAACAAATGGAGGTTGAGAGTAGAATATTTTATTGTGAAAGAAAGCTTCTGTCTCAGAGAGGACAGAAGGGGGACCTGAGCGGGTTGCCCTCACATAATGTTTGCATTCCCACTGTGGAGTTGATAAATGTATCTTAATTTGTATGTTGAGTAGAGTTTGTTTCATGAACTTAGGTGCTTCACCATTCAGTGCATATATAATTGTTATCCCTTCCTGTTGAATATTACCTTAACTAACTTCCCACAATGAATATGATCATATGCTATAAACATAGCTTATAATTTTTTTTAGAAAATAAAAATCCAGGACTGGGGATATAGCTCAGCGGCATAAGCATCTGCCTGGCAAGTGTAATGTCCTGCATTCAAACCCTCGTACCAAAAAATAAAAATAAAAATCCATTATCTATAAAGGCATATATACTTTTCTTTATAATCATGGCTCGGAAGATATGAAATGGGACCCCAAACAACAGTTATTATAGAAATAGCAAACATTTTATGCTTATTTCACAGCATCAAGATTATTCTGAATTTTAAGTTTTGTATCTGTTGCATACAGTTATCTTTCTAACATATTTTCGATGACATTAGGACTTACTTATAAGTACATAATATTCAATGGCTGTATAATATTCTGTTATGTAAATATATAATTTTCTTAACATTTCCCTAGTTGGGACACTTAGGTTTCAACTTCTGGTCATCACAATTTTTTTTTTTTTGTGGTACCAGTGATTGAGCTCAGGACCCTGCACTTGCCAGGCAGGTGCTTATGCCACTGAGCTAAATCCCCAGCCCCCTGGTCATTACAAATTGTACTGAAATGAAAATCTTTGAGTAAAATGTTTCAGTAGATTAAGTGCTTGCCTGGCAAACACAGAATCCTGAGTTCAATCTCTGGTATCACAAAACAAAACAAAACAAAACAAAACAAAACAAAACAAAACAAACCCTAGAAATAATAGCAGGAAAGTTTCCAAGAATAGAAAAAGTACTAGGTTTTTAAAATTTTATTTAATTTTCCTTTTTATTGTGTCTTTTTTTCATTTATTACACTTTTTTAAGGAAAAAAATAAAAAGAAAACTTTTACTTGAGAGACAGTATGGCAATAATTGGTATGTCATGACAAGAAGTACATATTTAGAAGCCCAGGATGGCAGGCACTCCAAGCGTGACCCCTCTATTACACATCGCCATCCTCAGTGCAGCCACCTGGCTCACAGGCACCAGCATATACAGTTAGTCAGGGTGAGAATCCCACCAGCCAACCATTAGTCTCAAAAACCTGCTGATGTCCCCCAGGATCACTACCCCACCCATCTCGTGTTTACAAATAAATGGCTTTGCCCCTGTCATGTTGCTCCGCATTTCTCCTTGCCCACTCCTCATTGTCCAATCCTCAAGTTCTTGCTTTCCTTTTATTTGTGTTGTAACTTTGTATATGTAGTTCCTCTTTTAAGTTCTTATACTAGGGAGACAATACGATATTTTCACATGTGGGTCTGTTTCATTTCACTTATATCTTCAAGTGGCATCCACTTAAATATGAAGGCTTCAAGTTTATCATTCTTTGTAGCTGAGTAATACTCCATTATATA
>NW_004524625.1:12327305-12328243 GCF_000260255.1 Octodon degus | reverse complement strand
TGCATGGGATAATTTCTGTTTTCTTGCATACTTAAGCATTACCTATGTACTAGTATGTGATCTATTTTAGAAAATGACCCATGTGCCGCTGAAAAAAATGTGTATTCCACTGTGGTTGGGTGGAACACTCTGTATATGTATACCAAGTGCATTTGTTCCAAGCTCTGGTTCAGTTCTGTAACTTCTTTGCTAATTTTTTTGTCTGGTTGATCTATCCTTTTGGGATAAGGGGATGTTAAGTTCTCCTGTCAAGATTGTGGTGTTGGATATTAGATTTTTCATGTCTGCTAAGGTTTGTCTTATACAGTTGGGTGCTCCCGTGTTTGGTGCATACATATTTATGAATGTTGTCTCTTCCTCTTGAACTTTTCCCCTAACCAGTATATAGTGACCTTCTTTATTTTGTTTGTTCATTCTTGGTTTGAAGTTGAGACTGTCTGAGAACAGGATTGCTGCACCTGCTGTTTTCTGAGGTGCTGGGCGTGTAGTATTGTTTTCCATCCTTTGACTTTCAGCCTATGACTTTCTTTGTGAGTTAAGTGTGTTTCTTGTATACAACATATTGTTGGGTTTTGTTTCCTAATCCACTGTGCCAATCTATTTCTCTTAATTAGTGAATTGAGTCCATTTACATTGATGCTTATAACTGAGATGTGTTGACTTATGATTGACATGTTATTTATTTATTTATTTAATTTTTTTCAGAACCAGGGATTGAACTCAGGCCCTTGTGCTTGCCAAGGAAGTGGTTATTCCACCGAGCCATCTCCCTGGCCCCTTGACATGTTATTTAAATGCTGTTTTTTAACTGTTTTTTGTCCTGTGTTTAATTGTTTGTCCTATTTAGTGGGTTCCTTCTGTTCTCGTTGGTGGAGTTCTGATCATTTTGATCCTTCTCTAGGACATCTTTCAGTAGTCTGTGTAGGGTTGGCTTTGCC
>NW_004524625.1:12325197-12326390 GCF_000260255.1 Octodon degus | reverse complement strand
ATGCAATCTATTTCATTCCTCTATTGCTCATTCAAGGAATCCATCATTTTTTAAATCTCCTGTATTTTTCTTATCAATGTATTCTTTAGAAGCAGTTATTAATTCTTTTTTTTTGGAACCAGGGATTGAACTCAGGCCCTTGTGTTTGCCAGGCAAGAGCTTATTCTACTGAGCCATCTCCCTGGCCCCTATTAATTTTTTTAACGCAGAGTTTTTTTCAGATTCGGTTTCCTCCCTATGTTTCTGTATTTGATTCTTTAGTTCAGATGCTATGAATTCACAGATTTCTTTGTTTTTTTTTTAATGCAGAACCGGGGATTGAACTCAGACTCTTGCACTTGCCAGGCAAGTGCTTATTCTACTGAGCCATCTCCCCGGCCCCCAGAGATTTCTTTTTTCATTTCAGACATTAATTCTGCTTTGAGTTCCTTTAAACCTTTCTGCTGCTGCTTATTTACTTCTGATGCTACTAATTCATATATTTCAGCTGAGCTAGCGTCCACTGCACTTGTTCTCGGTGGGCCTTGTGTTTCCTCCATATGTTTCTGCATTTGATTCTTTAGTTCAGATGCTATTAATTCAGAGATTTTTTTTTTGTTCCAGAAATTAATTCTGCTGTGAGTTCCTCTATATCTTTCTGCTGTTGTTTATTTACTTCTGACACATTAATTCATATATTTCAGCTGAACTAGTGTCCTCTGTACTTGTTATGGGTGGGGTCGAGGCCTGAGATTGCATTTTGCTCCTTGTCTTTATCATTTCGTATACACTGACCTCTGACGTTTGGTGTAGAGGTTTGGTGCAGTTATAATCTTAGTACCTAATGAAATTCAGGTACTGAATTACCAAGTTCTAGTTTATGCAGTTGTGCCTGGCTTGAGTCTGGCTACTGTGCTCAGCTCTTTATTGTTGTTGCCCTTGGAGGTGGGTCTGCTGTACCCCTCTGGTAAGATGTTCTGTTCCTGGATTAGCTGTGTGGTTTTGACCCTAGTCTCACTTCAGGGGCTTTAGATGCAGGGTTTCACCCCAAACCTGTATGCTGGGCCTAGTAGTGCACTGGGTGCGGTGACAGCCTGTAATTGTAGCACATGGGAGGCCGAAAAACAGAAGGATCACTCTGAGTCTGATCTATGTAGTGATACCCTGTATACCTTGTCATAAATATGTAAAAAAGCAAATAAATAAATGAAATT
>NW_004524625.1:12322468-12323467 GCF_000260255.1 Octodon degus | reverse complement strand
TTATTTTATTTTTTTTAACATTTATTTTTAGTGTGTGTTTGTGTGTGTGTGTGTGTGTGTGGCCAGCTCAGCCTACCAGGGGGCCCGGCTGGCTGGCATGTGGTGCTGGGGATTGAACTGCGGTCCCTGTGCTTTGCTAAGCTTGTTCTAAGTAGGTGCTTTAGACCACTGAGCCATCTCACCAGCCCTACATAGCGTTTAAATGAAGAAAGTAAGAGCCGGCCAACTAGCTCAGCAAATTGAAGGGCCTGCAAGCAAGAGCAGGGCCCAGGGGTTTGATCCCTGGGCCTGCCATGCTGACCCTGCCTCTGGGGTACGCTGAGACGATTGGGGGTGTGGTGGCGCTCGCCTGTAATCCCAGCTCTTGGGAGGCTGAAAAACAGGAAGATCACTATAAGTCTGATTTAGTAGTGAGACCCTGAACACCCTGTAGACCCTTCCCTAAAATACAAAATAAATAAATAAAAATAAATAAATAAATTTAAAGTAAAAATAAAGTCATTCCTGAGCCTGAGATTTGAGTCTTCCTTTCATTTTCTTCTAACTTTGAATTTTAACTTTCATTTTTTAAAAATTTTACTTCACATTTAACTATTTAATTCATCTGGAATTGACTTTGCTGTATGACAACAAGCCTTATTCGGATCTTTTTGTTGTTTTATTGTTCACATCTGTATTGTTAAACTTCTTCCTATGAACTTAAAAAAATGGGCTTAAAAAAAGAGAGTGCTGAATATCTAATGAAGGTGACCTGTTCTCAGCTGAGAACAATGCTAGGGGATACAACAGAAGTTTCACCTGGATTTGCTGTTTGAGTATTAAAATATTAAAACCAACCTGGGTAGGGGCTGGGGAGATAGCTCAGAAGAGTAAGCACTTGCCTGGTAAGCTCAAGGGCCTGAGTTCAACGCCTAGGGGACACAGCCGACCTGAGGGTGGGGGGACACAACCGACCTGGGGGGGACACAGCCGACGGGGTGGGGGACACAGCCGACGGGG
>NW_004524625.1:12319276-12322211 GCF_000260255.1 Octodon degus | reverse complement strand
GGGGGGGGACACAGCCGACCGGGGCTAACTGCTAAGGGGCAGAGTTCCGCTCTCCAAGTGTACTGTTGCTGCCTTGAAAAGTACATTCTTCTGAAGAGCCAAGTGCGTTTATATAAACAGTAGTGCTGAAGAGCAAGTCATGGCAGTTTGGTTTATTGGCCGGTCCAGGAATTTTGGGCGGAGTCAGGTTTCCTGCCCTGGGGCGGGCGGCGGATCGGTCGGCAGCAACCCTCGCGGAGGGTCCGGCCCTCCCGCCCGCCGTTACTTCTCTGCAAGCTCGAGGCTGTCCACCAATCGCAAGGCTCGTCGGAGAGGCCACCTGCCGCGGCCGCGTCCCTAGCAACCAGCCACCGCTTCAGAAATCGGGGGGAAATCGGGGGGAGACTGCGGAGTCGGCTGGGAGCGGGCGGCCGCCCAGGCCTGAGCAGGGCTGGCTCCCGCCATGGACACCCCGCCTCTCGAAGAGCCCCCGGACCAGCACGGTGACAGCCTGACGCACGAGGAAGCGGAGATGGAGTTGAAGGAGCTGGATGGGCTGAGGGAAGCGCTGGCCAACCTCCGGGGCCTTTCTGAGGAAGAGAAGAGCGAAAGAGCCCTGCTGCGCTCCCGCATCCAGGAGCAGTCCCAGCTCATCTGCATCTTGAAGCGGAGGTCGGACGACGCCCTGGAGCGCTGCCAGATCCTGGAGCTGGTCAACCAGGAGCTGGAGGAGAAGCGGGCGCAGGCGGCCGAGCGGCTGAAGGCGCAGAGCAGACGCGCCCAGAAGCTGGAGGAGCGCTTTGAGACCCTGGCAGCCAACCACGAGCTGATGATTCGCTTCAAGGACGAGCACAAGAGTGAGAACGTCAAGCTGAGGGAGGAGAACGAGAAGCTGAGGCTGGAGAACACCACGCTCTTCAGCCAGGCTCTGAAAGACAAGGAGGCCACAGTAGTGCAGCTCACCGTGCAGAGCGAGGCCCTGGCCCAGGAGCTGGAGGCTCTGAAAGAGAGATGCGCCCAGGATGCCCGCCGGGCGCAGGCCCGCGAGAAAGCGCTGCTGGAGGTGCAGAGCCAGCAGGCCTGCGCGCACGCCGCGGAGGAGGAGCAGCTGCGCCGCCAGCTGCAGAGTCTCCAGCAGCAGCACCAGCAAGCTGTGCAGCAGATGGCCAGTGCCAGCGAGACGCACGGCAGGCTGAGCCAGGAGCTGCAGGCCAGGCTGCAGACCGCCACGCGGGAGAAGGAGGAGCTGCTCCAGCTGTCCATGGAGAGGGGCAAGGGCCTTCAGAGCAAGCAGGCGGAGATCCGCCAGCTGGAGGAGAGGCTGGAGGCGGCCGAGCTGGCCCGGAGGCAGGCCCTAGAGCGGTTTGAGCGAGAGGCCGCGGCTGTGGACGGCAGCCTGAGAGTCCGAGAGCTGCAGCGCAGGGTGGACGGGATCCAGAATGCCTACGACGAACTCAGGCTGCAGTCAGAAGCCTTCAAAAAGCACACCCTGGGTCTTTTAAACCAGGAGAGAGAGCTCAATGCCAAGCTCCGCCATTTCCAGCCATAAGGAAGCCTCTGCTTGTCTGTCCCCGTAGTGATCCCAGTATTGTGCCCTCAGCATTTGTGCAACAGCGGAGAGAATATTTCATTTATTATACTTGTAAGCGTGAGGCAACCTAAAGAAAGGCTACTTTACTATGATATTGTCCTTACTGTTTTAAAGCGAATGCCAATTTTTAGTTCTACCATTGAAAGTATACAAGATTTACCAGCGTTCTTTCTGTACCTTTGAGTCTTCTAAATTTGTTATTAGTATCTTTCCTAACGTGTAACTTATTCACTCAACCTCAGATGTCTTCACATATTTTGAGATTTTAAATTAGCAGCTTCTATGCTTTGAGTGAATACAGGGGAATGAAACTCCCAACCTGAAAGATACCTGGACAGAGTTTGTGTTCTCTAAGACTGAATTTAGGAGCGACAGAGGTTAGGAGCAGAATATATTTATTGGGGGAAAGAAAGCTTCTGTCCTGGAGAGGGACAGAGGGTACCCAAGTGGGCTGCCAAAGACCCTCCCTTTTCTAGGGGCTTTATAAAGCAAAACCATGAGGTGAGGCAGCTCGAAGGTAGAAAACATGGAAACTCTCTAGGTGGGCATGAGGTGTGACAAAACGATGGTCAACCAGTAAGCTTACAAGAACAATTGCTCAGGTAAATCCCGGGCCAAATGGAGAAGCAAGTAGCTTGGAAGGCAGGCTTGAATATAGAATGGGGGCTTTTCCTATAGGGGTTGGGCTAATGACTTCCTGGCTTCCTCGAGGGGATAGAGGTTATTTAGAATACCAATCCTGGATGTTTATCTTTAGAAAAGGTGTGCATTTGTTTAATCTTTTGTCTTGAGATCTGGCCCGCAGCAGGAAGGTCTGTCTCACTCACAGTTGCAAGGTATCTGGGCTTCTGAGAGCCTGGCCCTGACTACCTAGGACATTCCCATGTACCTTAGCTGCCTATAATATGTCTTGGGGCCAGGGAGATAGTTCAGTGGCGTAAGTGCCTGCCTGGCAAGCACAAAGTCCTGAGTTCAATCCCCAGTAAAAAAAAAAAAAAAAAAAAAAAAAAAAAGTGTCTTGGGGCCAGGGAGATAGCTCAGTAAAATGAACGCTTGCCTGGCAAGCACAAGGGCCTGAGTTCAAGCCCCAGTACCCCAAAAATACATACATACATAAAATATACAATGAGATATGCCATTATGAACAAAAAAGCACAATGAGGCACAGTGGGTAGGCAGGCTTCTGGTCCCCCATAGTTGAGATTGGAAGCAAATGGTTAATAGCATAATTAATATTATGAGTACTGGGCTGGCAAGATAGCTCAGTGGTGTAAAGCACCTGCTTAGGCAAAGCCCAGGGACCACAGTTCAATCCCCTGTGTCAGCCCCACCGTTAGGGCACGCTGAGCTGGCCACACACACACA
>NW_004524625.1:12309936-12318874 GCF_000260255.1 Octodon degus | reverse complement strand
GCCACACACACACACACAAAAAAAAAAAAAAAAAAAAACATAAAGGCAGGATTTAGGCAGGCACTAATGCAAATATTAGAAGTTTCTTCATATTGTACAATATGCTAACAAAAAAGTCTCAATCTGGGGTAACAAGTATTAGCGAACTTGTTATAATTTTTATAATAATTCATAGTAATTGTTTTCTGCTCCCACTGGTATATTTCCTTATAGTCAAATTTTTTTTTTTTTTTTTTTTTTTTTTTTTTTTTTTTTTTTTTTTGGTGGTACTGATACAGGAAAAAATGATCTCCCGGCCTGACCTGGATGAGTTTGTGTTCTCTAAAACTGAAGAATTAATTTTAGGAACCAACGGAGGTTAAGAGTAGAGTATTTATTGGGAAAGAAAGCTTCTCTCTCAGAGGGGACAGAAGGGGGGCCCGATCGGGTTGCCCAGGAAGCTGTCTCTTCTAGGTTATTTTTATAGGACAAAATCACGTGGGGCTAAGGAACTGGCTTAGGTGGACAAGAGGTGGGACAAAGCTATGATCAACCAATGGGATTACAAGCACCATTGCTCAGGTGAAATTGATTAAGTTCAGGACCAAATGGGGAAGTGAGTCACCTAGCAATCGGGCATGAATATAGAATAGGATTTTATGGGGTAGCCATCCAGTAGTAATTGGATTAATGATTCTTGGTCTCCCTCAGGGTGATCAATCTCGGATGCCAATCTTTAGGGAGGTCAGTATTTGTTTGATCTTTGGTCTTTAGGTCTGACCCATGGCAAGAGCATCCATCCCTCCTATAGTTGCAAAATATCTGGACTTCTGTGTTATATCTTTCGAGGGCCTGGCCCTGCCTGCCTGCCTAAAAATATTTCTGTCTAACTCGGCTGCCTACAACAGTACCAGGGATCGAACTTAGGACCTTGCACTTGCCGGGCAAGCACTTATTCCACTGAGTTATCTCCCTGCCTCCCCCCCCCAGTCAACCTTTTACTTTTTTAAAAAGTAAGCTAAATATATATATGCTTTCTTATAACATTTTTGTAGAAATTGTTATAAATATATTATAGTTATACATAGTTATGCAAAGCTCTTAAAAAAGTAAAGTTCTTAGAGGTAATTGTTAAAAATATATTTTCTTATTTTCCTATTTTTAATTATGGATATATAAACTTTACTATGCATGCCTCCTAAAATAGATCATAACATACTATCCTTCTCACTCATTTGGTGCCAAGCATACCAAGAGGTACACCAACAAATTGAATTTACTGAAAAAAATTTTTTTACTTGAGGCTTTTTTAAGCAAATGTTACCTCAGGCAATTTCTTAAAACTATTTATAAAATAATCCTATCAAGATTATGCTGTTAAGGGGCCGGAGAGATAGCTCAGTGGAATATGCGCTTCCCTGGCAAGCGCAAGGGCCTGAGTTCAAGCCCCGGTTCCGAAAAAAAAAAAAAAAAAAAAAAAGATTATGCTGTTAGAGGGGCCAGAAAGATGCCTCAGTGGAATAAGCACTTCCCTGGCAAGTGCAAGGGCCTGAGTTCAATCCCCCATTCCACCAAAAAAAAAAAAAAAAAAAAAAAAAAAAATTATGCTTTTAGGGCTGGTGAGATAGATCAGTGGTCTAAAAGTACCTGCTTAGGCAAGTTTAGGCAAAGCACGGGGACCATAGTTCGATCCTCAGAACCACATGCCGCACCAGCCCCACCCCCAGGGCAGGCTGAGCCAGCTACCGCCCCCCTAAGGGAAAAAAAAGCTATTAAATACAATTTTTTCTTATCAAAATAGAAACCTCTTTGCTGGCTTTAAAGGACTTGCCTCTTCACAGCTTACAAAGGATCAGACCGTGAGAGCTAATATAGTCCTGGGATCCCCTACTGAGCCCATACTGTTCGTCCTTGTGGTGTTTGTTTGTTTTTATGAGCAGAATATATTTATTGAAAGAAAGAAAGCTCCTGTCCAAGAGAGGGACAGGAGGGGGACCCGAGCGGGTAGTTCCCGTCGTCCTTGTCATTGTGCTCAGGCAGCTTGGAGATGCCTGTGGGGGGGGGATGTCAATAATTTAGTTCCGTGAACTCTTACTTCAAAGAAGAGGAAACTGGGTTTCAGTAGTTTGAGGCTGCTCGGCTTCCGAGGGAGCTGAGATTTCCTGCTGAAATTGTCTTTCACATAGCAAACTATTTGTTAGCTACTGAGTGCCAGGCCCTGGGGTAAGCCCTGAGAGTAAACTTAAAGACGTATTTCTGCTTTGGAAGGACCCTGGCAAAGTCTAGTCCAGTGGGCTACTGCAAACTGTTCTCACCCAAAACTCTGCAAGGTTTGCCGCCATCATGGTATAGTGGCAGTGGGAGGACCCACGCCACTGCCTGCAGTGGGAAGTATTTTCACAGGGATGAGAGCAGGGTGTCTAACTACCTGGAGAGGAGGAGGGATGGAGGGGTGGAGAGCTCTCCTAGGGATAACTAACCCGTGAGCTGGTTCTTTTTTGCGGTACCAGGGATTGAACTCAGGACCCTGCACTTGCCAGGCAAGCCCTTATTTTCCTGAGCTATCTCCCCAGGTCCCTGGTTCTTGAACTAGTAGAATGTCATTGGGTAGAGAAAAGAAAGGGCTGTGTAGCCAGGCGAGAGGACCTTAAAAATGCCTGCATTACTTAGGAAATTCTAAGCAGTTGAGAGAAGGGCCAGAGCATGGTGACCACAAATTAAACCTGAAGAGCAGGTCGGAGCGAGAATGCACACTGGAGAGCCAGGCCGAGCTCTTCTACTGGGAGGAGGGTGATGCAGGGCAGGGGAGAAACTGAGGCCTGAAAGGGAAGCAGCGCCCGGCCCTCCTCCTCTTCCTGCCCGGGCTTGGGCCTGTGCTGTGGCCGGCTCTCCGTCCTCCCTCCTGTCCTGCCATCATGGGCAGCAGAGGCGGGCTAGGGGGTCGGGGGAGACGCGTGCACCTAGAGTGGGGTGTAAGGGGGAGGCGCGCTTGCTTCTACAGCAATTTGCTCAGAGCCGTGCTAGATGGCGTGTCAGACTGAGCCATAATTGATCCTAGGTGGTCAGATACATATGGGCCATTTTCTGAGATTCACTTGAATACCATTTTGAAAGAAAAAAGAGAAATTCAAGGGCCAATGCCTACAGAACACTTGAGGAAAAGAACCTACAACAACACAGACTGAGGAAGGAACGGAAAGGTGCCCCTCTCGCGTGCCAGGTGCTTTGCATTCACCCCCATACCAACTCCCCAGGGCACACTTCGTCATCCCCGTGTTACAGAGCTGCAAGGGACACTCAGGTGAGGATTTGTGCAACTCAAACTGGAGGCCTTCAGTCCAGGCTTCCTAAATGTGTCAGCTACACAGGACCCCACACTTTCCTTTCTAAATTAAGGACCTCACTTTTTCCTTTTGTACAGGACAGTACCAGAAAAGTAGCTGGGAAACCGCCCCTCTCCCCGAAAATTCCATGCTTTCTGACACCATACAGACTACCTCCAAAACAGTCATAAATTTTTTTCCTGTGTTTCATGTCACCTTGCATTTCACCCTCTTGCTGGTCATCTTGTATTTGACCTATGACCCAAAGCCGCATTCCAGGGTGAGCAGGAAGTTTAACTGCTGGTATACCACTGTATGGTGACACTTACCACTAGCGTGAATTGGTAAGATATGCGTTTGTCCCTTCCAATTCATTGCCTTTGAGGGGGAAAAATATGACTTTTTTTCTGTTGTTGGATTTGTCTACAAAATCTACAAACTGCATCCCTAAAATGAAAGCAGAACAGAGATTCTACAATTAAACACTGGTAATACGTACAGAGCCTTGTGTCACTAAGTGAGATCTGTTCTAAGTCCACTAAATGAGAAGTCTTTTGGCATGTCTCTGAGGAAGTAGTTTGGGTCTAACACTTATGAGCTCCTGAAAGGAGAGCGACAGGAAAAGTGACCTGACGTTTTCCGAATACTCACTGTGTTAGAGTTAGTGGAAATGAATTCAAGTTAATCTGTTTTTAGCCGACAGTTTTAATAGAAAATTTATGTTGCTCTATTGTACTGTACTGCAGTTAAACTTCAATTATTTAAAGAGCATCATTTGAAGAAGTCATAGGCCTTCACTGGCCCCCAGGCATGGGGTAGCTGTGGCTGGCTGGGCGCTGGAATGAGTCCTCCTGAGTGTGGTGAGACCAAGCAAAATGAGCAGCCATTTGGGATCTCACCTGTTGGCCCACAGAAGAGGACCACAGTGCTGCCTGCTCTGTTCAAAGTCTCACTTGCCAAATCAGGCGGCTTGGCGTCCAGCATCATTTGGTCATAACTGAGTCATCCGGAAGTGCCTCAGCCAAGCATCTTCTTAGAGCACATTTCTATGATTGATTTAGAGCAGTCAGGATCCTTGCCGGGTAGAGGAATGAGGGCAGTCTCTGCTACATGACAGAAGAGATTACCTGAGAGGTACAGCAAGGCGCTGCCAGGGGGGGTGAGGGGCGCGTGCTCGAGCGTCTCCAAGGGTGTCTGTGCACTATGTGGGCTTAGAGTGCCAGACCCTTATCGGGCGGGGAGCATCTTTGTATCTTTAATCTTAGGTCTTGAGAAATTGTCAGACTCTGGGGGAATATGCTTTTAGATTATGCCTCATCCATCTATGACCAAATAATGCTATTTTCTTTTTTAAAATGTACTTAGGTCAGGATCTACAGGGTCTCACTACACAGATCGGACTCGTAGCGATTCTCCTGTTTTCAGCCTCCCAAGCACTGGGATTACAGGCACGTATGCTACCATACCCAGTCCCAATCGATGTCTCAGTGCACCCTGGGGTGGGGCTGACATGGCATGCTGGGGATCGAACCCTGGCCTCTGCACTTTGCCTAAGCAGGTGCTTTAGTCCTCTGAGCTATCTGGTAGGCCCTTTTAATGCTATTTTCCAAAGATTAAAATATTAAACTTACAGGCTTGGGTCTACATTCACCAGTCTGTTTACTTGATGCTATTCTCTTTTAAACCCTCTTTTTAATTTTACTAACAGACAAAACTAATTCAAGAAAAAAATCTTCCTTGGAAAAGTTTGTCCTGCCATTTATTACACATTCACCTGACAACCTCCTCACTCTCCAGATGGTCAAAGTTGGTGGTTTTGCCCGACTGCTTCTACTTAATGCTCGAATCCACTTTTTTTTAAATTTTTATTTATTTGTGTATGTGTGTGTGTGGCCAGCTCAGCCCACCAGGGGGCGGGGCTGGCTGGCATGTGGTGCTGGGGATTGAACCGCGGTCCCTGTGCTTTGCTAAGCTTGTTCTAAGTAGGTGCTTTAGACCACTGAGCCATCTCACCAGCCCCTCGAATCCACTTTTTATGTTAGTCTGTAAGAATTTTTCCTTTCACATTTAAGGTTCAGGATTGTTAGGCTCTCCTGTGCCCCCTGTGCACCTGGCCTCAGACTTGATCACTAGAGTATGGCTATTGGGGGTGGGGGTAGAGCCTTTAAGATGCAGAACTGAAGAGGAGGGCATGCCCCTGAGCTGGGAAACTGCAGTCCTTTCCTCTCTTACCCCCTGACCATGAGTGGCTTTATTCTGCTGTGTGTCCTAGCCATTTGTAAGGTGATTCTCTCAGGTATTTATTATAGTGACATCAAGCTGACTAACACAAAATTGCTCATCATATCACTGTAAAAATCAAAAGATTGAAAACAGCATATGTATCATTGGAAGGGAACAGGTCAGCCAAATCATGGACCTTTTACTCTTTTTTTGTTCTTTTTGCGGAACCGGGGATTGAACTCAGGCCCTTGCACTTGCCAGGGAAGCACTTATTCCACTGAGCCATCTCCCTGGCCCCCTTTTACTCTTTGAAATACAGTGTAACTGTAAAATTGGAAGCTTTTCATATATTGATATAAAAGTATCTTTACTATACAGTATATGCTTTTATTTTTTTATTACACTAATTGACCCATTTGTTATAGGTAAGGGATGTCTCGAATAGTAAGAGCCTCACTGGTCTTTCAGTTCCTCCAGTTTTCTGATGGCTGACTTGACTGTGACCGCAGGAGTGGTCTTGTAGGTCCAGGCGCCACCAGCCACGGTGTTCATGCAGGAACCACAGTGCCAGATCCCCACGGCCCGCCCCTTCATCTCGGTCTTGCCACAAAGGGAGCGGGTGGACTTGGCTTGCTGGCTGACTTCAATCTTTGTCACCATTTCCCAGAGTGAGGCACTGGAGCGAGCCTTGTGTCTACCCACATGCCGACCTTCTTGGTGTGCTCCTCGACGCAAGGAGGCCCAGGCTGAGAGAGCAGTACATATTTCTAAAAAACAATGGAACTATATTTATGATATATGCTTTCTTTTGTGTAACAGGGAGAGGAAAAGGGAGTAAGAATGCAAGTATATTTACTCCATATGTTTAAACACGCACTGGAAAAAATGAAGTTATTACTGATACATAGGGAATAAGGTGATCAAAATTAATCATTGGAGGGACACTTCTCAGTGTGTACCCTTTTTACATAATTTGACTTTGAACTGTAAGACTATATCACCTAACCAAAAATAGCAGAACTAAAGCACAAATAATATCTTCCATAGATGTTTAACTTCCCAGTAAACTCTACTTCTTTGTGACTCGGAAGCCTGCAGATTTTTCCTCTCCAGGAGCTAGGTAGGCTAGATGTGTTTTGGATAAAACCAAATACGGCCTGACAGATCTGGGTCAGGCCATTCAGCTGGAAACGGCTGCCTTCACAAATGTTCAACAGCACACAGCGAGTGCTGCTAACTTGACCTGCCCTGAAGAGTGCCTTGAGTGATGGATGTTTTTCTCTCACATTTAAAGATTTAGAGTGTTAGCTTGTCCTCTGGCTTTCATGTGTTCATATAAACCTCGGATTTTACAAATCCTATTTTCTTGTACATTCAGCCTTTGTTCAGTGGGCTTGGGTTTTCTTTTGTTTTCTACTAACAGACAAAGGATGGTAGGAGCAGGACAGCCCAAGCTATTTGAATCATTCTATCTTAATTATTTATTCATTCATTTAATAAATGACATTAACAAATATTTTTGAGAGTCATTTATTGGGTAGGTGATATATTAAGTGCTGGGATACAATCTGATCAAGATAAAAACAATTCTGAATTTCCATCCTAGTGGATAAGGAAGATGCTCAAAATTAGGGGCACAGAAAAATATATACAGAGTTCCCAAATCTGGTGTAGGAGAAATTAAGGAAAACTTTCCCAGAGGGATATTTACACTAAAATCTGAAGAATCTGTAACAGTTGTCCAAGCCAAGAGGAAAGAAGGACGGTACCTAGCCTAGAGGCCTCCCCAGCTCCTCCTGCTCCTAGGGAAGACCACTCCTGTCCAATATCTGTACCACACCAGGCTGGAGAGTGAGCTGTCGATTCAGACAGGAAATTCTCTAGCCAGATTAATTCCCCTGCACACACGTCCAAGTTCACTTTAGTCCCCGCCGGAAGCCTGAGCCTTCATAATCCAACTCAGTCCTCCCGCTCCCTCCTGCCCGATGCCTACACAGGGCCCTTCGGAAACCTAGGTCTGCCACCACCAGGCTGGATGGGATGTCAGCACAGAGCAGAAGGCCACACTGGCGTCAAACTGCCCGGATTCAAACCCTGGCTGTCACTTGCTTGTTGATCTTTTCTAAAGTAGCACTGGATAGAGACCAAACAGGAACGCTAAACCTTCAGCAATTAAGATGGGCAGGTCGTCAGATACATCTCACTCTGGTGTAGCCATACAGAGAGAGGGATTCTCCAAACAATTTTAGGAAACATTTGTCTTCAATGAATATTTTGAGGACAAGTAGAGCTACAAAGAAATCTTAGTAAATTTCATTCATTAGTTTTATTAGTGGTAATCTTGGTATTATGCTTTCTTAGCTATTAGACAAAAGCAAAACTAATTTTGTTCATATTACTAAGTGAAAATATTCTCAGTGTGTAAATGCAGATGAGAAAACTTAACTAAAAGTCATTTAATGTTAAGTTCCAACTGACAATATCAGTCTAACCCATGACAGTCAGCATATTGGGTCAGCCTTTCCTAATCTCTTCAGTTTTCTTGTGTAGCTGCTGAAAAACAGTACCTAAAACTAGGTAGCTTACAACAACTGAAATATACTATGTCACAGTTCCGTAGGCTAAAAATCAGGAATCAAGGCATCGGTAGAGCTATGCTTTCTTTAATGATTGCTTCTTGAGGGGCACAATTAAATCCATCATCATTTATCCTCTTCCTCAATCTCAGCTGACAACACTTGTCCTAATCCATCAGTAACTAAACACCATCTTTTGGTGTCTCAACTGAAATATGTACGCATGCATGTTTCAGGGAATGCGATGGTGCTCTTCTGGGAGCACCTAGGATTAAAGAACTTAAAATCTTAGAGGGACAAAAGCTGTTGTACATATGAAGGAAAAGTAAGGAATATTAATGACCCTCTACACATCTTACAGTAGTTTTTATTTGCATTGCATGCTTGCTAAAAACATGATTTTCCTTCTTCAGAGTGCCAGTAAACTGCAGGGTATTTGCTACATAGAATTTATTCAGTTGCAGGTAACGTGTACTAAGACATCCCACACAATTTTTTTTTTCTTGCCTGCTCTGTTCCAACCGCTTTGTCTTCATCTGAATGCAGAATTAAAGATTAGGATTTCAGTTCAAGGATTTTTCCTCCAATACTCCATTGATCATCCAATCTAAAAGAAGCACAGAAGCTGGTAGGATAGCTCAGTGGTCTACAGCACCTGCTTAGGCAAGCTGAGGCAGATGCAGGGGCCTGCGATTGGATCCCAGATCCCTGGTGCCCGTTGCCTTGCCAGCCCACACTCTGGGCAGGCTGAGCTCTGGGTGGGGATGGAGAAAGAACCATAGATTTGTTTCTATTTTTTTTTTTTTTTTTTTTTTTTGGTGGAACCGGGGATTGAAC
>NW_004524625.1:12305674-12309836 GCF_000260255.1 Octodon degus | reverse complement strand
TTTTTTTTTTTTTTTTTGGTGGAACCGGGGATTGAACTCAGGCCCTTGCGCTTGCCAGGGAAGCGCTTATTCCACTGAGCCATCTCCCTGGCCCCGATTTGTTTCTAATCACATGCCTATCTTGAAATTCCCTGCCTAGGCTGAGTGTGATAGTGCATGTCTGTAATCCCAGCACTTGGGAGACTAGGACTGAGTTCAAGGCCAGCCTGGGAAACATGGTGAGACCCCACCCTGAACAAACTCACAAAACAAACAAAGTAGTTAATGTTTTCTTATTTGTTTTATTTTTTTTCCACTATGACATTGGCTCCATGCAAACCTTATCACCTTTGATCATCATTATATCCACAACGAAAGACTGCGTGTGAGTATGTGTGTGCATCTGTGTGTGTGAGTGTGTAATAAATCCTTTTTTCCTAAGGGTTTGCCTTGCAATTCGAGGCAGATGCAGTTTAGGAAAAATGCTTGAGATGGGTCAAATTTTGCATAAAATTTATTTTACTATGGGTAGCTGCCCCTACCACAATACACAGGCTAGCACACTTTGGGTTTCTCTCACAGTAAAACTAGTGAAGCTCACCGAGTTCTTATTGTGCTATATTGACTTCTTTTTTCCAGAGATTCAGAGTGCAGTTGAATCTTGTGCTGAAGATACAGAAAGTGCTAAAAGTATGGAAAACTATTAGTATTATTTAGGCTGATAAAGCTCTTTAATAGTTTAAAATCAAGCTAGAAGCCATGAAGATAATTTGATATATTAACTGTTTAGAAATTATTACCTATTAAAACTAGCAACTTTAAAGTACTACTTCCAATAAATGGCAAAATGAGAGAAAAGTTTTGGATGTTTTCTTGCCAGGGCTTTTTTTTTTTTTTGTATTTTAGGACAGGGTCTACGGGATCTCACTGCATAAATCAGACTTGTAGTGATCCTCCTATTTTCAGCCTCCCAAGTGCTGGGACTACAGGCGCTTGCCACCACGCCCAGTCTCAATTGCCAACTCAGCGCACCCTGAGGGTGGGGTGGGCACAGCAGGCCCTGGGATCGAACTCCTGGCCCCTGAGTCTGCCTAAACAGGCACTTTAATCCACTGAGCTATTTGGCTGGCCCTGGATGTTTTCTTTTTAATGAAAAGAGTTCAGAAATCAAGAAGAAAAAAAGTAAAATATCTTCTTTACTTTATTTTTTTTTTGGTGGTACTGGGGATTGAACTCAGGTCCTTGCGCTTTCCAGGGAAGCGTTTATTCCACTGAGCCATCTCCCTGGCCCCAAATTATCTTCTTTAAAAACATTTTCCCTCACACACAAAAAAAGTAGACAACAAACCAAAAATGCCATTCACATTAGATATTACAAATGAAGAGCTGATTGAAAAGAAGTTGGGAAGTCTATGAAATGTAATTCTAGATAACCACTGAAAATGTAGACATGGAAGCGGGCCCAGTAGTGCAGGACTATAATCCTAGTACTCTTTTTTTTTTTTTGTACAGGGACTCAAACTCAGGACTTGCACTTGCCAAGTAGGTGCTACACCCCTGAGCAATATCTCCAGCCCTTTTGCTTTTTTTTGTACACATTCTGGAGGATGAAGCAGAGGAAAGTATGTTCTAGGTTGGCCTGGGCTGCATGGCAAGTTCAAGGCCAGCCTCAGCTATACACAGCAAGAGCCTATCTCAAGAAAACAAAACAACAAGAAAATATACACACAGCTCTGTATTTATTGATGTCCACAGTTCAATGTAAATGAGATTTCAAAGAAATAAAATAATGTATCTATACATAGAAGAACTCACACATCTTAGTAACGGTTATTTGGGGTAGGTTGTGGATAATAACTATTTCTGCATAATTTAAGTCTTCAGCAATGATCACTATAGCCAGAAAAAGAGAGATAAACCAGTTTTGAAGGAGAGAATGAACAGAATGAGAAAAAAAGGCAGGAAGGCTGAAGCGAAGGAGAAAGATTTTCTTCAAGGTTTACTCTGTTTTTTTTGGGAGGCTCAAATGCTTTTAGGGCATTTCTGGTTTTCAGTAACTGTCTGGGTTCGAACCGAAGAAGCTTCAGCTTGAGGGCTTTGCTTAAGCAGTCACTTAAACAACTGAGCTACTGGGCAGGCCCCCAAGGTTTACTCTTATTTCAGCTGTTTTCATTCTCTTGAGACACCATTTCATAAACTTTCAGTTTTCTGCATTTCTCTTAAAGTAGAGAGGCTTTTAAGCCATCTATATTTAAACTAAGGCTTTATGATATAGGAAAATAATAAATAAATCCAGCGTTGAGTTTTGTCTATGGAGGAAATGCAGTTAGATGGCTTTACCAGGCCTGCAAAACATCTGTTGAAGGCAGACCAGAGTATGTATATCACCTGCTGTTGCATTTCAGCCAAACCTTTCCTAATGGGAAGGTTAAAAAGGAAAAGAAGCTTTTCATTTATTTTTCTAGATGCTATGTGTCCTATTATTTTTCCCCTTTCAGGATTTTCAGTTGAGCTATGCCTTCAGCCAAAAAACTATAGACATTCATTTGTTTGTTCACATGTTCATTCATGCAGCAAATATTTTTTGAAGCTCATATGCTGTGCCAGGTATGCCAGGTACATTTGTATATACTTAGCATCTTTTAGGGGCCAGCTTTCTTGAAAGCTGGAATTATATTCTAATTCTTAAGAAACAGCCAAATAAGAGTAGCTTTTGTTGAAGTTATTTGCTACATTATTTAGTATCCCATAGTTTTAAAATTTAAAAACTAGAACAGTAGTTCATATATATCTTACCTGTGAATAAAGGAAAGTTTGTATCTGTTTTCTATTTTGTGTGGAATAGCTGGAATTTTAGTCTTTTCTTTCTCCCCCCCCCCCTAGAACCTGGGGATTGAACTCAGGCCCTTGCACTTGTCAGGCAAGTGCTTAATCTATTGAGCTATCTCCCCGCCTCTTTTAATCTGTTTTGTGCCTAACTAGAATAATTGTATAAGATATTGTGTCCATTGTATTCAGATGCTAACTTTCTGTCTAAAATCCTTACCTTCCTGTTTCATCTACATTCTTTTTGTAATTGTTTTATTTATTTGATAGATCCAGTTTTTATTTTTTTGTGCTTGCCAGGCCAGTGCTTAGATCCCTGCACTATCTCCCCAGCCCTTCACCTATATTGTTATTGGACTTACTTTTTCAAACACATGAATTACTTTGTTTAATGTACTTAAAAGTGCCACAAATCTCAAATCCCTGAGGAGCTAGAGAAGTAAGATTTTAAAACAAGCAAACATGGTGTATTCAAATATGGTGTAGTACATGGTGTGTTATTAACTGCCTTGGTCTCTTCGAAAAGTCAGTATGAAGAAAAATTTAATAAGGGGAGGGAATTGTTCTAATTTGAGAAATGAAAACAACCAAATCCACACCCCAAAACAAACGCAGTAAGCTACATCAAGATTTTGAGAATAAGTGAAAACAGCCCTTGGAATTAGACAACATTAGTAAGTGCTAAATTTGTTAGTACTTGATAATGGTATTTGATTATTTGATTATGAAAAATGTTATTTTTAGAGACCCATCTGAAATATTTTAGATTACGTAATCTGTAATTTAGGGATGGTTCCCCACAACAAAAAGTGTTCGCAAATATTCATACAATAGAAGTAAAATATGGCAAAACGTTGAACCGGTTTGGCACTACTGAATTGGGGGTGGTCAGTCTGGGTTTCATTGTGCTTGCCGCTGTTACTATGACATCACCAGAAAACTGGAATTACTGCCGCGCCAAAGCACCATGAACTCTCGCGATAGCGCAGCCCGGTGGAGCGCGAAACGCGGTGGGCGGGGTCGACAGAGCGGCTAACTTCCGGCCCGGCCGTTGTCTGGGCGGCGCGGTCGAGTCATCGCCGGGCTCGGCCGTTCTGCTCTTCTGCCCCTCCCCCCGCCGCGGCGCGGGGGGTCGACCGGCCGAGGGGGGCGGCTCTGCGCTCTCCCCGCTCTCCGTTTCAGCCGGCCTGCGCTGCGGCCTCCCGCGCTGGGGCCCGCCGTTCCGGGGCCCGCGAGGCCCAGTCTCTGGGGCCGGGGCCTGCTCGGGCCCGCCGCCGGGCTCCATGCGGCACAGCCTGACCCAGCTGCTGGCAGCCTCGGGCCGCGAGTCCCCGCCGCGCAGCGAGAGCCCGGCGCC
>NW_004524625.1:12277033-12305506 GCF_000260255.1 Octodon degus | reverse complement strand
GAGGCCGGGGCGGCGGCCGGGAGGGGGCGGCGCGGCGGAGTGGCGGTGCGCGCGCCCTCGCCCGAGGACATGGAGGAGGAGGCCGTGGCCGGCGCCCCCGGGGAGGAGGCGGAGGACATGGACTTTCTGTCGGGGCTGGAACTGGCCGACCTGCTGGACCCTCGCCAGCCGGACTGGCACCTGGAGCCCGGGCTCGGCTCGCCCGGGCCTCTGTCCTCGTCGGGCGGCGGCTCGGATAGCGGCGGCCTCTGGAGAGGAGACGAGGACGACGAGGCCGCGGCGGCCGAGATGCAGCGCTTTTCGGACCTGCTGCAGAGGCTACTGAACGGTATCGGAGGCTGCGGCGGCGACGGTGGCAGCGGGGAGAAGAGGCGCAGAAAGTCCCCCGGAGGCGGCGGCGGCGGCGGCAACGAGAGCAGCCAGGCGGCGACAAAGAGCCCCCGGAAGGCGGCGGCGGCCGCAGCCCGTCTTAATCGGCTGAAGAAGAAGGAGTACGTGATGGGTCTGGAGAGCCGGGTTCGGGGTCTGGCAGCCGAGAACCAGGAGCTGCGGGCCGAGAATCGGGAGCTGGGCCGGCGCGTGCAGGCGCTGCAGGAGGAGAGTCGCTACCTGCGGGCCGTCCTGGCCAACGAGACCGGCCTGGCTCGCCTGCTGAGCCGGCTGAGCGGCGTGGGACTGCGGCTGACCACCTCGCTCTTCAGAGACTCGCCCGCCGGTGACCACGACTACGCCCTGCCCGTGGGAAAGCAGCCGCAGGAGCTGCTGGAGGAGGACGAGTCGGCGGGAGGAGTGTGTCTCCATGTGGATAAGGATAAGGTGTCGGTGGAGTTCTGCTCGGCGTGCGCTCGGAAGGCGACGTCGTCTCTTAAAATGTAGGGTCAAGTAATCTGCTCTTTATCCGCGTTTACCCCTTTCAACTCCCTTACACCATGTAAAACACTTTAGTGGGACATCTTCACTGGACACATTTCAGAGGAGGAAAAAGTAATATTGAATCTTTTAAGTGTTTAGCTAAAAGCATGAATGTGACACTGTAACCAACTCCTAATGATAACCTGTGACTATTAAATCTCTCTGACAGTTTCTTTTTTAGGTGATTTCCTTCCTGCCAGGCTCCGTTGTAGGGGTTACAGAACAGTCGTTCCCGCCTCACAACCTGGTAAGGATCCATCTCTTCACGTAACGCTCATGCTCTGCTGCTTAGTCTACTTTAATGGGCAACATCTCAATTTGTGTGTGTGTGTGATTTTTTTTTTTCTTTTTTGAAAGGTGGGAGGGGAATCGAATTTGGGCCCTGTCCACCCTGGAAACAGACTTGTGCTGGTCAATAATGTATTTAAGATGCTTCTTCTGGTTGAAATAGCTGTTAATGTGTCCCCTTGTTCAGACTTGCGTGTACCTAGCTCTTCTGTACCCAGTGTGGACATGGCCTTGGATGACATCGGTTCCAACTGTACACTGAAACCTGCTTATAGCGATACAGTTTGGACACAGTGAAACAGGTGAAGTTGAATGGAAGTTCCGAGTTGTACAGGGTGCAAATTGGAATTCCAATTTCAGAGCAACTTTTCAGAGGTTGACAATAAGTAATTGAGGCATGCAAAATGTAACAGTTACTTTGCTGGAGATGACAGAAATCTCTTAAATATTCAAGTATGCGTTTTAGTTTTCAGTAGAAGATACAAAAGTACAGTCTCTTCAGAGTAACAGATTTTAGAATCTCACCATTAGAGAAGCTGCAAATTTACCTATCAGACTCTTTTGTTTTAGTTAATTGGAGGAAGAATAAGACTGGCTAATGAAATGTTTCCTTGAGGACCAGCACAGTGATTACCCTATCACTGAGTATAAATTGTTGGACACCTTTTTATGTTGTACTGACATTATAGGTTAAATTTATGTATGTATGATTAGATAATTGAAGGTTATGAAATGTGAATGAAAACGTGTAAAGTGAGGCTTCACAAAGAATCCTATTTTCTGTATTCTTAAAAGTATTTTCCTTATTTACTTTTTTTACATTGAGTGGTTCTGGCCCACTTAATGGAAAGCCTGATGATACTTTTCCAAAAATGGAAAATAATCTTCCCTTGCAATACTCCTATTGCCCACATGTATAAATTATAATGTCTTTCTTTGTAAGGTGCATTAAATTCTTTGTGAAACATCACTGTTTGATAAAGTATATACGTATTTAGCATCCTTGTTTTTCTTTGTGCTAAAGTGGATACAGCTGTTGGGGCAGAAGAGACGGGACCAGCTGCTGGCCACATTTCCTGCTTTATTTTAAAAGGTAGTATAAGAAATGAGGAAAAAGAGGTAATATCAGGGCTTCTGCTGTCTTTTATTTTTAAAATGTTCGTAATTGAAAAGTATTTTCCAGCAGTCCAAAGATCTAAGTTATCTTACACATAAGATGTTTTATTTTGTTGTTTGGTCATGGAAATGGACTCCTTGTTCTTGCACAACTGTAAATGTTTTGTTGCTAGATAATAGGACTTGAGACCTAACTGGGTCTCTGGCTTCCAGTGCACCACAGCGTATTTTGTGAAATCATCTACTGCACTTGAGCACGAATGGGTAATAGCCAAACTCACCACCTGGAGTGATGAACTTGCTTATACCTAAGGGCAAGAGCAAGCCCCTCACAATGCAGCTGCATGGATTTTTAGTGCCTACTGAATTATATATATATATATTATATATATATATACATAAAAACCAAAAGTAGTTGGAAGAATTATTTGAAATGACTAATTTGTGCTATCTTTATGAAATATGTTAAATGTAGCTTTTTGAAACAGAAGCCTTGAATTGAAATTTAACTAATACTTGAACATTTTTGTATATATTTCTTTGTATATAATTTTGTGCAGTACCAATGACAAAAATATGGTGTCATAATAAAACCGGGTTTGTTGATCTTTCAGTTATGGGCTCAAAGAATTTATTCATCTCTAACATGACATTGGAAAATAATGGGTGAAAATAGGAGAAATTATTGTTGTTAACGCTGACTATGGTTCTTAAAAAGGGTTGGAAGCATGAAGTTTGTTTCTAAAAATTTTACCATTCCCTTAGAGTATTTTTCTCCTAGTAGCAATGCTTCTCATGCATTATTTAAATTTCAGGGCTAAGGAGAAACAGTAGTCAAAGCTTTCTGAACTGGGATGTTTTGAAATTCCAAGTATAGATTTTTAGAATGTCATTTTATAAATGGCAATTTGGGGAAATAGATGATTTAAGAACTTTGGAAATGCTAAGATTAGTATGACCTGTTTTTAAAGCTGCTTTGTTAGGTTTCTTGTTTTATTAACTGTCTTCTCTCAGTTTCCATTTCATTATTTCTTTTCTAGTTTTGGTGACTTAGTGATTTTGTCATTTTTTTACATCAACTCATGGTCTTGTTTTTACATGGTAATTGCATGTATTTAGGACCTATCAGGGGCTAATCTGGACATATTTATGTGTAAGCACATTTTACTGTAAATGTTGGTTTCTGCAGATGTTTATTTCAGTATGTAGTAAAGAGAATCTTAAAGTGTCCTACTACTTGTTAATTAAAAAAGTTATGATTAATATGAAACTGTTGTCTTACTATTTTTAGAAAAGTGTGTTCTAAATGATTAGTATTTGGATAAAAGATTTCTGGAATATAAAATAGATTGTTTTGAAATTTTCAGGTTTCAGTCTTTTTAATGGTTGAAACACTTTAGTGTTTGGGGGGCCTTTTCCTTTTGGATAATTGTGCATCTGTGGTTAAGTGATACAGCTAAAAACACAGCTTTTTAAATATTTGTCCTGTGGTGGCAGGAATTCTTACATTAATTGAACTAACACAACATGTTAACCTACTATTTCTAGCATACCAACTTAACTTTCTACACTTCCTTGAGCAGGGCTAGTTAAAAAGTAACACTTAAAAAAAAGTCACACCTCTGATATATCCAACCAAGTGTTCGAAATATTTTAAATATTTGTTCATTTTATAATCACTAAATTAATTTCTTTCTCTTCTCTTTGAACAGCTTAGCAGTATCTGCAAAAACGAATCTTTTCCTACAACCTGTTAACTGACTGGACTGATGGTAACAAAGTAATTGTGGGAGCCATGTCGGTCAAAAATTTGGCATCTGCTGAAAAATATGAATGCCATTTTTCAAGTTCCCAAATTACTTCTATACTGATTTCACTTTCCAGAAATGGAGATATGAAAAGATTCTCTGGAATGCTTGAAAGACTTAATAGAAGTACATGAAACTTAAGTTAATTTTGGAACAAAATTATACTTTTTTTGTCTTTCATGGGAGTGATATTCAGTTCTTTGCATATCTTTTAAAACTTGGGACCAGTGGAGAAGAGAATTACAGTATTTTATCAAGAAATAATAAATTCTTGACATAATCAAGAACACATTCTATGGAATTACATTTAGTGGACTAGAGTTACATAAATAGGTCGCAAAGTGATCACAAAGCGTACTATGAGTTTGTATTTCCTGGAACATAAAAGCTAATTTGGAGGACAGACACCTTGCTGAGAATATGAAAGTTAATGTAAAGTCCTTAACTATAAAGAACAGTCTTTTAAAAGATGCATTGATTTGTCTGTACATCCTTTGAAAAAGTTGATGATAAAATGTGTAGTTAATTACAGTTCAGGTTGACCCTAGGTTCTGTGGATCCTGAGGTTTTGCCATCTGAGTAACTGATTTTGAGGTTGATGGTGTACTAGTTCCTATATTAAAGTTTCTCTAGTGTTATTTATGTAATGATCTTAGTATTTTGGGTGATGGGAATGGCTTTTTTCATGGAATATGTGGTTCTATTGAAACATTTTTTTCTGGTCTATTACAACTATGAAAAAAATCTCAAAACTTTGAATTCATTTTTGTTGGATGGTTGTATTTTTTTCCCCCTGGTCTATACTGAGTCATTTTGTTTAATTGACTTGTCTGGGAAGTATGCAGATGATAGAAAAGGGAGTATAGGAGATATAGGCTCTTGTTTAACTATTCAGTTGATTTTATGTGGTAATCAAATTAACTCCACTCAGTTTCTTGTAATTTGTATAGCTGTAAGCTAGGCAGTAAAGCGCATCCCCACTGGCTTCTAGCTAAAGTAGCTAATACACTGACCGTACAGCCAGCTCCACCACTATACCCTTGCTGATCACAAAAACCTACTACTTTAAGAGAACAGATAAGTAATTATCTCAATATGTGGTTATCTACTTGAACACTTGAGGACATAGATTTCAGATCTTACTAGTCAAATTTTTAAGCTAAATTAATGTTAGTTTTGAATAGGAAGATGTTTTTTCCTCAAGTTATCCTATCCATACAGATTTCTAAATCTTTATATCTTTACCTTTTTTATTGTTACCATCTAGTCAGAAATCAGAAGGAAAAAAAAATAAAAAAAAAAATAAAAAAAGGTTTCTTCAAAAACAAAAAACAAAAAGAAATCAGAAGGAGAGGTCTTTCATTAGAAATGATCAAGAGCATTTTGTTTGGCCAGCACATATATTTGAATTTGAACACCTTTGTTGTTAGGTGCAGCATTCTTTCAGCCACTCTTATTATAACCTACACTTTTTGTTGCCCTAAAGTTACTTGAAAATGTTCTGCTCAGTTTTTTTTTCCATAATTTTATTGATAAATAGCAATGAGAGTTTCAAATCAAATTGGTAGGACAGTTTCAATAATTAACACATTGCATACATTCCTCCCAGTGGTTAATATTTTGCTCAGTTTTCATAAGCACTAATTTAAAAAATCTAGGCACTACGTATGTTTGGAACATTGTGTAATTCTATAAACATAACAATTTGAATTTTATTGGTAGCCCAGAGTGTGCTTGCAAATTCTCTTTCATGTGTTCCCACTCAGGTCAATTCCCTAGACACTTGTGGATCTTAGTGTACTACAATTTTTGAATAACAAATTACGTTACTATCTCAATACAAACCTTTTAAAAAAAAACCTTACATAACTACAGAGTGAACTGTAAAAGATTGGGTTTGTCTATTGTGACAACTGAAATTATTTTCCTGATTCACGCAATGTTTTTTAGATCTAGTAGGTCTTAGCTATAAATGACTGAGTTGTAAGGCAGGTCAAAAGCAGATTCTTGTCATGGATCTGACAAAAAAAAAAATTGGTAGATAAGTGATAACAGACTAAAGTTGGTTTCTTGCCTAAGCTGCACATTTCTATTAATTTGAAAAGATGATTTAAGAAACATGTAGCAGAGAACATGTTACAAATCTGTTTAGCTTCAGAAATAAAGCTTATACCCATTTACAGATGGTATGCTGGGGAGTAAATATTCTGGGACAGTTTCAAAATAGCTTAATTAGGGCCGGGGAAGACAGCTCAGCAGAAAGCCCTTGCCTTGCATGTGCAAGGTTCAGAGTTTGATCTCTATTACACACACACACACACACACACACACACACACACACACACACACACACAGGGTTATATCATTGGGTTGTCAATCTAAGTTGATTGTATCATGTATTTTTTTTTTTTAATTTTTTAGGGTAGGGTCTATAGGGTGTTCAGGGTCTCACTATGAGATCGGACTACTACTGATCCGCCTGTTTATAATCCCAAATGCTGGGATTATAGGTGTGTGCTATCACACCCAATCTCAATTGCTGTCTCAGAGTATTCCAGGGGCGGGGCCCGCACAGCGGGCCCTGGGATTGAACCTGTACCTGCATCATGTATTTTTTTTTTTGTGGCAGAACTGGGGATTGAGCTCAGGCCCTTGTGCTTGCCAGGGAAGCACTTAGTCCACTGAGCCATCTCCCTGGCCTCTCATATATTCTTAAGGAGTCCAAATCAATAATTTGGATTTATTTTTGAAGGAATTTTATAAAATGTGATTAACAGGCCTTAATGTAATGTAGCTAAAATGGACAATATGTAAGCCAGAGCCTTTATCTTATTATTTTAGCTTCCACACATATACACGAGTTACCCGAGTCAAATATATTTATTACAGAAAAACTGGGAAATTATAAAGCAAAAAAGTCACTCGTAACTATAATCCAGAGGATATTAACAGTAAACATTTTTATATATCTTTGTGCGTATAGTTTCGTAGAAAATCTTCAGAAAAACTAAAAATTTTTAAATTTTACTTGAATTTTAAATCTCAATACTTTTTTTTCTAAAGGCAAAAAGCCTGTTTCATTTGCAAAGCTGCCTTTTCTAAATTCTCTACAGATTAGTAAGTAGCATATTACTTAAATCATTATTAGAGAGGACTAGATGAGATGGACTCCTGAATATGGTCCAGGATGACACTGACGGTTTGCCTTGTACTCTCCTGTGGTGCCTGGCTTTCTTCCTAAAGTGCTGATCTCGACCAGTGCACTCTCGTCCTGTCTGTAGCTGGGACCTGTACTGCTAGTGGCAAACACTGAGTGTAGCTATATTTCTGTCACTGAAAGGAAGTACATTGGACACGGCCGATTGAGGTGCTGTCACAAAAAAAATAGGATGAGATGTTTGGAAAGTGGACACAGTATATCATTTCAAAAATTTAAAGGATCTAAGGAAATGAATCTAGTTATTTTAGGAAGTAAAACAGGAACAACACAAGGG
Source organism: Octodon degus (assembly GCF_000260255.1). NCBI lineage: Eukaryota > Metazoa > Chordata > Mammalia > Rodentia > Octodontidae > Octodon > Octodon degus. The sequence goes on along the minus strand of NW_004524625.1, from coordinate 12,297,888 downwards.
ACATGGCTATTTAGTGCTTGGTTTGTCAGGTGATGTTAGCAACGTGGTATGTAATAGCAGCCTTCATTTAGTGAAGTGAGTGATGGTTTAGCACACTGATGTTAGTGCCTAACAGCATGAAAAAAGGCTCACATCTGAGATTCTAAAGAACTATTCCAAAATACTTGAAAAGTTCAAATGAGACTTTGTCTAAACCTTACAAAACTAGAGCTTTCCAAGGATGCAGATTTCTCTTAAGAGGAAGGGTTTTTGGATTAACAGTCTTTGTAAATGCTACAGAGAAAATGATGCATACGTGCATATATAACTTTGCTGTATTGACAGATCTTTTTCCTGTCTGGCTTCGTGCAGCAGAAACTGCTATGTGGTTAGGTTTTCGTTTATATTACAGACCCAACCCAATGCCTAAAGTAAAGGAGTAGCAAAAGGAGGGTGGAAAAGACAGTGTTGGGCAAAGTACAGAGAAATGCTTTTTTTTTTTTTTTGGCATAGTGCTAGGGATTGAAGCCAGGGCCTCAAGCATGCTAGACAAGCTCTCTTCCAGAGTACAACTATCTTTACTCCTATTTAAGTGATTAGTTTTTACTGTGATTTAGCCTTTTGTTGCTGTATATAGCCTTGTACCTCATGTACTGTAAGTTTATTTTTTTATTTTTATTTTATTTTATTTTATTTTTTGGCGGAGCCGGGGATTGAACTCAGATCCTTGCGTTTGTGTAAGTTTATTTTTAAGAGAAACATTTTCACTTTCATTTTATATACATACTTAGTTAAAAATCAGTTAATTTCTAGGCCTGGTTCGGGTAACTGAAGAGCCTTTATAAGTAGTTTATATTGTCTAGCTCCAAGGTATGCTGCGAACACAGTCTGAAGTAGAAGGGGAAATACCATCTTTCTGAAGACAGGCTTAGCTATTCTAATCCAGTAGGTTAAGATGTTTCCTTTCTCTGGTAGCAGTGCTGATTGATACCTGTAAGAAAACATGGAAATACCTCATTAGAAAAGACTACTGTATCAACTGGCCAACCTATGTACAACATAAATTGATCCTACAAGTTTTAGGATTGAACTAGTTAAAAGCTCAAGGTAGTGCTACTCTGCTCAGTGTCTACTAATTAGTTCTGGGATTTCTTTGCACTCTTCTCCAGTTTACCTCTGGAGGGTCACACAGTAGTGTACTGGTGTATGAGTTCAACGGAGAATAACTACAATTGTATTTTTTTTTTCTTTGTATTTTACGGAAGGGTCTACAGGGCCTGGTAGTGATCCCCCTGCTTACAGTCCCCCAAGAGCTGGGAGTACAGGTGTGCGCCCCAGGGGTGGGGCCAGCATGGCAGACCTGGGGATTGAACCCCCAGCCCCTGCACCTGCTTGCAAGCACTTTAATCCGCTGAGCTAACAACTGTTTCCTAATAGGCTAAAAGCTAGACCTTTTCTGATTAAAATTTAGTGTGAATGCTCAAACTCAAAATTGTGTATAACACAGCTTTCACACTAATGCTAGGCTTAGTATTGTTTGTAGTTTTCTAGCAAGCATTCATTATGCAAATTAAGAATAGTAATTTGAACTACTTTGGAGTTCCAGCGTGATACAGTCCTAAAACTGTTTCTTTTTTCTAATTTTATTTATTTGTGTGTGTGTGTGTGGGGGGGCAACTGGTGGGCTGGGCTGGCTGGCATGTGGTGCTGGGGAATTGAACCGCGGTCCCTGTGCTTGCTAAGCTTGTTCTAAGTAGGTGCTTTAGACCACTGAGCCATCTCACCAGCCCCAAAACTGTTTCATTCTTGAGAAGTAATTCTTGAGTTTACTTACAATAAAAAGTCTTTATGCTTATAGAAAGGAAATACTCTTTTTTTTTTTTTTTTGGAATTGGGGATTGAACTCAGGTCTTTGCACTTACCAGGCAAGCGCTTATTCTATTGAGCCATCCACCCGGCCCTCTTTACGCTTATAATTGAAACAGTAACACTGTTCTAATGCCTTAAAATGGTGATTGTATGGCACATTTGCTACAGTGGGCTGTCATCACTGAAAGCTCTAAAAGGTTCTTTCTCATTGTCTTAGAAGTTGTTTTAAATTGTAAGTTTTCTATGTAGTCACACATATGAAAAGTTGTCAGTCATGATGAGAAAACAATCTTACCTGGCTGCTAGGGCACCATTCACAGGCATAGCCAAGAAAGCAGGGTACAGACCACCAAAAACTAAACCAATCAGTCCAGCCCGTGTCATAGTGCAGGTTTCACAATTCAGATCACCTAGGAAATAAATTAGTTCTGGTAACTTATGGTCATGATAAGTAAGCAATTTAAATACAAGATCCACTTATATTTACTACAGGTATCTTCAGTGCAGCAAATGCAATTCTCTAAGTCATATTTAAAGGCACAATTAAGGGCTGGGAGTAGTTGGGTGGCATAGGCACCCTGAGCCTGTACAAGGCGCTGGTTTGGCCAGTAGCATCCAAAGAAACCTAAAATTGCCAAGAAAATCTAAAAATATTTTAGGAAAAAAATTCTCTAATTGGTTCTGGCCTTGGGTATAATAATCTCAAAAGTCTACTGCTGTTAGCTTTCTGCTCTTGTTTATCAGCAAACCTGGGCTAGTATTTTTCATTCAGTTTAGTTCCTGGGCAACAGATTTTCCTTGATTGTAAAAGCTCTTTGTGTCCTGGTGATAGGAATCTAAACAAAATACTCATGATTTAATCAAATTCAAAGGAGCCCTTAACAAAATAAAATTTAGATGGACTGCCCTCCTCAGTTTCCATGGTGATATTTTTAAGTCATTAGTCATAAGTTGTGTGTGAGTGATCAGGTATAGCTGAAGCAGTATAAATGGTTAATTTTTCATAGATGCATGGAGTACTTTAAGAGATTTGCTATATAGAACCTTGTTCAATAAATTATTTTGCCCCTTTACGAAACTTCTCTAATATAAACCAAAAGGACCATAAGCTGTAGTAAGCTTTTCAAATAATATATATATATATTTTCATGGTACCAGGAATTGAACTCAGGACCTTGCGCTTGCCACGCAAGTACTTATCCTACTGAGCTATCTCCCCAGCCCTCAAATACATTTCTTAAGGTTCACAAATAGCCATTACTGAATGCTGAGGGAAAGATAACTTAGAAGTATTTAGAAATGCTGTGTACATCTTACTTGCTTGGTAAACCCTGCTAATAGTAAGTTACCGTATAACAGTGAGGCTAGCAAAATTCAGTTTTAATCCGAACACTGCAGTATAGCATTGCTATTAGATACTAAACCTTAAGTGTTAACATTGCCAATAACGTATACCAAGGTAAATGCTTTGGTGATAATGAAATAGAATTTACCTGTACTCAGAGGTAAAGTTACAAAACCTGTGTAAGAGGCATTTGCTGACAAAAGCGGGATCACTGCCTTTGGTAAGCCAGCAGCTATACGAGCCTGTGTCACATGCAGGCTGCGCCGAAAAAGGCTGTTTGCTATCAGACCACAGAAAGCCGCATTAAGTCCAACATATACTGATCCGTGTTCAAGTAGGTTCCTGAGGGTGAGAAAATACTTTAAGCTCTACTGTGTATATGTTCTACCCAATGTTATGAGATGTTAACAGGACTTTGGGAATCACTAAACATGTCTACCCTTTATACTTCCATAACATCAAAACCTTAAGTCATGTTTTTACATCCAGATTTTTATTCTGAATTTGGTCAATGTTTGTGGATACATACAGGCAAATTTTTCTAAACATGCCTTTTAAAATTTTTTAATCAATTTTTTTTTTTTTTTTTTTTTTTGTGGCTAGCTCAGCCTGCCCTGGGCATGGGGCTGGCTCGGTTTGTGGTACCCGGGATAGAACTACCGTCTCTGGCTAAGCGTGCACTTTAGTCTGCTGCGCTCTCTCACCGGCCCTAAACATGTTCTGTGTAGCAGAAAGCAGCTTCTTAAGCATCTTGAGTAGTATGGTTCTCTTCAGAATTCCTGTAATACCCAATGGTTACCTTTTAGCACAACACATTACAAGGTAGTATTACCTTATAACCATTGACTTTAATGGAGGCTTTTCCCTTTGACTATAAGCAATTTGATAATAAACATGTTTTCAACTTAGTTTTGGTAACAGCTGGCACAGACAGTTCTGTGCAGTTAATGGGTTTCCTTTTACTCTTCCTTGAGGCCTTAAGTGTCAGGATTTGGAAACGGGAAGTACTAAACTTTTTATTTTTCCTGTATTTAGGACAGGTTCTATAGGGTCTCACTATGTAGACTGGACTTGTAGCGATTCTCCTGTTTTCAGCCTCCCAAGTGCTGGGATTACAGGCTAGCGTGCCACCACGCCCAGTCTCAATCACTGACCGACTCAGTGTGCCTTGAGGGCGGGCCAGTGCACAAGCCAGGGATTGAATCCTGGCCCCTGCGCTCTGCCTAAGCAGGTGCTGTAGTCACTGAGCTATCAGGCCGGCCTGGGGAAGTACTAACATTTAAGGGATACCCTAACCAAAGTACTTTACAACACCCATTGATAAAGAATAAATTGGTGTTCTGAGACAGTAGGAGATAGAGATCTGTCAGCCTATATTTTTAGTCCCTTGTCATCTAGAATGCAGTTTACCTTATAAATCCATTACTCATGACTAGCCAAGCTACACACAGTACCCTCAAAACTTCTGTAGTTTACACTACTTTAAAAACTTCCCTACAAACTACTAGTTCAGCTTCCTATATTGTGTAAAGTGTCACTTTTCTTCCCTGTCATTTCACTGATGGAGAATCTATGACTTGCAGTACAATTGGTGCTAAATGCACAAAATTATCTTTTACCTTCCAAGTTTTGTATTACTAGTTTTTTTTTTTTTTTTTTTTTGGCGGAACCGGGGATTGGACTCAAGCCCTTGCACTTGCCAGGGAAGCACTTATTCCACTGAGCCATCTCCCTGGCCCTGACAGGTGCTTTTAATGTAGGGGTTGTGGGAATGGGAAACTTGAACATTTCCTCTAAAATACTGCATCCTCAACATGTGACATATATACTATCCTCACTGTAGTCATAGGAGCAAATGCTGAGAGTTGTTTCCCAGCCAGGTTTTAATTTCCTATGTAAAGTTAAAATTTTTAGTTAATTTCTTTGCTGCCAATATTCCAGACAGTTCTACAGAACTACAAAGAAACTCATGACTTTCTGGCACAGTGTACAAGATCAAATTTAACAAACAGCAGCGAATTAAAAGGTACATATAATTGTTCCTTAGATCAGAAAATGAATTGAGTTCAATCCCTGGTACCACAAAAAAAAGAAAAAATGAAGTTTTTGATAAAAAGTTTCATACATATAGTTTCAAGAATATATCAGCTACTAAGCGTATCTGATAATACAAGGAATGATGAGAATACAAACTTAGAACAAATTAAGAATAAGGCTAACGGGCACCATCACGTACCAGTGTTTGAGAGCTATCTCTAGATTTGGCGCAGCCCCAGCTCCCTTCCCAGTACTCTTAAACCACTGCTGGACTGAGTTGCAGCCTGCTCGCTTTTCTTCAAAGCTGCCATTATCTACTCTACTCCTTGTGTCAGTCTAGGGTCTTCCCTGTCTTGCTGGTTTGGAAACACAGAGCTTTTTGCTTTTAAGTTTGTTACTTACCTCAACAACTAACAGGGCACGTTTGTGAGTGTGTGGTAGCACAGTGACGGTTGCAGAGCTTTTAGAATCTCACCAAGTTCCTACTTGATCTTGGGTTATAGATTGTGTTGAGATGGCAAGTAATAGCAAGACAGGAATGTGCAGTTTTCACACTTGAAGGTGTGTCTACTTCCAAATGTATTTTAAGCCTTTCCTCTTTACTATCCTCTACTCACCAGGATAACTAAAGCAGTTTTCTAGTGCTCTTCTTTTTCTATCCAAGCTTAAATCTACTTTCCAAAATGAGCTGGAATGTTCATTAGAAAACTTACAGTGGCACCTTGATATTGGTCGTTAATTGGTTCCAGACATGACAGTAAACAAATTTTGTTTTGGCTGGAAAGGGTAGCAAATCAGGCAATTTACATTGACAAGTTATAGCTTGTGTTAGAATAAGTATATTTCATGTCAAAATGCATGAAGTACCAAATATGATAAAACTTGAAAGCAGTTGATTACCAACATATAACTGTAGTGGTATCACATTTTCGGAAATTATTCTTTTTTTTATATGTACTTTCCTTTGTACCATTTACTAACACTGGTTTCTCAAATATGATAAACTCTTGGCCCAGGCATGTGCCATTCTCTACTTAAGTTATGTCCCCCTGTCCCCCAGGCTGGCCCCTGTTAATCCTGAGGCTTCAGATTTCACTTGAAATGTAACCTAGTTACAAGTTTCATTGCTCCAAGCAGGTCTTGTGGAACACTTGTGGAACAATGCTATAGCTTCCTCTGTTGTCTTCAGTTATCAGAATGTGTCTGTGCTTTTCTTTCTAAGCGTCTTAAGGATCTTCAGCCATGATCCTGTTTCTGTGACATTCCCTGTCTAGCCATGGTGTTCTTTATAGGAAAGCATACTGATAGGCATTAAATGAGGAAGAAGACAAGAAAGGAACTGAGGTTTTTGTTTTGTTTTTGAGACTGGGTACTCACTATGTAGCCCAGAGTGGCCTCGAACTCTGTTTTGTCATTGAAATGGGTTCATGATTTTTACATTTTACTCCAAGCTGAATGGAAAATTTGAATCATGCAAAGGTATGCCCAAAGACCTGATCTTGCCTCAACTTCCAAAATGAGCTACGTAATGCTGGGCAGCATGTATCATCAGCAAGAAAGACACTGTCCTTTGAAATGTTGTTTAATTTAGCAAAAGCTGAGTTAAAAATACACTTGGCAAAATTATTTTTAATTAAGGTATCTTACCTGTCTGTCTCTGGAAGTTGGTTAATTTTTCTGGCTATAATATCAGTTATGTTTTCCTTGATAGTATCATCTGATTTATGATTTTCCATATTGAGCCTTAGAAAAGTAAAAATACCATTTTCAATGTTAGATCTATAGGAACAACAGTTTAAGGTTTCTGAAGACCATGTTCAATTTTGAGAGATACAGATTTGGTTCATAATCTGAAAAAAAAAAAAAAAAAGGTGCATATGTAGAATACAGAAAACCAAAGCAAACAAAGTGAAAAGCACCCCAAAAGTATTAAGTGAAACATGAAAAGCAACACTTACATGAAAAAGAGAATATTTTCATAATCCTTAAAAACAGTTCCTGATCATTGTACAGTGGCACTAAAATGATGAAACAGCATTAATACAGAACTTGTGTTGATCAGTAGAAATCATAGAGAAACTAGTATGAGAGAAAATGTTGGAAAGTGACAAAGTAGTTAATAGAACATGCACAAAAATGGAAAAAGGTCGTGAAAAGGCACTTTACAGAAAAGTCAAATAGCCAACAAATAAAAAAAAAATATGCTCAGCCTCACTACATTTGGGCCAATACAGTATCTGACAATTTCAGTTACACTACTGGCAAGTACTCAGGGTAGCCAAAACACTCAAGTGCTATCAGTAAAAGTATAAATTGTACCTAAAATGGGCCCAACTATTTTGGGAAGTAATTTGGTATTTGTTTGGGAGAACACATACTGGGCAATTTTACTTCTGGATTTACTGTGTCTAGTAGGTGTGTCCAACCTGTGGTTCAGGCTGCTAGCCCTCTTAAGATATCATAATTTTTTTTTAAAAAGGAAGTTCTGTCATCTACATAAACTAATAGATATCTATATCTATATCTATCCCAGGAAGGACAAAACCTATGAGAGTAGGGCTCAGTAAAGTTTTCCCTAAGGGGCCAAATAGTAAATATTTTAAGCTATATAGGTAACACATGGTCTTTTGAAAAAGATTAGAAATGTGAAAAATCATTCTAGGTTAGCCTTTAAAAAAACAAGGGTTAGATGGGGTGTGGCCAGAGCCCTGTCACCTGTTGATCTCAGCACTACACAGGGTGAATGTCAGTAGGGGAATTAATGAATGAATGTTAGCCCGAAGATTGCGCTCATTAGATAATGGACTTCCAGGTAACAGATAAGGAGGTCCAGGGTTTTACTGTCTTGGTTACAACATTTACCTGCCACAAGATTAGTTTACGGCACTATTTATTGGATACTTCTTTTACATATAGAAGTCATTTGGAAAATACTGAATGTGTTGAAACTACATTATTTCTAGACTTAAACTGAGCAGGTAAGTATAACCCAGGTTTAAAAACTGAGGTCTGTAGGTCTGTAGTGTTTGAGGCCATTGGCATCGACTGACAGGACTTGAAGCCTGAAGCACTGGGTTATTTCTGTTATATGGGGTGTAGAAATAATACATGTAATCAGATTCAATATAAAGTACGTGACATATCAGAAGTTCTTTTCTTAAAATGTCCTACCCAAGCATGTCACTACTTTTTGAGTCTGTGCATATTGGTGAAGTTCTGAGTTCTGTGAAATAACCATTTATTTGATGTTTCTATTAAGTTACCCTTAACTCAGTAAAAATCTAACTGCCCAGCCCCCTTGGGGATCAAACGCCCAGTTTTAGTAATAGACCCCTGTCAAAGACTGCTACCTATGCCTGTAGTTCCAGTATAAAGGAGGCTGAGGCAAGAGGCTCGCCACGAGTTCGAGGCCACGGTGGTCTACAGTTTAGGGAAGCTTCGACTACTACACACCCTTGGCGAAACCCCGTCTCAAAAAAGAAAATTTACTTCACCTTGTTCCGGAATGCCAGTACCTCGTGCGCGCCTCCCGCGTGCTCCTCCACCATGCACGGTTCAGGGCAACCTTCGCTCCTCTCGCCAGGGTGCAGCCATCTTTGGGGACACGTGACTCCCAGGTGACGCCGCTTCCGGCTGGGAACTTCCGCCCGGGAGGCTGGCGCGCTCAGTTCCGCTGCGGCGGGGCCCTGCGCTCCCGCGCCCGCCCGTAGAGGCTGTGCGGCTCTCAGGTACGGAGTGAGTGACCCTCAGGCCGACTCTCCCCCTGAAGATCTACCGAGGCACGTTGCTTCCTGATCAGTGGGACCCTCCTCCTGGCGTTGGCGCCCTGAACGCTGGCCCCAGAAAACCGGGAGCGGAGGTCTCCCCAGCGTTTTCCTGCTGCTCCTGGCTCTGCAGGGCTCTACGCGGCTGCGGTCCGGTTGTCTGGCCCAGTGTAGTCTGAGCCACCCAGCCTGCGTTGTGTTTTGCTTTGTTCGTGCTGAGGATTCTCTGGTGTCCTCCCCTCGCTGCCTAATTTCAGCGCAGGGTTGGATAAATGTGGTAAAAGACACCGTCCAGGGGGAGCCTCGGACCGTTCGCATCGCCCCAGGCTCTTCACTTTTAAAGTAAGAAGGGAGACAGTACTTTGTGAAGTTGTGACGATCCAATAAAAACGCCTCCTAACGTTGCTTTGAAAATCTTTGAACTTTATCAGGGAGAAGGAGGCATTCAAGATGAAAGACTTCACAGGCAAGGTGAATAGTATGTAATACCCCTCTTAAATTCCTTGTCTCAGGTGTTTCGCTAGTATCAAATAATCTGTAGCTAATGAGCCAGAGAAACTAAGTCCTTTAGGTTCCTAGGCACAAAATTAACCTGTTCAATGGTAGGAACGTTTGTAAGATAAATGCAGAAAAAGTTTGGAAAAACCAATTTAATTAGATGCAAACGTTTTGTGTGTGTGAATGCTTTGTTTTCTAATTAATTTTTTTCCTTTTTTTTTTTGTGTACTGGGAATTGGAACTCAGGACAGGCGCTGTGCCATTGAGCTATATTCCTGGACCCTAATTTTTATTTTTTTTAAAAAACTTTTAGTACGTTTGAAGTACAGAATAGTGGTGAGTTTGTATATGTATATAATACGTCTTAATTTTTTTTTACATTGACTCTTATACTCTGATGTTTTAATGGTTTGAAGTCAATTTTGAAATTAATGTTCCTGCTGTGCAGACTCTATCATGCCATTTGGGAGATAATTAGGTGATGAGGGCAAAGTCCTCATGAATGAGATTATTGCCTGAGAATTCTTTTGCCTGGTCCGCCAAGTAGCACACAATAAAAAGGCACTGTTACCTATGAACCAGAAAGCAGGCTTTCACCAGACATCAAGTCCCCTGATTTTGGACTTTACAGCCTCCATATTTACAGAAAGTGAGACTGTTTCTTTTTTGGGACTGTTTTTAAAATCTTGTCTGTAGTGTTTCATTACAGCAGCCCAAGTGGACTAAGCAGCTGACACAAATTTCCTATGATTTTTATATTTAAATCAGTCCTTAAAACACTGTGATTTTTTAATACTTACTTTACGGATGAGGAAGTTGAGGTACTAGCAAGGTGACTGAATCTTCAGTGTTACAGGCTGTACATTTTTCACCTATGCAGTTTTGCCTTAAGAACTTCACTTTTCTTTTTGGCAGAACTGGGGATTGAACTCGGGTCCTTGTGCTTGCCAGGCAAGTGCTTACTCCCAGCTCCCAAACCTCCCTTTTTCCACTATGGTTGAAGTAGTTTTAGCTTTTGGCTTCGGTCCAGAAGACCAAGGTTTCCCTAATTTTTCCTTTTATACTTCCTAAACAGTCAAGGACTGCTTTTCCAAAACCAAGGAAAATATCAGTTCTTTTGCCACTTTTTTTTTTTTTTTAATTATAGAAAAGATAATGTGAAGTCACTAAGGTAGAAGTCAACTTTCAGATGGTAGCAAAGGTGAATAAACATTAACCTTGCCATATTTCCCAGATTACAAATTCTTAATGAGTCACTTTTTAGACACAGCTAAGACAAGGAGAATTATTCTCTAAACTGTATTTCTCATCAATATTCACTTCCTGAATGAACTAAGATATTGGCCGCTGTGAAGACCAAAAAAAAAAGTCAATACAAATTACCACAGCTGAGATCAGGTTGTTTACTTGGACATGTGCTAATGGATAATGGAAGACAAGGTGAATCTTGTGTTACTTTAATTGCTGTGCCCATGTTTGAGTGAATAAAAGCAGCACCAGTCACACTTGGGGCTCCTCTGCCCGCCAGAGGCAAGAGCCCCGGGCTGCCTGCTGCTCTACTGTGTCTGTCTGTTTTTCTTTCATTCTTGTTCTCCTGCCCTTGGGTCAGGGTGACAAACAAGTAAGACTAGGTCCCTACAAGTGATGCCCAGGACTGGGAAAAAGACTGTAGTGAGCTAGTTTCCCATGGTTGGTGCTTGGAAAAGGGACCTGGGACAAGTGGCACAGGCCAGTCTCCTACAGTGAAGACAATATGTAAATGGCAAGAAACTAGTTAGCATGGAGTCGAGAGTGAAGAATTGCTTTATTTCCATATTTTGCTTTCTTGTGAACTTCCAACTCCAAAATTAACTTCAGACATTACTTTCCCCCTAACTTGCCCTTCTAAGTACTTAGCAACCACACCTTCAGAGCCCTCAAATTATGTGTTGATACTGTATGTTCACATTTTGAATGCTTTTTTTTGAGTGTGTGTGGTATTGGGGATTGAACTCAGGACCCTGTGTTTGCCAGGCAAGTGCTTATTCTAGTGAGCTATCTCCCCAGGCCCCTTGAATTCCTCTTCTTTTTTATTTTATTTTTTTGTTTTTGGCGAAACAACTCAGGCCCTTGTGCTTGCCAGGGAAGCGCTTATTCCACTGAGCCATCTCCCCGGCCCCGAATTCCTCTTCTAATTAAGAATTCTTTCAGGGTAAGAACCATTTATTATGTGTAATACAGTATTCGAGACACAGCAAGCATGCAGTAAGCATTCCATGACTGTTCTAAATGTATGACTGCACAGATCAGACCTGAGGTCCTAAGCCTATTTCCACATACAGTAAAGATGAAACTCAGTTTGTTTAGCATTTGTATTGAATTACTAAATATTTATTATCTGCTATATACCAGGCAAAAGGAACAGTTGTTTTTACTCTTAGCAACGCTTCAGTCCTCATCATATAAAACATACTGCAGGGCTGCCATCCATAGATTCTTCAGTCTTCAGGTATGGTGTTTTCACATGTTTTTTTATATACTGCATACTGCTGTAGACCATTAAGTAGTCCAAACTGTGTCTGAAACACTAGAGGAACTAACATTGCTTTTATTTGTGTTTGACAAAGCAGGAACCAATGAAGTAAAACCCTTCCTTTTGGTGGCAGTGGAACAGTATGATACCTAAAAAGGAAAAAGAGTTAATCATTCTTCTGGGTATATATTTTATCCAGAGTTCACTGTTTTCTCCTAAACTGATCATTGTAATTTCCATCATAGGTCTATTATGTAGACAGCAAAAAATTAAATTTAGTTATTTAGAATACCAACCCACTATTTTTATATTTGACTCTATCACATGTATTTAAAGAATAAAAAGTTTATTAACCTAAAAAAAGAAACAAGGAAAAAAGGGAATAAACAGAGAGACTTACTTGACCGCCAGGCGTCCATTTTTAGCAAAAGCCAATCCACTGGGATATACAACCCCACACACGAGGCCAACCAGTGAACTTCTCAGCACACAATTTTCCTTGCTTATATTACCTAGAAAACAAAAGGAAAATTTGACTCTCTTTAAAATTCAGCACTAACAAAGGTTCTACAATCTGAGGTACAGGATCTCAGGATAAATCCTGAGGAGATTTCACTGACCTTGTCAGACCCATAAGCTACAACTCTTGTTGCATAGGTCCTGCTTTACCTTGGTCTTAACCATCCAGCAGAAAAGTATAAAAACGAAGTATAAGAAGTAAAGCCATGCTGTTATGTTGAGCTGTAGGGGACTCAGGTCAACAATTTCTGACATTGCCAGTGAAGTGGAAGACCCAATACTATTATGGGCTACTGGACTCTTTTAGAATATTTTGCTGAGTTCATACACCTATAAGATTTAACGGAACTAAACGAAAAAAGGGGATACAGATGAATGTCCATTTTGTATCTGTGTATTCAAAATGGCTAGGATAGATATATAGTTACATTCTCTTAATGAATAGAGGAATTTGTTCTAATAGTGTTTGTAAATAGGATCTCAAGTCCGCATCTTGTACAGCAGTTAACCACTAGGAAGAATGTATGCAATGTGTTAATTATTGAAACTGTCCTACCAATTTGGTTTGAAACTGTCTCATTGCTATTTGTTTCTCAATAAAATTATGGAAAAAAAAATAAAATTCAGGGCAAGAGGTATTAAGCCTGTGTTGTGCCCCGAGCAGTTATTTGCACTGTCTTCAGCCATAGAGCAATGGCAGAATACTAGACATTCCAAGTCTATGGCACGTGACAGGCTTAATGCATCTTGTTTCGAGATGCTTTTATTATATCACACGGATAATCACTTACATGCTTGTTGTAGAAGCAATTCCATAATAACTAGCTGACAAGACACCTGGATTGTAGGTTAATACAAGTATTGGTGACTCTGTGTCAACTATGTATTAGGGACACAGTAAAACATAAAAGTTCTTTTATGGCCAGTGTGCCAGGGAAAAAAGACATTAGGCAAATTTTTACAAGATAATTATAAGTTGTACAATGCTTTGGAGGTAGTTTACAAAAAATGTACCTGGAAATTTAACCTGCTGTGAGGGAATCAGAAAGTTTTCTCAGGGAAGGGATATTTAGGCAATGATTGGAGAATAAACAGAGTACAGACTCCATTAATTACCAGTTGTACAACTTAAGGTCAGGAAATAACATTAGAAGCCCACACCATGTAAGACACTATGTTAGGCATTTAATACACAGCATCTTTTAATTTTTACAACAATCCTGGGGAGAACAGTGTCAGTCCTAATTCACAGATGAGACCACAGAGGCTGAGCGATTAAACAGCCTGCCTAGTGTGACAACACTATAGTGATGCAAAAATGAAGTAGTAGGAAGTAGTATCTAAAATCATATGTGTAGTATGCAAAACCCTTTTTCCCTGAAAATGTCTCAGTTTTGGTTGTCTATCTGTAGAAAGAGACAGTATTACTTGACCTGTCTGATAGGACTGTTGTATGGATCAAACAGAAAAAGTCTATAGGAAAGTATTTGTAAATATCAAAGCAAAAAAACCCCACAAAGGTTAGGATTAAAGTATTTTGATAACTACCTTTAGAAATAACTACATTACATGTTAATGAATTTAAATCTTACTTGAATACAAAGCATCAGTTACAAAGAACTTGTTAGCGACTATGGTAGACAAAAATGGAAGCGCCACTGCTGATGCATAGGTCTTCAAAGCATCGTATTTAACTTTGAAGCAGTATCTCAAAATGAAGTTTGCCAATATTCCAGAGCAACTAGCTGATGTTGCAAGTAGTACTGTTCCGGGTATTGTCCTAATAGGAAAAACAGTAAAATTAAATTTAACATATTATTATAATGAATATAGTCTTTCCTCAGTGGTGATCTGTTATATATGTACTCAGCATCAAATATTTCTTGAGCACTTATTTAAAATATATTTTTTCTGTACCATGGATGGGGTAATGAATGAAGCAACAGCAAGGAAAAACAAGTCCTATCCATTGAGGAAATTGTAATCGAATTGCAAGGTAGGACTTTCTTTTGGAGAATATTTAGAGTAGTTTTAAAATGGAGTTCTTTTATGGTTATAAGTATAAATATTTTTCAGTGAACCCAGGTTTTATATGGTAGCCATTTTCCAAGAATACCTTTCCTTAAATTTGTAGAAAGCCATGTAGAAAAAAGGTGTTTATATTTGGTTAGGGTGGCTACAAAATAATTTCTTACTTTGCCTAAACAAATTCAATTTGCTCATGGTTCATCAAACTTCATCCAAAGAATTACGATTCTGTTTTACTTATTTTTATTCGTGCCTAAATCCTAAGAAAATAATCTTTAAAAAAATGGCAATAGAAAGGATCTCTAAATAAAATTCTACACTGGGTATGTCTCTTACTTGTCTTCTGTAAGACGCTCAAAATGTTTTTCTAGGATTTCCAAGACCACTGGTGTTCTGAATTTTGCATTTCCTAGAGAAGGACTGGGTTGAGCATGTGTATATTTTGCTGTCTGCATGCCCTGTAAAGAAAAAATTTCACAGCTACATTATGATTGTCTTGTTATATAGATACACTTCAGGTCTTTTAGCTGTGAGTCCCTGTAAAAATAAAAAATAAAGTTAAAATGTCCAATATACAGTAGCACAGGGCAAAAAATTCCCAATTGAAAAAGAAGGGATAGAAGAATAGAAAGGAATTAGGGCAAAGCATGATTGGAGTCTGACAGGGCAAACATCGAATCTCTGGGCAAGTGGTGTTAAGATGTGGGCTCCGAAGGGCTTGGTTGGTCCCACTTCTATAGCACTGCCAGTTCCAGCCCATATGACCTCTCTCGCGGGGGCTCCGTTCACTGCTTGTGACTTTCCTCAGTAGATGAGTAGATGCTCCATATTCCTGGCATCTCCAACTTCCGAGGTGACTGCACTTTTAGCTTCACTGTCACAGCTTCATGCCTTGTCCTCTCAGGCACAGAGCGTGGTCTCCCAGACCTCCTTCTTAATTTTTTTTTTTTTGTCTTTTCTGTAATTGCTTTTTGGTTTAGGTTTTTTGATTTTGGTGCTGAAGACTAAATGCAGGGCTTCCAACTTGCTAGGCAAGCATTCTACAGCTGAGCTAAATCCCCAGCCCCTCCTTAAATTTGTATGGAAGGTTCCCTGACCACACAACTCCTACATTCCACATACTTTAAAAATCATTATACAGATAATATTGAGGTTGTTTGACATCTCAAGCAGCAGCCACGCCCCTCTGAGTCACAGCTGAAGAGGCCCTTAAGTGAATGAATAAGCCCTGTGAAACAAATCCTGAAAAGCTAATTCTCAAGGCATGCCTTGTCAAATGGGGTCTAAGGGCTCTCAAATGAAAGCTTTAGCTTTATAGTTTTATACTTTGACTCTGTGAACAGTTGGCTCTTGCTGATTCCTGAGATGCTTTCAAGTCCCAATACAAAGTATTTGGCTTTTTTTTTTTTTTTTTCCGGAACCGGGGATTGAACTCACACCCTTGTGCTTGCCAGGGAAGTGCTTATTCCATTGAGCCATCTCCTCGCCACCCCTATTTTTTTTAAATGCCAGTCTCTTCAGTAATCATACCTTTCTTAGCAGGCATTTCCTTTTTGATGAAACTGCAAACTTTTCATATGGGTTTCTTGTACCGATTTTTACTGTAGATATGGCTAAAAGCAGTCACCAGTACTCATCCCATAGCCTGAATTTTGGGTTGCTTTAAAATTTTCTTTCATCCAGTTAATTAATTGATTGCCTTTAATCTCAATCTTCTGTACTCCTGAACATCAGCAAAATGAAATTAAATTTTCTGCCAGGATGCAAAATACAAGGTTCCTATTGCAACTGCCAGTTGGAGTTCTCAGCTGAAACCTCCTGAGTCTGGCCGTTGGTGCCTGCATCCGTCAGCATTCTGGTCTTCTAAAGTCTGACAAGACTCTCCAAGAATAGTTTACATCAATCTCCAGATCTTTCCCAGTTCTTCCACAGACCAGTTCCAAAGGCTTCTAACCACATTATCAGGTGAAGTTATGGCAATACTCCCACTTCTCTGGTACCAATCTTGGTTTTACTCTCCTGTCACTGCGACAAAATAGCCAGCACACACAATTTAAAGGAAGATAGGATTACTTTGGTTTACAGTTGCAGTCCATGATTGGCTAACTTCAAGATAGATACAGGATAGGAAAGGGCTTTGGCACTAGAAAGAGGTGCTCAACCTATGGCAGGAGGAAGCGGAAAGCAAAGGGGGGAGCTGGGGAGGAGCAATACGCTTCCATGTCACTTGCCTAGAATTAACTGGTAAGTGTAATGCTCCCAGGTTCCAATCACCTTCCAAAAGCTGAGGGTCATTCTACATCTAAACCATAACAATATTAATGGCAAATAAAATCTTATAAAATTATACAGATTCAGATGAAAGAACATTAGAATCTAGTAACGTACCTAGTACTATGTCATCTGTTTTCAAATACTTTTAAGTGAATGATCTGATCAGCATTTACTTAGCTCTTATTATGTTAGAAACAGCTTTATGGGCATATAGTAACAGAATTGGAAGGATAGTGATCACCTCTCTGTTTTTACAGATGAGAAAACCCAAGTTCTGAAAGTTTGACTTACCTTAGGACTTGGTACAGAGAAGGATAACTACTGAGATACTGAGTCTTTGTTTTCAGTAGTATTCCCCAGTCTAAGAAAGTAACCAGTGCTTTACCTCTCTTTTGTCTTTCACGAAAGACATAGCTCAGTTTGGAGATTATACTGAGTTTCCTGGAGAGGTTAGAGAGAGCAAGGATTGCTTTGGAAAATGTGGTTTGGGGCTTTTGCAAGGGGAACAATACAATACAGGACCCATTTTATAAGATACTTTACAACCACCTAAAGAAGTATATACAAAGAGTGCAGGAAATCTGTTCACATACAAAAGCCCAAAGAGTCCAGCTGAGGGCCTGGATCCTAATGTTCTGCCTGAGTCCAGTGGGAAAACCCAGAACCCATAATAATGCCTTACTCAAATCCAGTTGGAGGCCTAGAGCCCACAACAATGTCTCTTGTAGGCCTCCTTCACAGATCTATGCTGGAAAGGCATCTGGTGGAGGCTTAGGAAGTCCATGAAAGTAGGATGAAGGATCTGTGCTAGCAGGCTCAGGGAACGGAACTGGTGCCAGGAAGCGACACTCAAAGTAAGATCCAGAGCTGCCTGGAGAAGTACCACAACCATCAGCAACAGTTAGGTAGGTCCTGAGCTGCATTCCCATCAGGAAAGCCAACATGAGAAGCTTTTCCAGAGGCTGAGCTGTGCACCATCTTCCCCTCCGGAGTCAGGAAGCGATGCTCAAGGTCAGGACCAGAGGTCCCCAAAAGTGAATTCTAGACATTCTAAGTGACAATGAAGTCCTGAACTCCTCCTCTGATGAGGACAATCAAGTTCATCAGGAAAGCCTGCATGACCAAGGTCCTCAAACAGAATAGCCCAAGAGAACCTGCCCACAAGAACAGCTCAGCAGCTTCTCCTAACAGCCTTTCAACAGCTTCTCCAGTTCTACCTCCTGTGCTGCTGACAACAATCCTAAGGTGGGCCTCCATCCCCAGCACCACTCTAGTTCAATTCATCTGGGTGTAGCAAGGTGCCTTGTTTATTTTTGGTCTTTTCTGATTTTACTGTTAGTTTTTCTTGATTTTTTTTTTTTTTTTTTTTTTTTTGGTGTGTGTGCATGGTACCAGGGATTGAACTCAGGACCTTGGGCTGGCCAGGCAGGTGATTATGCTACTGAGCTATATCCCCAGCCCTGAAATTTTTTTTATTTTTTAGGGGAGGTTTACTTTTTGCCTTTGGTGCTGAGGACAGAAACCTAGGGCTTCCAGGCAAGTGTTCTACTGATGAGCCAAATCCCCAGCCCTGTGGGTGTAACAAGTTGACCACCAATTAGCAATCCACTACAGAGAACAATGAGAGAAAATCAGAGATAGGCACTATTCTAATGTGGAAAGAGGGCGTAGATCATAGGTACACTGGTTAAAATATACATTTAGTTCTTTAATAGCACCTGAAGCAGAAGCAGGCCTTGGTCAGAAATGGGAATGTGGTAAACTACAGAACTTTGATTTATGGCACTGGACCATGGAGATGGAAGATTCCTGGGTTTCAAGTGCCAAGTGTGATGAGTAGACTACTGCCAACACAGAAGGTATTAAGGCAACATAAGAGATTGGCCTGTAGCATTTTACAAAAACCAGTGAGGTTCAAAAAACAACAAACAAACTGAATCTCAGGATCGTTTCTGCTGTTTTAATCTAGGTAAGTTTCTGGATCACTGTCTCCATTACTTTTCTCTTGTTTCTGGAACAAAATACCTGACACGCAAAATCAAGGAAGGAAAGGTTTATTTAGCTCAGTCTGTGGAGGTTCCAGTCCACTCAGCTGGCTCCCAGGCAGTAACACATGACTAAGGGCAGCAGTTCATGGTGGTAGAAAACAAAACAGCAAGAGCAAAAAGGGAGGATCAGGGCAGCAGACAGCAAGCCTGTCTCCCTTTTATTGCATTCAGACTGTCTGCCCCAGGGCAGGTGTGGCACTTAAACCCATAATCCCAGCACTGCATTATGAATTAATCACAAACACCTGTGCCATGACTGCATGAGGCTTTGGTGGGACACCTAGACACAAATCCTAATCGTCATTATGAAAAGTCTTAATATTTGTTTCATCTTTTGTCACTCTGGCATTATGCAGTTTAGAGTTGTGTTTAATTTCATTTAAACACAAATATGGCCATTTCTTTCAAATCCACATTTTGGATTTGATCAAATACACTGATCAAATACATCAGTAAGTGGAAGGTCTAACTGATGCAATGTTCAAAGCTTTTCATTCTGTACTTCAAATTAGCCAATAAATTGATATAAAATCTAAGGCCCTTCACAAATTACACCAATCTTCTTTCGAACAATTTTTTAAAAATTTATTTGTGTGTGTTTGTGTGTGTGTGTGGCCAGCTCAGCCCACCAGGGGGCGGGGCTGGCTGGCCTGTGGTGCTGGGGGATTGAACCGTGGTCCCTGTGCTTTGCTAAGCTTGTTCTAAGTAGGTGCTTTAGACCACTGAGCCATCTCACCAGCCCCTCGAACAATTTTTATAGTCAAGGTCATATATCAAATCTCATATTTCAAGAACCCTAAGCAAGAGGATTAAAAGTAGGTATAAGGAACATGTGCTAATAAGTGGTTCTCAGCCTCTGGTGTGAACAGGGACAGCATAACCCATTTTTTGAAATACACTTTCTTGGGCTTCCTTCTGAGATAGGAAAAGGATGAGGCCTTGATTTTGCACTTTATTAGCATGAAGGATTTTGGAGATTTAGTCCACAGATACACCTTTAACTAGTTAATGAAAGACCCATTCTTCACAACATATGCGATCACCTAGAAAGGTTTATGGATCCTTTGAACTTTACGACAGAGTTATGCAGTAACAGCCACGTTTTCTTTTCCTGCATCAATGCAGGGCTACAGTTAGGCCAGTTCAATCTTTAAATATATCTGAGGAAGATGGGGAGAAAAAGGCATAAAGCTACAAATTATATTCTGCTTTTCCCTGTCGTCCAAATGGCAAATGGAAGAGGGAATAATCAATAGCTAAAGGAGCGGCTACAAATAACCCATCTAGCATACTATGAAAGCAGATATTAACCTGACGAGCAACCAGAAAACCTGGGGCGTGGGGGGAATAAATGTGCTGCAGGGTCTCACGACGAAGCTTGGACTCTAGTGATCCTTCTGTTTTCAGCCTCCCCAGCGCTGGGATTACAAGCCTGCGGCGCGACAAGGCAGCCGGCTCCGCGCGCCTGGGGACGGGGCCAGCGCGGCGAGTGACGCCAGGAATCGAACCCGGTCCCTGAACTTGAAACAAGCATCTTGAAAAGGGAAATATGGTGCAAGTTGAGAAGGGCGTTAAAAAAAGTATAATGGAAACAAAGGCCTGCACAGAGATCTGGAAGCAAGAGAGAACAAGCTACTGGTCATCTGGAATCTAGGTCTCCTAGTTTCTGTCCGCCTTCCTCTCGCATCAAGTGGGGACTTGATTTAATTAAGCCCGGCAAGGACATGGAGCTGTTTTTAGTTGACATCTTTTACGTGCATCAGTGCATCTCAGTCGAGTTCGCCAATACGTCCAGTTTCCCGAAATCACTGTCCATACCAGCCCGCGTTTACGCCTACCTCACGCGCGTCTCCGCCCCTCCTCGGCCCGGGACCCGCATCCTTCACGTCCGCTTCAGGTTCTGTCCTGAGCGCCGCCATCTTGGAGGGTCACGTGACCCGAGGATGGGCGGGAATCCCGAAGGCCCGGGCTGGCGGCGGTGC
>NW_004524625.1:12268788-12276448 GCF_000260255.1 Octodon degus | reverse complement strand
GCGCCGTGTGCCGCTGGGCGCCCGCGGTGCCTCCCCGGCCGGCGGCCGACCCTCCCGCGCCGCGTCTTACGGCAGCCACCTCGCGGGTTATATAATGTCTAGTGCTGCTGTTCCTCCTGCCTGAGGAGACTTCGCCGCGCGGAGGGTGCAGGACGCTCTGCGCTCTTCTCCCCGCGAGCGGGGTGTGGGCAGGGTGGCCGGCGGTGGCAGAGGATGCCTCGTCCTTTCTGCGGAAGGCGGCTGGGCAGTGTGAAGACGGGCTGAGAGAAGGGTGGATGTGGAAGCCAGACGGCTGCACTCGTGGGCAGCCGCGGAGCGTTTGCGTAGCTCGTGCATCTGAAGGCACCTTAGGGAGAGGCTTGGCTTCTCCCCTCGGCGGGTGCTCTCGGTGTTTTTCCTCTCGGCTAGCGAGCTGCTGGATGCGAAGAGATAGCGTGGTGTGCAAGACTCCGGTGGGAAGAAATCGGCGTCGCCGACTCATCCTGCATCAAGTGCCCGTTGAGTAGCGCTGTCCCTTTAATGTCTCCACGCCAAGGGATTGCTTTCCTTTTCAATCCTCTTGGTTAATACACGGGAGGATCAGAATCAGAGGGGCATTAAGGATCAAGCCTTTTGGGCTTGGAAAGCGCGGAAGAAAAAAATGAAAGTGACAGCAAGCTGGATCCTGTCTTTCTGAGGGGTGAGACCGGAACTTGTGGCTCATGAAATAGAAAGGGGCCTTTGAGTCTTGTGTTCCACCCACAACACTGTTCCAACTTCTGCACCTCTTTAAAGACCAGAGTCAGAGAGACTTTTGAAAGTAATTTTTGAAGGGGGGAGTTAATTAACTCTAATAATTGAGGATTTTTGTCATCAACCAGTTTGTCACTGGATTTGATCATGTATATAATCGTGAGGCAGCTATCTAAATTCAGTGTGTGCCTTGAGTTACACTTTGATTGGGCTTCCAAAAATGTTGCTGCCTGAAGAGTTTTAATAACGTTTTTCTATGCATACAATAATTTTCTCATCTTTTTTAAAAAAAATCGAAAAACTTGAAAAAACCCCCAAAAGTCATCTTTGTCTATACTCTGTGGGCAATACAAAGTTTAGTTGGGAAAAGCATATATCGTTATTTTCCTTATCTACCAGAGAAGACTCAACCGGGATTTAAAAACTGAACAGTGAAGTAGTTTGCAACAGTTACCTAGCTTGTGGCCTCCATCCAGCTGGATCCAGTGAGAGCCAAGAGGTTTTGTGTCCTGTGGCCAAGGAAAGAGCCAAGAATGCCAGTCAAGAAGAAAGGTGGGCTATGTCCTAATGGATAGTTGTTTCTTTTCTTGGTTCTATTATTTGTAATTTCAGTTGAATTCCATTGGAGAGTAAAATTTTTCCTGGGTTGGGGTAATTTTTATTATAATAATGTCTTTTCGGTGTTATATTCAGTAATATTCTTTGGCTATAGTAGAATGATGTAAGACTATAGTATTTCTAGATAGTCGTAATTTCGTATGTCACAAATCATTTGTAATGAGAATGGATTCAGTACAGAGATGAGGATCTAACCTAGGTATCCTGCTCCTGACTGCGTTCCCATAAGCAGGTGCTTAAACAACAGAGCTAACGGCAGCCCCCCCTTAGAGCTTACTTTTAAACAAGTCTTTTAAAAAGAAACTTGTACAATGGACCTCTTCCCCAAGAGTTTTATAGTAATTGAGCTAGCTGCATAGTTGTAAAAGTTTTGTTGGCACTGGAAAGATTATAGCTTTACCATATATCGTTTGATTAAAATAGATTTCATATTTGGATTTAGTCTAGAGTAAATCTTTGCTTTTGTGATAAAGTATAACTTTTGTAATGTGCTTTTTCAGATACTACACATGCATTATTCAGTACATTTTCTAAAAGAGGCACACAGCTGTTTTTTTCTCTCCTTCAACAACTTTTATTACTCAGAACTGATCAGGATTCAGTGGGTAATGAGTCTGATCTAGTACTGAGACCCTGAACACCCTGTAGACCCTTCGTAAAACACACACACACACACACACACACACACACACGATTCAGTGGGTTTCTGAAATAGTTTATGATAGGCCAGACTTTAGGGGTTTAATTTAGCCTGCAGTTACCCCAGGTTAACTTTATTTCAAAAAAGTCTGGTGAAATCAGATTTTTTTAAAAAACTGATATCAAAGATGAGGTTATAAAGAATTTCTGGGCAGTTCTGAATCATAATTTATACGACCACCCTTGAACTCTACTATAGTAGGCTAAAATAAGACTCCGAATTTTGGGTTGTGTGAGTCACAATCTGAAACCAGAGCCTGACTGTGTGTTGCAGTGCATCCTGGCTCCGCCTGGTGTTCAGTCCTTCTACCTGAGGACTTAGGAGATACACTGGGAGCAATTTTAATCACTGAGATGCTTTTATCCAAATTGGTGTGTGTAGAAAGGGACAATGGAATATGAAACCATTGTAAATATTAAGAATTGTGCTTTTGCTCAGTGGACTTTCATAATGGGATTGTTTTCTTCCTTCACTGCTCCTTACAATATCATGGAGAAAGTAAACTTGCTGAGATTTATTTATGTATTTATTTATTTATATTATGTATTTGGTACAGGGTCACACTATGCAGCTCAGACTCATAGTGATGTGCCTCTTTTCAGCTGCCCCAGTACTGGGATTACAGGCATGCACCACCATACCTGGTCTTGGTGGCTGCCAGCGAGCATGATGGCGGGGCCGGCAAGGTGAGGCATGTGTTGCTGGGGATTGGACCCCGGTCCCTGCGCAAGCCTAAGCAGGCGCTTAGTTTGCTGAGCTATCTCGCCAGCCCTTGCTGAGACTTTAGAACCACAGCCTATCTAGATCTGACACAGTTTGTTTATCTGGAATGCTAGTGGTTTGGGGAATGGCTAATAAGTATAGTTCTTTGTTTATTCAACTCCATTATTTAACTCCATTTTTTCCCACTATTTCTACCATTTCTCTAGATAGTCCTGTTTAAAATTACCTTATTATCTTTAATTACATTAAATTAAATATATTATGTATTTGTATGTGAGTGTAAAGAGAAAAGGAGTTAGAGGGAGTGAGAGTGAGAGAAAAAAAGAAAAAGGGATAAAAGGAATATGCGGGATGGAAGAGGAGGAAGCACAGTGGATTTTGTTGGTGTAATTTAACTAAGGGGAAACCTAAGGTTTCCAAAACCAGTAGACTGAGTTTCTTAAAAAGTTTTTACCTTTACAGGAACCATCACTATAATTTCTGGCATATTACTGAAAATTATGTTAGAAAAAGTATGGATACATTCTCTGTTTCTTCCTATCTTTTCCTTCCTCTTGCTTCCTCTTTCCTTAATGATGGGTTGACATAATACATCAGAATTTCAAAAGAGGGGCCGGGGAGATGGCTCAGTAAGATAAGTGCTTGGCTGGCAAACTCAAGGATCTGAGTTCAATCCCTGGTTCCGCCAAAAACTGTACTTCCGATTTGATTTGAAACTGTCTCATTGCTATATGTTTATCAATAAAAAAAAAAAAAAAAAAAAGAATTTCAAAAGAAGTTGGGCATTGTGTCTGTTCCTGTAATCCCAGCACTGGGAAGGCTGAAGCTCAAGGGTCGCTGCGAGCTCAAAGCCGGCCTTAACTATGTGATAGACTCTTAAAACACTCTGCCAAAAGACACAGTTTTCAAAGGAATCAGCAAATTCGACTTTGAAAAAAACAAATGTATCTTTGTACTGTATTACCCTAAAACACACACTTGTGTACTTCACTTTGTGAACTAATTTACAAGATTTATTTATTTATTTATGTAATCTAGTTTGCACTGGGGACTTTACAAGATTTATTTATTTATTTATGTATCTATCTGTTTTGCACTGGGGACTTGTGCTTGCCAGGCAGGTGCTTAAGCTGCTGAACTGTCTCTGCAGCAATTTATTGTATTTTAATTTTTAAAATTGTCAGTATTAAGATATATATTGTGAGTATTACATAGAACTTACCAAACAAGTTGCTACATGTACATTATATTTTTAATTGGTTAAGCTTACTATCACCGTGTACTTTCTCTGTGTGTTTCTATAAGAAAAACAAATAGCGTAGAGTGTAGCGTAGGCTTACATCTCGGCAGAGCCAGGCTTCATGTGCCTGAGGACGCGCAGTTCTGGCAGGAAACGGGAGTGAGCGAGAGGCCTCACCGAGCCGCTCTCTTGGTTCTGTTCCTGCCGGCTCTTGGGTGGCCGAGACAGTGGGCGGTGAACGTGGTTGTGTGCTTTAGCACGTTACTTCCCACCGCATGCTCCCTGCACATGTCTGCAGGGCCCAGTTTTGTCAGCGGAGGACTCTTCCACTGGAAGATTTTTGTGCTCAACAGCGCCTCTGCCGTCCAGGGTCTGTCATCTACAGTAATGACTTTTTTTTTTCCTCCAGGTGTTGCTATTTCATTGTTTTTAAAATGAGTACGTGTTTGTGGTGCACAGTGCTTACCTCTGCCCTGGGGAGCTGGTCCAGGTGCGGGAGCCCTTGTTTGCTGTTTCTCTTTCCCTTCCTTCCCTTCCTCTTCTCCGCTTTCCATCTCATGACCCTCTTTCTATTTACAAAGTGACTTGATTTGCTGCCAATACCTTTAGAAAAAAAGACATTTTAGGTTGTGAAAATTTAAAGCTAATCCAAGGTTAGCGTTCTCTAATATGCTGCAAGATTAGTGGATTGTAAACGGCTATTTCAATAAGACATTTTAAGTTGAATTAAGTCAGCACAACAACAGTAAAGTTATTTGTTGTGTCCTTCCCTATACTTTCAGCAGAAAGTTGCTGATTTAATGATAGAATGGGCTTCAGTAAAGGGTTTAGGCAATATGATTTCAGTTTTGAATATCTTTTGCTTTGCCCTTAAATATTTGAAAAAGTCATTGCTTTTTTTTTTTTTTTTGTGGAACTGGGGATTGAACTCAGGCCCCTGTGCTTGCCGGGGAAGCACTTATTCTACCCAGCCATCTTCCTGGCCCCAGTCATTGCTTTTAATACTTCAGATAAATGTTCACTTCATTTCTGTTTTTTTTTAAAAGTGTCCAACTTGGGGGCTTCTGGGTTAGCTCAATTGTTTAAAGAGCCTGGTTGGGCAAACTCAGGCAGGCGCAGGGGACTACACTTCAGTCCCCAGCTCCATAAGCTGCACCAGACTAGCCTTTAAGGCAGCCTGAGCTAGACAGAAAAAAAAAATCCTTCTACAATTAAAAAAAAACTGTCCAATTAGTTATCTTCTTAGTGTCTTTTAAACTGCTGTCTTCTGTCTACCTGTTTTTAGATCAGCCAAAACAGCTGTGCTTTACATTTTTACTTTCTGCCCCTCCCCGGTTCTCATTCTATTACTTCCTTTGAATTTTTTTGCAACCATTTTTGGTGATACAATGCAGCATGTAAAAGGTTTTACTACTTACTGAACGTTAAATACTATAATTTTGTCATGTTTTAATGTATCTTGTAAAAGGAGATGAAAAATATATCTTTAGAATTCTAAAACATATTATGTTTTATTATATATTATATAATAAATAATATATATCTATGGGCACCCTTGAAATTCAGATTTTTTTGAGGAGCTCAAAGATTTTTATGTCTTTACTTTTGGTTGACTGTGTACTTTCTAAAAGTGTTCATTTCTGGTTTTCTTCATATTTTTCTCTGTGAAGGGGGCTGGGGAGATGGCTCAGTAGAATAAGTGCTTCCCTGGCAAGCGCAAGGGTCAGAATTGAATCCCCAGTTCCAAAAAAAGAAAAAAAAAAAAAAAAGGGATAGAACTGTTTTGCTTAGCCCTTTCTCTGCAGTTTTTCTAGAGGCTTGTGGTTAGATTCCTTTTTGTAGTATCTCACTAGTTTAATTTGTCTCTTCTTTTCGTCTCTCTTTTTTTTTTAATGAATTTAGGACAGGATCTGCAGGGTGTACAGGGTCTCACTATGTAGATTGAGCTCAGCGATTCGCCTGTTTTCAGCCTCCCAGGTGCTGGGATTTCAGGCGTATGCCACCACAACCAGTCTTAATCACCATCACAGTGCACCCCTCAGGGAGGCTGGCAGGGCACGCTGGGGATCAGACCTGACTGCGGTGCTCTACCTAAGCAGGTGCCGTAGTCCGCTGAGCTATCTGGCCGGCCCCCTCTACCTCTAACTTTTCTTATGCTTAAAAATATTTTTCCAGAATAAGTTCAAGGAAAAATTTGCGCATGAATTTATTGACTGTTCTGAGTGGCTCAAATACATTTTACAAAATTTATGCTTGAACTTTCATAAAAAAAAAAATCATGAAACCATAGATACTTTTTTTGTATTTTTAGGGAAAGGTTTACAGGGTGCTTAGGGTCTTTGTACTACATGGGACTTGAAGTGAACTGCCTGTTTACAGACTCCCAAGAGCTGGGATTACAGGTGGGTGCCACCATGCCCAGTCTCAGTTGCCATCTCAGCGCGCCCCAGGGGTGGGGCCAACATTGCAGGCCCAGGGATTGAACGCCAGACCCCTTGCAGGGGCTTTAATCCTCTGAGCTATTTGGCTGGCCCTTTAAACTTTTTAATTTTTTTTGTATTGAAACCATAGATACATGTTGCTCGAAATATTCATCAATCTAGGAGGCATAAGGAGAGAACAGTCTGCGTAGAGAAATAAGATAATATTTTTGTGTTCAACTGCTGGTTAGGTATGTGCTATGAACAGTAGGAATAGTGGTAAGGTGATCTGCTAATTGCTTTTACTAATTTATTGGGGGAAAGTATACAAATGATATACCAATTACTTGATACAATAAAATGTATGAACTTCTGGGTTTGCAGGATACTACTCGAATGTTCCCTGCATAACAGAATATTTGATTTTTCCCTTAGGCCTATTATCACTTTCTTAGGAAAATCTATTCAGAGAGATGTATACAAAACATTAAATTTTTAAAGTATTGTTAAAGCATTCAATTCATTCATGCTTTCCAATGAATAGGGCCCCCCCACGTTATGTAACATTTTATTCACTAAACTATAGAAATACTATCCTTAATTATACATTTTTATATGCTTTTCTTTCTTTCTTTTTTTTTTGGGGGGGGGGGTGCGCGGAACCAGAGCTTGAACTCAGGCCCTTGCACTTGCCAGGGAAGTGCTTATTCTACTGAGCCATCTCCCTGGCCCCTGCTTTTATTTCTTGATATTTACTATTACCATGTCAGTGATTATAAAATGCTTTCATTATGAGGCTAAGATCATAATTTTGTTCTTAGTTGTGGGAAAGGGATCTGTTCTCTTACTATAGTTTCTGCTCGGGTGTTTTGGAGTTCAGACCTGAGGGCTTCACAGCCTCAATGTAGGTTGCTTCATCAGCAGAAGATCATGAGTTTTAGTCTTTTCTGTCCAGTCAGTTATTCTGGATTTCAACTAGTAAGCTTTCTGCATGCGTTCAATTTTAGTAATTTTCTCAAGGCTATTTCAAGAATAATGGCCAAATCACCTCCATTATGAAACAGTTCTCTTAACCCCATTTATTCTGGTCTTCAAGATCAGAGAAATGATGTATTATAAGGTAGATAATCCTGTGAAAATGAATTATTAAATTTAAACTTTCAAAGACTATGGGTAAGATTTTTTGTCCTGTTTCTTTTTTTTTTCAAAGTTTTATTGATAAACAGA
>NW_004524625.1:12260154-12267941 GCF_000260255.1 Octodon degus | reverse complement strand
GGCATGTGGTGCTGGGGGATCGAACCGCGGTCCCTATGCTTTCCCAAGCTTGTTCCAAGTAGGTGCTTTAGACCACTGAGCCATCTCGCCAGCCCGCATCTGTCCATTTTAAAAGAATTTTTTTTTAATGTGCCTACATTGAGTCAGATATTGAGCCAGGTATGTTTTTCAGTGGCAAGTGATACTCAGTCTCTGCCTTTATGATTTATAACTTTTGTTAGTGAGGCGGTCGTGGAAGTAAATGTAATGTTGTTTGGTGATGTCAACATACTATGTTGTGGAAACATGAGGATTCAAGCCCTTCCAGGGATGTTTAAGATGAGATATAAAGTTGAAGTTTACCAGTCAATGTTGGAATATTAGGGTGCTTACGGTCCCATTACTGTCTTTGCCTTGAATTATACATTGTCATTAATAGCAATACAGTGTAACCCAACCTAGACAAGTAGTTAGAAGACTTGGTTACTAGAAGGAACAAGATCAGAAATCATGGTAGCTTAAGTATATTATGAAATACCCTATTTCTTGTCCATATTCAAAATATGATTTTTAGTTTTAGCCACTAAGTAATGGATAAAATAAGTAAAAGG
This sequence comes from Octodon degus, assembly GCF_000260255.1. Taxonomy (NCBI): domain Eukaryota; kingdom Metazoa; phylum Chordata; class Mammalia; order Rodentia; family Octodontidae; genus Octodon; species Octodon degus. The sequence goes on along the minus strand of NW_004524625.1, from coordinate 12,267,351 downwards.
AGGAGGGAATGAAGGAGGGGGGCATGAGTAAAGATTTGAGCTGTATTACACACCTTGTACCAGCTCCCCACAGGAGTGCAACCATTGTGTACTGCTAGATATACTAGTAGAAAATAAAGACTGAAAAAGAAGAAAAGATTTCAATTTTACTTGAGGTTTTTCACTAGGGTTAAGGTAGGATTTCATCTGGAATGGAAGGAGGGTTATTCTGGTTGTTTATCATCTCTATATCATAGCTTAGCTCTGACACAAGATGTATCATTCTGGTCTGGCCGAGATACACTACTTCCATATTGTGGATTTCTGTTCCTTTCTAGAATTTGCGATTTCTGTGTTTCTGTACCTGGATGCATTATGATCCCATTCCTCTGGCGTCGAGTTGCCTTCTAAGCAGGGTGCACTGTAAGCAGATCCTAGATTTTCGCTGCCTTGGGATGTAAAGACTTCTCTCTGGATTTTTTTTTTCCAGGTGTGAAACAATTTTTTCTAGACAAGGTGGGGGCTATGAGAAGTCACTCTCTCTTCCAGTATCTGAGAATCTCTTTTATCTCTGTAACAAACTCTTATATGAAAGTTTTGGCTTTTGGAAAAGAAAACTGAAATAGCTTTTCTAAAATCCCCCTTTTTATGTGTTGACATATATCTCCCCACAGACAATAAAGTACTAAATCTGTTATCTGCTTGGGAGGAAAGGAAATGGTGAAAGGTAGGAAGAGAAGAAACCTTCTCAAATGCTATCTCCCACCTGTGAAGTACAATTTATGTGCCTTATATCGATGTCACCTGGTAAACTGTGTCATCTAGTTCTTCTAAACCTCACTTTCCTTTTTAAAACTGGGTTTAATATCTCTTTCCCTTCATTATATGGGGTTTCTTTTCCTCACTAAAAATATATTTTACAAAGCTAGTTAGTAAACAGTTAGGACCAGAAGCTTGTCCAGCGCTGTGAGGTGTGGTGTTCTTTGAACAAATGGCTCACAGTACGGGGTAGCAGGGAGTCCAGGGTTGAAAGCCAGGCTCTTACTATCAGCTGTCTTAACTTATCTAAAGAATATAGACCTATTAAGCTTTATTTATTTTATTTTATTTTAAAACATAAATGCACTGATAATGCCTCTTGGGATTATTGTGAGGATTATATCATGTAAATTTTATACAGCCATGTAAAAATTTGTAAATAAGAAAACACTACAGAGATGCTTATCAGAATACTTTTTGGGGGGAGGGACATCCGAGGAAGAGAAAAGTAATGTTCTGAGTCAGGGTCCCTTTCCATTGGTGGCGTGGGGTTGTCTTCCTTGTCAGCCTCTGGAGTAACTCTGCCCAGAAACTGCAGTGACAATCAGATCCAAATAGAAAATTCTCATACCATGTTTCTCCTCCCCCCAGATAATGGTAACATTTATCCCTGGTATTATTTCTTTTCTGTAGATATTAGAGTAATTTGTAAAACTGTTGGATATGAACAAAATGATTGCGGTCTCCAAGACCTGCTTCAAGTCTGGCCATTTTCCCTACAGTTTAAATTCTTGTTTTTGAGGCAGGATCTCACTTACATAGTTCAGGCTGGCCTTGAATTCACGATGTAGCCAATACCTGCTTGCTTGCCTTGAACCTGTGACAGTCCTCCTGCCCAGCCTTGTTAATGTTGGAATGATAGGTGTGCATCACCATGCCTGGCTTTTCAAATTTTATGTATTTTTCTTCTCTTTTTCTGATTTGTTATGACCAGAGTGTTGCATACCTAAATGACAGTTTTACTTAGCAACTTACTATCATCTTCCTTTAATTTTGTAAAGAATTTAAAGACTGAGTTATCTGAATAGAGGAATATGAATCCATCATTTCATTATACTAATGTCTTTTTGTTTCAATAGGACTAATATCCTGGTCATTCGGTGTTTGTTAAACTATTAAATTTGGGGTGGTGGTAAACTATAATTAGTAAGTACAGAAAAAAGTTACAGAAAAATTCATAATTCTTCCTCAGGAAGCCAAATTGTGGCCTGGGGAGGCAGCTCAGTGGTCTAAATGCCTGCCTGGCAAATGCAAAGACCTGAGTTCGATCCCTGGTACTGCATGCTGTGCCGGCCTCAAAACCAGGTGTGGTTGTGGTGGCACACACCTATAATCCCAGCGCTGAGGAGGCTGAGACTGGAGGATCATTTCGAGTCCGAACTGCACAGTGAGATCCTATAATCCAATAATAAAAAAGGAAGCCTTATTGTAATGTAGAATAATACTTATAAGTATGTGGTTTGGTGCCAGATAGACAAGACCTGTGGCAGGCCTGCTCACTGCAGGGGCTGTGGAGCCTTCTCTGTCAGCATATGAACCAAATGTAACAACTGTTTCTTCTAAACTAAAACCTCCATCTTCAGATTCCATTGCAGTTGGAACTTTGTGATAAATAAGTGGCTTTTGGGTTCAGCTGGGCACTCGCCTCTAGAAGGCTCTCCGTCAATGAACCGGTCAGGTGTGAGTCCTTACTGCAGTATGCGCTGGTTGTGTAGCCTTGGGCAGTGTTATTATGGTTTGGGTCCTAAAGGTCCCCAAAAGCCCGTATGCTCAAGGCATGGTCTGCAGCTTGGCAGTGCTAGGAGGCAGTGGCGTCATTAAGAGGAACCTAGAAGACATGTCCTTGAAGAGAAGAGGGAGACCATGTCCCCTTCCTTTCTCTTCTTGTCCCTGGCTGCCATAAAAGAAAGAGGTGTCCTCTACCACGTGCTTTCACAGTGATTTACTGTGTCCCGCAGGCTGAAAGTGACAGGACCAAGGGACCTTGGGCTGAACCTTCCTTTAAGTTGGTTTTCTCACTGTGGTGGATAGGTGACTGACACACCAAGTCATCTCCTTTCTCAGTCCAAATGTTCCTCATTTGGAAAATGTATTTAACAGTAGTTCTTAGGGTTGTTGTGCAAGTTAATTAAGGTGGCCTCTACAGAATATTTCACATTGCTTAACAAATGCTAGCTAATATTATAAGTAATGAAATTATACCTTTATTGTATCAACCTGAACTATAAATTTTAATATTAAAATCTTTTTAAGGACCCGGTACAAAAGTAATTTTTCTATTGGTGTTTGTTATTTATTTTCATATGAATGTCCTTGATTTGTAATGTAACAAAAAGTAATATGAACGATAATCATTAAGCACTTATGTATACTTCTTAAAACATTTTTTCTAGTCATGTCTAAAAGTACTGATAAAAATTATGACTATTCAGTTTTGTATTTATTTATTAAAATGACCTGAAAGAAAATTTGTTATTTCTTGTGTTTCTCTATATTACACTGTAATGAACATGTAATTAAAATAATATTTCTAAAACTAAAAAAAATGGTTATGGTTCCTTTCATTTAAAAATCTTGCATGGCATCTGGTGCAGTGGTATGTGTCCATAATCCTAGCCCTGAGAAAGATCACAAGTTGGAGTCCCACCTGGGCAAATTAGTGAGACCGTGTCTCAAATAAATGGGGTTCTTGGGGATGTAGCTCAGCATGAACACCGTGGGTTCAGTCCCCATTGCTGGGAGATAAACCCCACACAAACAAAACTTACATGGCTGTCATTTGTCCTTAGGCCCAAGTCATTGACATGGTTTGTATGTCATTGGCTTGTCTGTAACCATGGCCTGTGGTCTGTCATAGCATTATTGTACACTAGTTTTGTTTTGTTCAACTATTCTGTTTAAATAGAGAGAGAGAGAGAGAGATGGTCTGTCATAGCATTATTGTACACTAGTTTTGTTTTGTTCAACTATTCTGTTTAAATATGTTTATTTTTAGGCTAAAATTTCTGTGAAGTTAGAATCTTACCTGTCTCCTTCTGTGTTGTGTTGCAACTATCTGAAACATAGTAAGACACTCAAAATATAATGAATGAAAAAATTTTCCCATGTCAGATTTACAATGGTAGAAGTATTTTTATTTATGTTATTAATATACTTTTTATTTTAAGAAACACATGGAAATTATTCATTACCCTAGATTCTAGAATTCAGTGATAATTTATCTCTTATTGGTCAAGTTTTGTTATTTTCTAGAGAAATATGTTACTCTAGGAGGATTACGAGTGGTATTATGGAGAGAACATTATTCTTGGAATCAAAAGCATTAGGATTAACCTGCAAATCTGTTATTTAGTAGCTCTTTGATGTTAGATCTATGTATTCACTTTCATGTATAAAAGAATTTTTCAGTCTTGAGGATCAGATAATATAATTCATGTAAACTGTAAAGAAACAATAAATTTATGTAAAGGAATTTTGTTATTCTAAGTGATTCTACCATACTTTGATCATAGTTTTCCTAATGATACCGCTGTGCATTCCATAGTTCTTTCTGCTTTTTAGCCACAGGAAATGCCTTTATGTATTAAACCTTTGTTCTTGCTAAAATTTCATTTGTTGGCAGTATTGCTATTCAGTGTTCAATTTTAAATTATCCATCCCAAAATATATGTCTCAGTGCTATTTTAAACCAAATACAGTAAGTTGAGCCTTAGTTAACAGATTTGTGAGTACTTACAATGCCAGTTACGTAATATTCTGTCCTTTGAGTGCATATGTTATGCAGAAGTTTCTCATTAAAAAAAATTCCTGGGCTGGCCAGATAGCTCATCAGATTCAAGTGCCTGCAAGCAGGCACAGGGCCGGGGATTTGATCCCCAGGCCTGCTGTGCTGGCCCTTCCCCCGGGGTGCACTGAGCTGGTGATTGACACCGGGCTGGGTGTGGTGGCGTGCACCTGTAATGGCAGCTCTTGGGAGGCTGTAAATAGGTGGATCACTACGAGTCCGATCTACCGCAGTGAGACCCTGAACACCCTGTAGACCCTTCCCTAAAAACAAACAAACAAACAAACAAAAATTCCTGTGGTAGTCCAAATTCAGTTTTTTTTCTTTAGATTCAAGAGTCAGAAGTGTAGATTTGTTTTAATAAAGAAAATAGAAGAATCAAGGAAATTCTATCATCAGTTGAGGTGCAAAAGCCTTCACTTACACCTATTTGAATGTAAATTATTAGTCCTGACTTGTTTGGGTAATGCTCTCAACTTTGTACTTCACTCAGTTTATGGGGATCTGAGGAGGTTTTTGCTTGTATAACAGGATCATTGCCATCTTGCTTCTTTATCGTCTTTATAGAGCAGCCTTGTTTTAAACTTTCATAAATCAAATAAAAATTTAACTAGAGGGACTGAAAGGCATAATGGAGTTGACACCAGGTGACACTTATTGCCAGTAGTCAAGAGAAGCTTGAAAGCAGCTAGGATGCGGAGAGGTTTGATCAGAGATGATCATTTTTTTCTTAAAATGTAACATTTTATTTTTTGTGTCAGATTTGTGTCTTACAGAGATGAGAGGCATAGTGGTATAGCATTGCTGGTTTAGAAAATGTCTACTGTGAATACAGTATTTTCCCTGGATATTGACTCAATAAAGATTGAAAGTCCCGTCAGTGAGCAATTTATGTTTTACATGTGATTGTGGGATAGTTATTTATACAGTAGTAAGGAATTTCCTTTTATAAGAATAAAAGATAAAATACGAAAATTACCACTGAAGTAAAGAAGATCTTAAAACTAGGGAGGGAGCGAGAGAGAGAGAGAGAGAGAGAGAGAGAGAGAGAGAGAGAGAGAGAGAGAGAGAAGAGAGTAAGACCAGGGAGAAGAGAGAAGTAGATTTTCAAGAAAATACGTTTAGTCCTTGCTTTGGTAGCACATATACTAAAAAAAAAGAAAATATGTTTAATGAAGAACTAAAAGGTCTAAAGATTTAGGCATTAAAGGTAATTACTGTGATTAAATCACTAATCATATAAATAATGAGGGAAGAATGGTATAATTATGGTATTATAATAGCAAACAGGGCCAAGGAAATAGCTCAGTGGCCTAAGCGCCTGCCTCACAAGTGCAAGATCCCAAGTTCAATCCCTTGCAAAAAATAGTAGGTAGAAATAGATTACATAATGTGAGTTCAGCATGTCACTGTTCTTTCAGAGAAACTGCTCATTGTTTAATTATTGACTTAATGGAGATTAAAATATTTCTTCCTGATCCAGATTTATTAAAAATATTATGTAGGTGATGTATGAAGGCATCTTTAAAACTTATTTAATCCTATCCTTTATTAATATATCTTATGTTAAAATTGGGGAGTCCCCTGTTTAACCATATATAAAAATATGAATATTGTATAGCTAAATGGATAACATGTTATATCTCAGTATGCATATACACTGTACAGTGTTTAATTCAAACTAGGAATACCATAATACCCCGCTTCATGAATGCTTCTGTTTGCAAACAGTCCGGTTTTCCTAAAGTCTTAGGCACAATTTTGTTTCTGTTTACATACTCCCCATTGGGTGATGAACTCAGCCAAGGCCATCCTATCTTCACACACAGGAAGAGGGCCAGATTCTCCAGAATCGTGGAACAAATTTAAGTTCTTGAACTGTGGTACCGCTGTGTTTATTTCACCAACTGCATTCCTTTATGGTGAAAATTTCCAAAATTCTTTCTGCTAGCTGTTTGAAATGTTGTTCTCTGTAGTCATCGTACCATGCAATAGCACACCCAAACTTTCTGCTCCTAACTGGAACTCCTTAGCCAGGGACCAGCATTTCCCTGCCTGTCTCCGACCCTGTCAAAATCTCCGGGAATTACCACGGTATTTTCAACTTTTATGAGACCATTTCTTTTTAAAGATTTCACATCTGAGTGGTATAATGTATTTCTGTTTCTGGCTTATTCCTTTAGCATAATAACTTCTAGTTCTGTCCATATTGACACAGACAACAGAATTATTTGCTATGTGTAGCACATTTTCATCATCAGCTAATCAATGCATGGGCGGTTTCCATTTCATGGTAATTGAGAATAGAATTATAGTGAACATGAGTGTGTAATACCTCTTTCACTTCTTCATCTAATTTTCATTGTTATACACTCAGTATTTTTTTATTTTTAATGTATTTTAGTACAGGGTCTATAGGGTCTGATTACACAGATCAGACTCATACTGATCCTCCTGTTTTCGGCTTCCCAAAAGTTGGGATTAAAGGCACGCCACCACGCCCAGTCTCAATTGCTGTCTCAGGCGGGGTGGGCATGGCCTGCCAGGGATCGAACCAGTCCCTGAGCCTGCCTAAGCAGGCGCTTTTGTTTGCTGAGCTATCTGGACAGTCCTCA
>NW_004524625.1:12253081-12256574 GCF_000260255.1 Octodon degus | reverse complement strand
AGCTGAAATCTATTTTATCTGATATAAATATTGGATATCCTTTGGGATTTTATTTTTTATTTTTTGGCAGAACCAGGAATTGAACTCAGGCCCTTGTGCTTGCCAGGGAAGCACTTATTCCACTGAGCCATCTCCCTGGCCCCATTGGATTTCATTTATATGGGATATCTTATTCCATCACTTTGCTTTCACTCAGCATGCATACTTAGAATTGAAATGAGTTTCTTATAAGCAACATAAAGTGGGTCTTTCATTTTATTCACTCAATCATTCTGTATATTCTACACGGATAGGGTAACTGTTTGCATTCAAGATATTTGATAGGCAAAGACTATGAACATTATGTAACTTGTTTTCTAACATCATTCTCTTTCTTACTTTCTTCTCTTACAGTCTTTGTGATTAAGTGAACTAACCTACTAGTGTACTCATTACTTGCTTATTATTTTTGATGTCTACTGTAGATTTTTGCTGTGTTGCAGAAGTGAGATTCCACAAAGTTTTTTGATCATAACTAACTATTTTGAAACAGTAGCACCTTGCCATGATTATAAAGGTCAGAACCAGAAAATAACAAGCAGTGCAACAAGAGAATAGATAATAATGTGAAAACTCCACTCCCATTCCATGTCTTCCCACATTTTGACCCTACGACCCCCAACCCCTGCCCAGGTCGCATCCCCCTCCATTTTGACTTTTTGATATCCAACATTTAGTCTATATTTCTGATCTCATAACACATTGTAATTTATTTATTTATTTATTTATTTATTGGCAGACCCGGGGATTCAACTCAGGCCCTTGCACTTGCCAGGGAAGTGCTTATTCTACTAAGCCATCTCCCTGGCCTGCGTAGTTTTTATTAACAGTTTTCTTTTACTCTTTGAACTAAAGATATAATTGATTTACACACCACATTTACAATATTAGAACATTGTGAATTTGTTTATAAATTAGTACTCCTACCAGTGAGTTTTACATTTCCTAAGTTTTCTTCTTCTTCTTCTTTTTTTTTTTTTTTTTTTACTTTAGGGAAGGGTCTACAGGGTGTTCAGGGTCTCACTACTAGATTGACTCGTACTGCTCCGCCTGTTTACAGCCTCTCAAGAGCTGGGATTGCAGGCACACACCATCATGCCCAGTCTCAATTGCTGTCTCAGTGTGTTCCGGGGGTGGGGCCGGCATGGCTGGCCCCGGGGACCAAACCTGTGGCCTTTGCGCCTCTTGCGGGCACTTGAATCTGCTAAGCTATTTGGCCAACCGTCTTATGTTTTCTTCTTATTCGCTAACATTTCATTCGATCAATTTGAAGGGCTTCTTTTAGCATTTCTTATAGAACATGTTTGGTGGTGATATAGTCTGCCAGCCTTTATTTGTGAGTCTTTATGCCTCTTTAATTTTTAAAGGATATCTCTGCTGGGTGCAGCATTCTCAGTTAATAGTTTTTTTTTTTTTTTTTTTCCTTTAGTATTGTGAAAATTCTCTGGCTACTCTCTCCTGGCCTGTCAAGATTCTTCTTAGGGGTCTGCTATTTAAAGAAGTTAGGCATCACTATGTATTTTCAATTTCTTTTCTCTTGCTGTCTTGAGAATCATCTTTCATCTTTGAGAACTTTGTTATGTGATGTATTGGGGAAGATTTAATTGTGTTAAATTTTACTGGTTATCTTTGACATTCCTATATCTTGATATTCAGGTCCTTTAGTTTTAAGAAGTTTTCTGTTATTTCTTTGAGTAGGCTTTCTATTCCTTTCATTTTCTCCAGTCTTTCTTGAACTCCACTAACCCAAATATTTGCCTTTTAATACTGTCTCATAATTTCCATAGACTTTCTTCATTCCTCTTCATTATTTTTTTCTCTTTCTCTCCTCTAACTTTGCATTTTGAAATAGCTTGTCTTCAGGCTCACTAATTTTTTCATGTTTGGTCTGTCCTGATGCTTTCTATCAGATTTTTAATTTCACTTAGTACATTTTCATCTCCAGAATTTATATTTGATCTTTTATGTCTTTAAGCTTTTGTTACAGTATTAAAAATGTTTCTCCAAACTCATTGAGATTCCATAAGTCATCTGTTTTAAAGTTTCTGAATGAGAATTCTCCCAATTGATTACTGCCTAGTCAGTTTCTGGATCTTTGATTTTAATATCAGGTGAGATCATAGTTTCCTAAAAGCCTTTGATGTTAGTTGTCATGTAACATCTCTGGGCATTGATGGATCAGGTAATGTATATATTCCAGTCTTTGTAATATGGCTTTGTTTGTGCTTTCTAAGCAGTCTACTTGTATTTTCTGAACCTGTAATTTCTTCCATTGTTTCAGCACTGAATAGCACTTAGGTCCAGGTTTGGCAGGGGTTGCTATTGTTGTATTTTTACGGTTCAGTTTTAGAGAACAAGACAAGTCCCAGATATACTATTAATGTATTGTTTAGAAAGAAACAGGAGAGTACACTGAGAACATTTAAAGAATAGTATGTCCTCATGAATATCTTACTGGGCCTACGATAGGTCCAGATGCCTCATGTGCTGATATCTGCTTATGGTCTGGGAAGATTACTGTGGATATAACAGTTCAGAATGGTTATGTCACATTATGGCCACCAATGCTTTAAAGCATGTCCCATCTTAAATCCTCAGCCCACAACGACCAGCCCAGCTCTTTGATGGAACCAAGGCTTGTATTTCAGTGGGTTGCCTTATCATGACCTAAGACTGCTGCAACCAGTTATGTGTGATGCTACCCGGAATAAGAGTCCAGCAGACTGGGGCTGCATGTCGTCCCCTGGCAATGGATCTGTTCCCGAGGTTCTGTCCATAGGCAGGCCTGTCCAGTGATAATCACTGACTCAGCAGTAAGCTCTAGGGCAAAGTTCTGTGTTTGATATCCTGTCTAAGCTCCAGGGAGTAGCTTTTGCACTGAACTAAGCTGTCCATGGTTAGTGTAATGTTGGTAAAGGTAGTGACTTAGTCACGTAGACGTACACTGAACAGCATAGTGCCTGAGTCTCACAGATACAGGATCCGCAGTTTTTCAGCAGTACACCAAGACCATAGCACAAGTAAAAGGATGATTCCATCACATTAGAATCAGTTCTCTGCCAAGTAACAGGAACGTCCCGTAGCCCATCTGTGAGCAATGGCCTGGTGATAGCTTTGCTGCCCAGGGCTCAGGAAGGGTGATACATGCAGGCCTTCGGCCCACGAGGCTGGGTTACACTTAACTCTCACAATTGCAAGGACTTGTAAATATTGAAATGATACATGACAGTGATGAACTTTTTCAGTGAAATTGTAGGAGAGTCTGAGTACAGTGGTTTGTAGATTGAGAGTCAAGGAACATTTTAAAAGCCACTGGTAGTTCAGCTTATATTTATCTTAATGGGAGTAACTGAAAAGAGAAGAAAAACAACTGGGGATGGGACAGCGTGAGTAGGCGAGAGGGTATACAGGTACCTGTTCACCAAGAGGAGCTGGCTTTTATTTATTTATTTTT
>NW_004524625.1:12240974-12252176 GCF_000260255.1 Octodon degus | reverse complement strand
GTTGTTATAGTTGATGGTAGATTGGAGAAGAAAGAGGGCTTCTAAAGTTCCGAAACAATTACCACCTACTTCATGCAAGGACAGTATGCCTCTGGTCACTGTGACTTTTTAAAGGATACTTCATTTTATGAGGTATAAAGATATCTATCCAAGAAGCCTTAGTACAACATATATATGTTAAGGATGCTTACAGTATTTGTGGGCACAAACACTTCTTTAAAAAAATTAATTTTTTACAGTGTCTTGCTACACAGTTCAGACTCAGTGATCCTCCTGTCTCCGGCTCCCCAGCATTGGGTAATAGGTGTGTGCCACCATGCCTAATCTCAGTGGCTGGCTTGGCATGCCCAGGCTTCCAGGGCTGGCCCAGCATGCGGTACTGGGGATCGAACCTGGGTCTTTGTGCAGGCACTTAGACCACCTAACTATATCCTCAGCACCTTAGTAGGTTCTTTTACAACTCAGAATACAGGAACTCTAAGTAGATTCTTGTATTTGATAGCGTTATTGATTTTATATGATAGTTTATGGAATTTATGATTATTTTATTATTTTGTGTCATGAAATTAAAACACAGCTATGAAGTAAATTGATGTTAATGTTACCTTATTATTTTTCTGAGACCATATGGTAGATTTTTTAAATTATGTTTTTCAGATACTGACCGTGCTTTATCATTACTGGAGGAATATTGCAAAAAATTAAGAAAACCAGAAGAACAGCTGTTGAAAAATGCTGTTAAAAAGGTCATGAGTATCTTTAAGAGCAGCTTATTCCAAGCTTTGTTAGGTATGTATTACTAAATTAACTCTCTTCTTAATGCTTAGAATTGGGCTTAATAGTTTGGATGATATGCTCAAAGAACTTGATGGTAATGAAATTTCAAACTGAGATAATTTTCTTTGGTACTAGGAGAGGTTTTTCTTTTTTCTTAATGTTTATCTATGAAGCATTGTTACAAAAGAGATAGAGCTAGACTATTGAAATATGTTAACACTGAAAGAATATTTTGTATAGGAAGATAAATATATGCAGTTAAAAATGCTGAGTAGGTTTTGCAAAAATTTGAGGACAGATTCACTAAAAAACAGATTCTGTTTTCTTTAGAAGGAATTGCATAACACAGTAATATTAGGCTAGGGTCTAATCAGAATCAACTTTTTGCACAAAAATAAAAGTGAACACTTTTCATCTTTCTTAGAAAAGTTTATGATCCAACATTGAAAAATTAATTGATATAATTCAGTATTTTGGGATTCTTATCAATTTGTCATCAATCTAACCAAGCAATGTTTAACTTCATGTGTAGTCTCCTATTTTTAAAGATTATCAAGAAACTGAAGGTTCATTTGTGTATATCTTTATATATATATATATATATATATATATATATATATGCATCTTTTGCATTTATGCAAATAGATTTTAATTCCCCCAAATGTTTTGAGACAAAAAGTTAGCAAAAGATATCAGTAAATTTCTCCCCAACAAACACTGCTGGTTATCTAAACAATAAAATCAACTTCACTGAACACAGTATATCATACTTAATTGACTAAGTATTTGTTGATTAATTACTTTTGTACTTCTGAGAATCAAACCTAGGACTTTGAATCAACCCTGGCAACAGGGCTGGGGGGAGATAGCTCAGTAGAATAAGCACTTGCCTGGCAAGTGCAAGGGCCTGAGTTCAGTCCCTGGTTCCACCAAAACCAAAACAGAACATGGCAACATTGTACATATTAAATAAATGAGTCTTTAGACATTTTTATTGCTTTTACAGGCTGATAGTTATTTTTAATTTTTTTTTTTTTTGTGGAACCGGGGATTGAACTCAGGCCCTTGTACTTAGTAGGCAAGCACTTATTCTACTGAGCTGTCTCCCTGGCCACAGGATGATAGTTATTGATACATAATCTAAAGGTAGGAATTTATGAAGCTTCATTTTAGATATATTTCACCTGTTTTTATTATAAGTGTAGTTGATACAAATATTAACTTTATAGTTTGAATATAATTGTTAAAAACAATAAAAGTTTGAAAAATAAGAAAACAGTTCATTGATGATAAATAGAAATAAAAAGTTGCATAGTATTTTACTTATGGGTTGATTTCTTAAAATATTCTATTATTCATAAAACTTAATGACACAGATAACTATAATTATAGCTAATATTCAGTAAAAATACTGAATGTAATATTACAGATTTTAAATAATCATTGTAGATAGTAGTATTTTAGAGAACATTTTCAAACCACAGATTTCTTGGGCCAGGGAGATGGTTCAGTAGAATAAGCACTTGCCTGGCAAGCAAAAGGGCCTGAGTTCAATCCCCAGTTCCGCCAAAAAAAAAAAAAAAAAAGAATCAAACCACAGCTTTCTCAATTAAAAATGAGCAGCATCTTCTAAGTGATAATTACTAAAGGCCATTAAGTCATTAACTAAATGGCAATGAATCGAAATAGATTTATATGATGTGTTTAGTTAGGATTGGCTCTGTCTTGAGAGAGATTGAGCTTTTGAGAACTTTAGGAAGAGTATTATTGGATGATTTAGATAATTCTCCAGTTTTGATAATGTAGTAGTTGATAACACCATTACCTGGAGAATTAAAAGACAAAAGCATTGACATACAATTGCATTTTGCCATTATTTTAATGAATGATAAATATCTTGGCTTGAAGCCTATGGTGTGGCTTGAATTTGTCTAGTAAAATGAGAGACAGTAATAATCTGTAAAAAGCTGTTATATAAGTAATCCCAATGCCCAGATTTGAATGGATAGATTTTTTTTTCAGCTGGCCTTTTAAAGTCATTTGGGATAAACCACAGTGCAGAGGATGGAGCATTATACATCAAAACACAATTTTCTCTTGAATTTTATGTGGGTAGCTAAATCCTGATTACTAACATTACTTTTGAACGTTTTAGTGCTCTCATTGTGTATGTATATGTACATCTTGAATAAGATTTATATATTCATAAAGACATAGATAGGGAGCTATTGATAAATTTGAGCATTTTTAGGGTCCAGAGTTTGCTTTCTGTTTGAACCCACTGTCCCCTGATCTCCTCTTCTTTTTTGCTTTAAGTAATGGAAGATCATGGCTTCACATGTTGTTTTCTCATCTTCTAACCAGTACATTGAAATAATACCTTGAAAGAATCTCAGCTAGCTTCATAAATAAGGCAGTAATAGCTCAGACAAGCCAATACGAACTGATAATAAAGTGAAGTACTATTACTGCAGAATGTGCTGTGATATTTACACATGAGCTGGGAACCAAAACCTCTTTCTACAGATGAAAAGCTATCTTTTATCTGAAAATAAAAGCTGTCTTCTCATGGTGGTCCTCATCATGTGCATAAACAATGCTATGCTTAGATAATGTAATCGTTGGGGACCAGATCATGTCTGCGTAATCGTACACTAGTGTGTAGGAGCTTCTGATGGGATAGTTCTGTGGCAACAGGGTGGCTTAGAGCAAAGATATTGTATCTCTTCAATCTCTATTACATAACTTCCTTTGATTATAGAAGTGATATATATTTATTTTGGAAATATTATAAGATGAAAGTAAAGGAATGTAAAACCCATTTTTTTTTTTTAAATAGACAGGTATCTAATAAGCATGTAGATTGATGAACTGTTTCATTAACTTTCTTCATTGTTATTTCTAGAGCCCCTGTTTTGTTTTGATTCCCATTTTCTAGTACCTGGCATTAGATAGAGGCACTTTGAAAGTCAACAATCAATATTTATTAATGTACAAAACAAGAAAAATATTTAAGTCAAGCTAAATGCTGCACATTCAGATGTTAGGCTTAGAGTGACATCTTGTGGTACTACTGAGGAAAAAATTTATCCAATCGGTAATTATAATTTTATCATAATCAGCACAATATTTACACTTTTCAGAATTTAGATATAAATGAACCAGAATTCTCTGATGTATAACAAATTAAGACTTTTACAATTTAGAATAGCTGAAACATTTAGATTTTCAAGACGTTCTGTTACTTATTCTTGTTTAGGTAATGGAGGGCCAAGGTGGAATGTTTTTATTATTTTTATTCTTATCTCTCAGATCACTTTGACAATTTAAAGATACCACTATAATTATTTGTGAAAAATATCTTAATATAATGGATTAATTTATTTTCAGATATATATATTATAGTATATATATATTTTTTGGTGGTACCGGGGATTGAACTCAGGACCTTGTGCTTGCCAGGAAAGCACTTATTCTACTGAGCTATCTCCCCAGCCCCCAGATATATATTATAATAAGTTCTTGAGACAGGGTCCTTCAGCTCACTTTTGTAGCCCAGGCTGGCCTTGAACTCATGGTGATCCTCCTGCCTCAGCCTCCAGAGTACTGGGATTACAGGTATGTGCTACCATGCCCAGCATGCATTTGTTTTTGTAATTTACTGAAAATTATGAGTTATTCTTAATACTTACACAATGGAAGGAAATACAGACATATTTTACAGATTTTTACACCTTTCTAAAATTTTATTAGCCCCACTAACCTAATTTAGTTCCTAAATTAGGTTCCCTTATTTTGCTACTTATTTGAAGGGGAATTCTGTTTAAATTCCACTATTAGGGCCAGCCAAATAGCTCAACAGATTAAAGCACGTGCAAGCAGGTAGAGGGGCCAGGAGTTTGATCCCCAGGCCTGCCGTGCTTGCCCTACCCCTGGGGCACGCTGAGGTAGCAATTGAGACTGGGCGTGGTGGTGCTTGCCTGTAATCCCAGCTCTTGGGAGGCTGTAATAGGCAGATCACTATGAGTCTGATCTAGTAGTAAGACCCTGAACACTCTGTAGACCCTTCCCTAAAATACAAAAATAAATAAATAAATAAATATAAATAATTAAATTCCACTAGTAATAATCTCTTAAAAGTGTTCATTCTGTTTTATGTAAGCTGTTAAACTTTGAAGGTCTAACCTTTTGCTGGAATGGTGTGTGTGTGTGTGTGTGTGTGTGTGTGTGTGTGTGTGTATTTTTTTGTTTCCATAAGGCTTATGAGAACCCCTGTTGATCCTTGACATGATCAGCAACACTTTTCTTTAAAAGAGTCTTTTACATATTTATTTATTTGGTACAGGATCTCGCTACGCAGGTTGGAGTCATAGTGCTCCTCCTGTCCCAGTCTCCCCAGTGTGCGCCACCATACATGGTTTAGGTGGCCGGCACGGCATGCCTAGGAGCCGGGGCCGTGGTTCTGGAGATCGAGACCAGGTCCTTGTGCTTGCCAGCAGATGCTTAGACCACCGAGCTATCTCCCCAGCCCAACACTTTGATTTTTTTTCTCTGAGACTCATACTCAGGACCTTGTGCTTGCCAGGTGGGTGCTGCACTGCTAAGCTACATCTCTGGCCCAACAGTTTGAAATAATGTGCTGTGTCGTGGGCTTTATCAACTTGTTGAAGCCCTCTATCACTTCTCTACTTATTAGAAGCGTTAATTTGCCCTTTCAGCTATACATCACCCTCTGACCTGCTCTCCCGGCCCCTAGCGAAGATCTACCGCAGGGCCTCCAATGTGCCATGCAAGCGCTGCGCCGCTGAGCTGTCTCTCCAGCCCTCTCACTGTCTTTTGTTCACACTAAGGCACTTACTGTGCTGCTTGAAAAATGAAACATGTTTCTGTCCCTTCAGTAGTCTGTGAGCATCTTTTTTTTTTAAATAAAAAATTGTATTTACTTAGAAGCGTTCAGAATGTCAACAAAACAGTTGCAACTTTTTTTTTTGCAATTGCAGAGTGGTATTCAGTTAACAGAACAATAATTATTTCGTATAAGCTGCATCAGAGACAACTGAAGATGAAAAACTACTGTCCCCAACTAATTTGTGCTACGTGCCAACAAAACCTGCTTTAAATTTCCATGCCAGTTTACAACCCCCGTAATGTACCAGGCAAGGTTAGTGGCTATTGAAACTACCACCAGGACAGAGCTATGTAAAGACACATTCATGGGCTGGGGAGATGGCTCAGTAGAATAAGCGCTTGCCTGGCAAGCACAGGGTCCTGAGTTCAATCCCTGGTACCTAAAAAAAAAAAAAGACATTCAGTACTGTGTTAACTATACAAAAAAAGACATTATACAGTTTAAAAACAAATCTTACACAGCCTTACATTTCAAATTTTTTTCTTCAAAAGGAGTGAGCTGTGTATAGGGGGATTAAATGCTTTATAGACAAGAAAAAAAACTGCACTAAAGCCAACTTATTCATCATCATTCTCTTCTTCATCCTCCTGATCTTTCATCTTCTTCTTCTTTCTCCTCCTCATCTTCCTCCTCTGCCTTCTTTTTCTTGCTTTTTTCAGCCTTGATGACTCCCTTTCTTGCTGCATCAGGTTTTCCTTTAGCCCGGTAGGCAGCGATGTCTTTTTTATACTTGTCCTTCCGCCTAGCGGCCTCCTTCTCGTACGGCTGCTTGTCGTCTGCTGCAGTATTATTCCACATTTCTCCAAGTTTCTTTGCGACATCACCAATGGAGAGGCCAGGATGTTCTCCTTTGATTTGGGGCGATACTCAGAACAGAACAGGAAGGCTGAAGGAAGCAGCCTCTTGGGTGCGTTGGGATCCTTGAACTTCTTTTTTGTTTCTCCTTCAGGAGGAATATAAGTTTTCATTTCTCTTTCATAATGAGCCTTGTCCGCCTTTGCCATATCTTCAAATTTTCCTTTTTCTTTAGCAGGCACGGTCTTCCACCTCTCTGAGCACTTCTTAGAAAACTCTGAAAAGTTAACCAAAGCATCTGGGTGCTTCTTCTTGTACTCCTGTTGGCAAGTTTGCACAAAGAATGCTTATGATGACATTGTGCCTCTCCGTGTCTTAGGCTGTCCTTTGCCCATGCTTACTTGTTTTCCTTAGCGAGGCACAGAGCCACCCAGCACCCGTCCGGCTCTTGCCTGCTCCCGTGCTGTGCCTGTGGAGCTCAGTACTCAGTCTGTGGGCTTCTTGGTGGCAAGGGTCTTATTTAGTTATCTTTCATGTCTCCAATGTGCAACCTTAATAATAGGTTTTTCAATAAATCTCGGTTCGTTTCCTGAACAATTATTTAAAAACACTTATTAGATGTTGGACATTGTCCTAGACAGTGGGGATATGATAACCTACTATACCTTTATGAGCAAGTAGAGGAAAAAAGTACAGAGAGATAGTATCAAAAATAATTAATTCATTTTAATTGCATATGAGATGTTGCTACACAGTGAAACCTCAAAAATTTTATTTTGAGGTGGGGCATGAAAGATACTGCTGATTTCTGCTCAGTATGTAGTACATGAACATTGGGGATGGCCACTAACGCTACTGTGTGGCAACTGGAAAAAAGCAGAACACAATGTTTTTACAGTTAAGTTTTCCTAACCACACATATGAATATTACTAATATTAGCCTTAATCCATTTGGTTGTTGAAATACTTTCAGAGAGGTGAAATTATTATTAAATAACATAGCTATTTAATTATAGTGGTGACAAAGGCACTAAATACGTGCAAGAGCTTTACCACATTTTAGAATTAAAAAAATACTTTCCCATTATAGTAATTCTAACATAATTTATTTCAAAATAAAATCTATCTGAAAAGATCATGGCTACTTTAGTTTTACCTATTAATAATTATGTGTACCTTTTGACCTGATTATAAGAAGTCAAGAAATTTTTTTAGATAGTGAATGTGAAGGTGCAGTTCTATGTATTTGGAACAACTTGACTTTAATCCTCAAAAACAGAGGTTCTCAGTGTGTTGTTCTAGGGCCAGAAGTGCCAATCACCTGTGAATTCGGATAGCACTATAAAATCTTGGGTCTCAGCCCAGATTTACTGAGTCAGAAACTGCAGAAGTACAGGGACCAGGATTCGATCTCCAGTCCTGCATGCTGTGCCAGCCTACCCCCAGGGCGCGCTGAGCCACCAACCTACTCTGTGCGTGGTGGCGCATGCCTGTAATCCCAGCTCTCAAGAGGCTAAAAACAGGAGGATCACTAGGAGTCTGAGCCGAGCTGCATAGTGAGACCCTGTACCAAATACATAAATGAAAAAAAAAGAAAAAAAAAAGAAAAAAAAAAGAAAAAAAGAAACTTCAGAAGTCAACTTTGCAAAGTATTTTAATGACTCTTCCAGTTGGTTCTGAGATGTGTTGCCATTTAAAAATATGGGTTCTAAACAGTTAATATTGGGCCATTCAAGAGAAGTAATATAGTTTATTTTTAAATTATGAACTTGGAAAAATATGAAATATTTAGATGACTCTCCCCTTTTGAATACTGAATGTAGTTTCTGCTTGTGCTTCTGTGGGCAACGCATGGCAGGGCACGGTGAGGTGCCTCACCGCTCGCCTGGTGATGCTCGCTGCCACTTGCAGCCTCAGAGTGTGTACTCCGGGGAAGTGAGCTGCATATTATGGGCCTTCAAATAAGTATTGGCTGGTTAAACAGTGAATTATAAATTCTTAGAGATGAGTGATAAAATGGGTCTCACTGGGATGATGGTGAGCTGTATGCTTTTAAAATGTTCTCTAGGAGGGCATCAGAAAATGAAAAGATTTCCTCCTCTTCCTGGATAGGCACAGTCAGTATAGTCACAAGGGACATATTTCCCAGCATGGCATACAGATTTAATGTAATCTGAATCTAAGGATTGCTAGTGTTCCTCACAGAGCTACAGAAAATAATCCTAACTTTCCTACGGGACTGGAAGAGACCCAGACTTGCAAACACAATCTTGGGAAACCAAAGCAAAGCAGCAGGCATCAAAACTTCAGATTTTAAGTTATATGAAAAACTACAGTGATAAAAACAGCACGGTACAAAAACAGATGTGGATTAACAAGAATAGAGGATGTAGAAATAACTCTAAGAAATTCACTTATGTGGTCATTAACAAGGGGACCAAAAATAGGCAATTAAGGAAAGATAGTCTCTTTAAGTGATGATGCTGATTCTCCACACACAGGAGATTGAAACCGGACCCATGCCTCTCATTATATACTAAACTAAACTCAAAATGAATCAAAGATTTAATGTTAAAGTAGAAATTTAATAAAATAAAATAAGGGCCAGTGAGATAGCTCAGTGAACTAAAACACTTGCTTAGGCAAGCTTAGGCAAGCTCAGGGACTGTGGTTTGATCCCAGCACCACATGCCGTGGCAGCGCTGCCCCCAGGGTGGGCTGAGCCAGCTAGAGTCTGGGTGTGGTGGCACATGCCTGAAATGCCAGCAGTGGGGACACTGAAGGCAGGAGGATCATCATGTGTCGGATCTGCATTGTGAGACCCCTGCAAAAACCAAATATATTAAAAATAAAATAAAATACAATAAGATAAAATGGATAAAACTCTTGAAGACATAGGCATAAGCAAAGACTTTCTGAACAGGATCTCAGTTGTACAAGAAATAATATCAAGAATCAACTAATAAGATTGTGTCAAATTAAGAAGCTTCTGTACAGAAAAGTGAACATTAAAGAGTGAAGGTAAAACCTGGAAATTTTGTTTTCCCAACTACTCCTCAGAGGGAGGAACAATATCTAGACTATATAAAGAACTAAAATAATTTAGATACCCCAAAATAAAAGACCCAATAAAAATGTGCAACTTTGAGAATGGGCATGTTGGTGCGTGCCTGTAATCCTAGCACTTGGGAGGCTGTAAACAGGTGGATCACTATAAGTCCGATCTAGTAGTGAGACCCTGAACACCCTGTAGACCCTTCCCTAAAATAAAAAAACAGAAACAAAAACAAATGTGCAACTGAAATGAACAGATATTTCTCAGAAGAAGTACAACTGGACAATAAATACATGAAAAACATTCAACATCTCTGCCCACTAGAGAAATACAAATTAAAACAACACTGAGATTCCATCTTCAGAAATAATTACTATCATCAAAAACTCAAATAACAAGGACTGGCCAGATAGCTCAGTTGATTAAAGTGACTACTTAAGCAGATGCAGGGACCAGGGTTCAATCCCTGGCATGCCATGGACTGAGACTGGGTGTGGTGGTGCATGCCTGTAATCCTAGTGCTTGGGAGGCTGAAAACAGGAGGATAATGAGTCTGATCTGTATAGTGAGACCCTGTACTAAATACATAAAAAAAAAAAAACCCTCAAATAACAAATGCTAGTAAAGCTGCAGGGGGGTTGGTGGTGAGGACCATTTTACATTGATGGTGAGAAGGTAAACTAGTACAGCCACTTTGTAAAGGAGTATGGAACTAGAAATTCCATTTGACCCAGCTACCCCACTTGTAAGTGTGTATCTTTCTGACAGAGTTAAAGACATCATATTCCAGGGATGCATACATACCCATGTTGATAACAGCACAATTCATTATAGCTGAGTCTTGGGAGTGGCCTATATGTTCATCAGTGAATGAATGTATAAAGAAAATGTGCATGTTTATACACAATGTGGGTATTTAAGTGCAATTCTTCTGCCATAAAGAAGGATACATTTGAGTCATTTGTAGAAAAATGGATACATCTTGAGACCATACTATTAAATGAAAGAAATCAGACACACAAGTCTAAATATCAAATGGCATTTATTTATTACTTTTTAATGTATTTAGTTTTTTCAGGGTCTCACTATGCAGCTCAGACTCATGGTGATCCTTCTGCTTTCAGCCTCCTCAGTGCTGTGATTACAGGCGTGTACCTCCATACCTGAATTTTGGCAGGCTCAGCCCGCTCCAGGGGTGGGGCTGGTACAGCATGTGGTGCTGGGAATCGAACCGTAGTCCCTGTATTTGCCTAAGCAGGCACTTTAGTCGGCCTGTCCCTCAAATGGTTTCTCTTGTATGAAAAACTCAAAATATAAACAAAAAGCAAAGTAAAAGATAGATGATGGGAAAAATAGGGTGCTGTTTTGCAAATGGGAGGGAGGCCAATAGATGGTGGGAGGGAGAAGAAGAGGAGGGAAAGAAGATGGAGGATAAAAGAAGTAAGATGTGTTTCATCCATGTACCGCTTCCCTGCAATGAATGTAATTAATTAGTATGTAAAGCAAACATTTACTAATAAAAATAAAGCAGTTAATAAATAAATGTGCTCTATGAGTTAGAACACAGGACACACACTGGGTCTTAGTCTCTTTTAAAGACTGGACTGAAGTCTTTTAAAGATGGAAGGTAAACTTGAAAATCAAGAGGTAAAAGATAAAATATTAC
>NW_004524625.1:12225157-12233104 GCF_000260255.1 Octodon degus | reverse complement strand
CCGGGCCTGCGCTCTGGGTCTGTTCCACAGCCAAGATTTTGCATTAGATCTTAGAGGAGCCTTGGGACTTGGACTTTTCATCATCTCTTAGAGACAGAATAAAATGCCTTTTCTATAAAGAGATGTCCATGAGTCTCTGGGGGAGTCAAAGGTGGAATGTTATGGCTTGTTTCTAGATGTTCCCCCAAAGCCTCATGCAGTCATGGGAAAACTTCTAGAGTTTGTGATTAATTCATGATGTAATGCTGGGATTATGTGTGTGCTACACCAATCCTGGATCAGATAATCTGCATACAAATGTAAGGAAGGGAGAGAGACTTGCTCGCTGGTGCATGCACTGCCTCTACTTTTGCTCCTTGCTGTCTTTTGCCACCATGAGCTGCTGCCCTCTGCCATGTGCCTGGGTTGGACCCAACTGAATATGGGCTGAAACCTCCACTAACTGTGAGCTATATAAACCTTTCCTTCCCTAGTTTTGAGTGTCAGGTATTTCATCCCAGAAACAAAAACCAGTTACTTTTGTAACTGAGGCAAAGTGTAGCCATTTCCAGCGACAGTGAGGTTCTGAGTTCTTCCTCCAATGAGAACAGCCAAGTTTACCAGGAAAGCTGGTATGGCAAGGTCTTCCAGAAGAAGAGGTCAAGGAATCCAGCGGCGTCCAAGAGCTCTCCAGCAGCTTCTACCAGCTCCCAGCAGCGTCACCTTTTCTTTTCCAGCTCTGCCTCTCATGCTGCTGCATTGGTCCTCAGGTGCCCTCCCACACCCAGCACCACACTGCTTGCTGCTTCGGTTCAGCTCAGTGTTACAAGCTGAGCACCAGTTGTCACCTACCACACTGAATTTGTTAGTGAAAGAAAAGGCCTGCAGAGTAACTCTTTCCATATGCTAAAGGAGACTGAGGGCCAGTGGAAACTAATTTCTGACTATCTCCCTAGCCATGTGGTACGTGAGGCTGGGTAATGCACAGATTGTTCTTGACTTCCATATCTTCAGTTATAAAAAGAGAGGTACTCCCCCTTACATTGAGTTCCAGTTCTCTACCATTTTCTTCTGATGTTTGTTACATCTCCTCACTCTCTTGCTTAATAGATAGCCTTATCCTTAGTGATATTTTTTTATGCAACTGTACTGGAAAAAGTAATGGCTAAGGCATAACTTTCTGTTGGTTAATAATGTTTTTAAAATTTTTATTTTAGGGAAGCAACTACAGGGTGTTTTTTTTTTTTTTTGGTGGAACTGGGGATTGAACTCAGGCCCTTGTGCTTGCCAGGGAAGCGCTTATTCTACTGAGCCATCTCCCCAGCCCCTACAGGGTGTTTAGGGTCTCACTCTAGGTCAGTCTCATAGTGATCCACTTGTTCACAGCCTCCCAAGAGCTGGGATTGCAGGTGCACGCCACTATGCCCAGTCAGTGCATCTCAGGGACAGGGCTGGCACGGCAGGCCTGGGGATCGAACCCCCGGCCCCTGTGCCTGCTTGCAGGTGCTTTAATCCACTGAGCTATTTGACTGGCCTGGTTAATAATTTTTAAATATCTTTTTTAGGGGAGAAAGACAATTTCTATTTCAAAAATACCTTTATTCTGAAATGAGAGAAGAAGGAGGGAAAAGTTCCATTGCTATACATTTGTCTACTTGGATAAGTGGAGTTGTGAAGAAGTAAATTAAGCAACCGGGTGACACATTATGTTTGGAGAGATGCTTTCCAGTATTCTTGGAATACTGTGTCAAACATAATGTGTCAATAATTAGTGAGATATTTTTGTTAGTTTGAAACAAGTTTTTACTATGTAGTTCACATTGGCCTTGAAGTCATTTTGTAGGACCAGCTAGCCTTGAACTTGCAGCAATCCTGTCTCTTCAGCCTTCAGTTACTAGGATTATAAGCCTCTGTCACCATGCCCAGTCTTGAATGAGCTTTTCTAATTTTACTTCTTCTCTTATTATGAATGTATAATTACCATATTATTCCCATGGTAAATAGAGACCACACTTTTAATTCTATGATAAGAACAAATGCTGCTTCAGAGGTGAAGAAAAATATGATGTAGGAGAAGTAAAAGAATTTCAGTATTTTTCATATCCAGGCAATGGATTTGTGGAGGAAAAAGGGAGAAATGGAGGAAGAACAGTGTGGTCAGGTGGGTTTCTGAGAGCTGAAGTCATCCTTCAAGCAGAGCCTCTATCTGCTAGCTTTCTAATTAGGCTTGGGGATGCTCATTGCCTTTATGCTGCTCTACAGGGTCTCATTACACAGATCAGACTCAGTGATCCTCCTGTTTTCAGCCCCCCAAGCGCTGAGATTACAGGCTTGTGCTACCACGCAGTCTTAGTCGTAGTCTCAGTGTGCCCTGGGGGTGGGGCCGGCACTGCACACTGGGGGGATTGATCCCTGGTCCCTGTGCCAGTGCTTTTGGTTATATATTGACATAATTAAAACTGAGAGTGTTTCAGGAAATTTCTAACAGAGATCACCTAATGGGAGTGAGACAGCTTTGTGGCAAGTTCTGGCTGTCTGCTGAGGCTGATTGGGAATTACAACATGACCTGAGGGAGGAGCAACATGTGTGTGCTAGTAGAATCCGAGATCAGTAGGTTTGGTCAGGTGTGGCACCTGGGAGTGTTACCCAAACCAAAGAATAGGTCTTGGTCCTCTCCACATGAGAGGCTAGCAATGTATGTCTTCCCAGGATGGCTGACATGCAGCATGCCTTCTCTTAAATTCTTTACTCCAGTACATCTGGGCACTATTTTCAAGTGAGGTTATATGAATGATCTGTTTGGGTTGAGAATAACTGTTTAAATTATGAATAAAACTATACTTTATACTAGGTGGTTACTTTTTCCTATTAAAAGGAGGGAAAGCTTGTGAAAGTGGCTGGATGTAGCATAGACTGATAAGTAAGACATTGTTCCATGATACTGTACGGTTATATGATAAGTAATTGTGCATCGCCTTTGCAGATCTATGGTACAAAGTAAGTTACCTTCATGATCATTCTCACTGTAGGATATAGACCTCAATTCTCTTACCTCATTCTAGTCCTTTCAAATTTGTTATTTAATATTGAAAAGAATTTAAGAATTATCTCACAGGTGTCTCATAGAGGAGGTGTTTGCTTTATCCTGTCATCTTTGTCTCCAAGCAAAAGTTAGAAGAGGTGAAGAGTAAAGAACATCGGTCTGTTGCAGTTTGTGTCTGGCTGTCACCCCAAAGGCTCATGCAGTCATGGGGCAGACTTCTAGAGTTTCTGATTGGTTCATGGTCCAATGCTGGGATTATGGGTGAGAGTGGTAATCCGCCCTAGGGCAGGAAGCCTGCGTATAATGTGAGAGAGGGAAAGAAGCTTGCTCTTCTCATTGCTCCTCCCTTTTTGCTCTTGCTGTTTTGCTGTGTTTAGTCACCATGAACTGCTGCCCTCTGCCATGTGCCACCCTGCCTTGGAGCCAGCCGAGTCTGGACTGAAACCTCCACTGTGAGCTACATAAAGTTTTCCCTCATTAATTTTGGGCATCTAGTACTGTGGTCTAGCAATAAAAGAAAAGCAGCCAAGGCAGCCTGCCTCAGCTCGTTTACATCAGTCATTCCTCAGCTTAGGAAACTTTCTCCTCTGACTCAGAAAAGCTGCTCTGTTTAGAAGCTATGCTGCTTCTTGCACTATGGAAGGAATTCTAAATGTTCCAATGACATAGAGATTATTATTTCACTTCATATATTTTTCTGATTTCTAGTTTTTGAGTCTCCAGGTTCTGTTTCCAGTTTTCTGTCAAAAAAATAAGCCTTGGGGCCGGGGAGATAGCTCAATAGAATAAGCTCTTGCTTGGCAAGCACAACGGCCTGAGTTCAATCCCCGGTTCCGAAAAAAAAAAAAAAAAAAGCCTTGATGAAACCATAAGATTAGAAATATTTTTGCAGGACCTCTATATCTACAAATCAAGCCAACAAATGTACCTAGAACCACAAACTCTAGAAGTTATGACAGTTCTTACAAATTACCTTATCATGAATCCCTAAAAGTTGAAAGAATTTCTAAACAAATTACACTGAAGATTAAATGTCTCTTTAAGATAAGAAAGTTATTTCAAAACAATTGTTTCAGAATTGTGGTTTCAGAAATAGTTGTGGCCAAAGTTTTTGCAAAAGAGTTTCAGAGTTCTTCAGTTGATCTGGATAGGACAATAATTATACATGTAAAGATAAATGTTTCTTTGATTTCAATAACTGAACTAGTGTCAGCAACAAAACCTGTTTATTTTGTGTACAGAACTCTATTTAGTATCTTTTGAAATATATTCATTTTCTTCATTTCATTTACCTTCTTCAAGTTTAATTTTTTGAACAGTATCTCTTTCTAGAAATATAACCCCTGGAAATATGGAAAACCAATGTGTTTGACAGGCTGCTTAGCAAATATTAGAATACTTTTGGTACAGGATAGTTCCATTTCCTGAGTTACTGTACACGAAGAGGTAAGCTAATGCAAAGGCATTCTTTGTAAACATGAGTGATTGTAGAGAGATGTTGACTGAATAGTGAATGAATGATGCAGGGAACTAGACAGTAATATTCTACATGATAATTTTGTACTTTCAAATTTAAGTTTTGTTATATATAGGCTTTTTTAAAACCATTATTTAGCTTTATTCATAACCATAAACTTAACTCTGCAATCCAGGTACATTTGGAGGGGAGCAAGGAAAACATGGAACCCAAAGAACTGTGATAAGAGCAGAGATGATGGGGTGGTTTGAGCAGGGAGGGCACAGGGTGCTCTCCTGAGCTAGAGGAATGGTCTGGGCTGATGGTGGCAATACACACAAGCCACACGCGTTAGGGCTGTCCACAGGTGGTGATAGTGGTCTTCTCGCTGGTCTTGCCATTCCTGGTCCTGAAGCATTCCATGGCCTCCACCGTGTCATGCCCTCTTTCACCTTCCCAAAGACCATGTGCTTGCCATCTAGCCACTCAGTCTTGGCAGTGCAGATGAAAAACTGGGACCTGTCTGTGTTGGGCCCAACATTTGCCATGGACAAGATGCTTGGACCTGTGTGCTTCAGGGTGAAGTTCTCAGCATTGAATTTCTCCCCGTAGATGGACTTGCCATCAGGGCCATTGTAATTCTGTGAAAACAGGAGCCCTTATAACCAAATCCTTTCTCTCCAGTGCTCAGAGCACGAAAGTTTTCTACTGCCTTTGGAACTTTGTCTGCATACAGCTCGAAAGAGATGCGGCTCCAGGGCTCACTGTTGGCAGCAATATCGAAGTACACAGTGGGGTTGACCATGGTTGGCAACAAATGGCTAAGAGGATGGATAGAGGTGTCTGCAAAGCCACAGTTACTTACATCAATTTCTTTTTTTAAAAAAAATATTTTATTTTATTTTTTTCTATATTTTAGGGAAGGGTTTACCTGGTGTTCAGAGTCTCACCACTAGATCAGACTTGTAGTGATCCATCTATTTACATCCTCCCAAGAGCTGGGATTACAGGTGCATACCACCATGCCCAGTCTCAATCGCCTGGTGGCGGAGGGTGGGGTGGAGGTGGGGGTGGGGCGTGGCGGGACTGGCATGGTAGGCCTGAGGATTGAACCCTGGCCCTTGCACCTGCTTGCAGGTGCTTTAATCCACTGAGCTATTTGGTCGGCTCTATTAGATCAATTTCTTGACCCCTTTTCTGACAAATCTTTCTCCTCTGCATCTTAGTCACCCATTCTGATGGTTTACTCGATGTCTTATTGTTATAAATCTAAATTCTCAGTTTTAAATGTCTCACTCTGATCATGAAGCCTCCTTTGATCCTATAAGAACTGCTAAGCCATCAGCTCTTTACCTTTTCAAGATCTGTTGATTCCCATGTTTTCCCTACCCATCTTAGAATAATTTTTATTACTGTAATTATTCATTGCTATACATCTGCAGTTTTCTTGTTTCTTCTCCATTGTCTAGCAAAACCAACTCTGGATAAACTCATTTTTATGTTTTTCTTTGTCTGCACAGACACAGGCAGCCATATGTAACTGGAAAAATGCACACAACTTTATTAAATGGTTTCTCTTTAAATTTGTAATGAAAAACCAATTTACATCAGACAATTTACTGCTTTATTCTCGGAGAGAACATTGTTGTACCTTCTTCAAATGCAACATACTCCATCTTGTTAGATAGTAGCTACTGACTTTCTTTATATTTTACTGAGACAATAATGATGAGCAAAATAGAATTTTCTCATTTTTTTCATCACTTAATCTACCAACCTGCTCATCTACAGCCATTTGCTCTTTCTTCTCTTTTATTTTTTTTCCTTCCCTTTTATTGAAGAGGGTAGATGTTCTCTTTTCTTATCTGAGGTAAAAACTTCTTGGATACATTACTAAGAAGTCCTGGCAGGTGACAGAAAACCTTCTTAATGAGAGTTTAATTAAAGACCAATTATTACAAAGATGTGGGCAGAATTAAGGGAACCAACAAGGGATGGAAGCCTGTGGGAACTAGGCTTAGTGGGAACTCTGTGAGCATGAGGAGTGAGCTGCGACGGAACTGAAGCTACTGAGTGAGCTGCCTGACAGGCCCAGTGCCTTTCGGAAGAATGCAGCCATTTCTAAACAATGGCCCAGCAAGAAGAGAGCAGAGGAGTAAACATCCCAATCCCCTTCTCCCCTTCGCTGGTCTCCTGCTGCCGTCCACTAGTGGACCCCAACTGTAAGTCGGAGGACAAGGGGGTTCAGTGATCAACCTTATTGAGGTCAGCCTCTCAGGGCAGACAGCAGGGTGGATATGGAAAGAGGGATGATCTGAAAGAGGAGATGGAGGATATATTTATGTTCTGATTTCTCCTCATGTACTCAAGAGTGTGCTGCTATAATCTCTGCCTTTGGAATTTTTTATTTTCTTATTCAGTTATTTCCATTAGTGTGAAAACATCTTTTAAAGAGACAATTTGGAAAAAGAGTTAAGAGTATGCTTCGTGGAACCAGATTGTCTAGGTTAATATCCTGGCTTCTCTGCCACCAAAGGCTTCTGTGACTACAGGAAAAGCTTCATAACCACTCTGGGCCCCAATTTCCTGCCAGTGAAGTGGAGATTAATAATTAAAGTATTACCTTTATATAGTTGTTCTGAGGGTAAATCAGTTGATATATGTATTGCATTTCTAATTGTGCCTGGCACAGAGTAAGTGGTCAACCTAGGTTTTCGTTACCATTGTCATCTTTAAAATCCATTCCCATCACCTGTCATGTTGTTTCATCTTGTTTTTTTCTCTTTTGTTTAAAGTTGTCCCATGGAAGGCACTAGTGGTAAATCAGAGAGGGAGGGAAGAAGTGAGAGTTTTATACTTCTGCCTGCTTTCCTTCTGGCTCTTGATTTCGCAGTGAACACATTCTTCTACTTCTATACATGATTTCTGCAATATGGCATCTTTCCTATTTCTGTGACTTCCAGTCACAGCATAATATATAAGAAAGTTCTTTATATTCACAGTCTCTGTCTCTTAATTTATTTTCTCCCAAGTCGAGTCCTGAATGGGCTCTATGTCCTTCACATTAGCTACTCACAGTTTTGTGTTTCCTGTGTCTGCATATAGGCAGGCAGAGGTACAAGTGACATTGGTTGTAGACTTCCGTGTTGCTAATTTCATTGCCTTGGTTCCCAAGGCAGATCTTGACACTCAGTCTTGTTCACCTCCTGTACTTTATTTTCTTTTTTCTTAGGCTGATCCCACAGACTTCTCTATGTTTTTAAAATCTATACTCTCTACTTAGATGGGCTTCTAAAATCAAATGTGTTATTTTTATTTTTTAAAGAGAGTACAGGAGAAGGAATGTTGTGGGACTGCCCTGCTTTAAGGTTCTATATGGTTAGATTTTTGGACTTATGTGTAAACATAAGAATTATATAATTCTTTATGCCTATTTTTAAAATATATTCTAATTTTTTAATGTTTTTT
>NW_004524625.1:12218818-12225057 GCF_000260255.1 Octodon degus | reverse complement strand
TGAACCGCGGTCCCTGTGCTTTGCTAAGCTTGTTTTAAGTAGGTGCTTTAGACCACTGAGCCATCTCACCAGCCCTCATATGTGCCTTTAAACCACCATATTTAGACTGTCATTAGGTGTGTGTTTTACGTCAGGCAAGATGAAGTCCTTGTAAACTTGACACTTGGGTTTGAAGTCATCACGAGGGTTGTATGTCGCTCTTGGCTCTGGGCTTCGTATATTACTGCAAGATTTATGTCACCAGATGGCACCATTTAACTAAATTTATGTCCTTTGGATGCCTGTAAGGCTGGTTGTTTGTAAATGAAGTCTTTTATTTATATTATAGCCGCAATAGGAACAAATTATGGTACATATAATTTGCCTACATGGTCAGACAGCAAAACTCCAAAGATTTTTTTAAGGGTGGGGGAACAGAATCTGGTGATCTGCTGAGCATGAAATAAAGGAAAATTCGGTGACGATCACTAAAGCTAATGTGTGGCAGCTGACCGGAAAGCAGAAAAGAACAGGTACTTGCATTTAGGTTTTGTTACAGGAAGCATGCTAAGATTACTAATGTAATATGGAATCTTTTAGTCATTAAATAATTTCAGGCAATTGATATACATAATAACAAAATATACAAAAGATTCTAAAAGGTTATTTGAGGACGAAATCTTTTCAGATGTTCTGAAATAGCATGGTGACAATGTTGAAACAATGTCAAAGGAGTGCAGGGTCTGCTGAGGTGTATCTAAAACTAACATAGACACTTTCCTGGTATAAGCAGCTATTTGGAGGAAGTGAGTATTATAATGTGGTTAAACATTCCTCCAATACTTTTCCTATCTTTGAGTAGAATCAATTACTTTCTCCCTTGCTTTCTTATAGTATATAGTCATATTTCTGGTACGGCATTTAGGATATTTTACTGTAGTTGATTACATGGTGGTTTCCTTCCATAGCTTGTGAACTTCTTGAATATAAAGATTGGTTCTAAATTAGCCAGTGTGTGGTATCAAGTAGTCCTTCATTAAATTTCTGTCATTTGACAAAAGGGGTCTCAACTCTTACCAAGAGCTACTATGTGAAGCTCTAGGGATTTATTTATTTATTTATTTATATATTTAGGGATTTATTGACAAAGGAGATTTGGCTCCTGTTTTCATGGAGCTCTTGGTTTTCTAAGAGAGACAGGCATGAAAGGAGTAAGTATAATTCTGATGAGAATTTTGGAATTAAACTAGTAAACTTACAAGGACTTTCTTAAAGTAATCAAATTCATAGTATACTGTATTAAAAAATGTTTAGATACTATTTTTAATTAAAACTGTTTAGTAGCTTTGTGTTAACCTTGGAATGAAATTCAAGCTTCTACCTGTAATTTTTAAAAATGTGCTTAGTACAGGGTGTACAGGGTCTCATTACACAGATCAGACTCATAGTGATCCTCCTGTTTTCAGTCTCCCAAACAATGGTATTACAGGTGCACACCACCACTCCCAGTCTCAGTCACGGTCTCAGTGCACTCCACGGGCAGGGCTGGCATGGCACGCTGGGGATTGAACCAGATCCCTGAGTCTGCCCCAGCAGGCACTTTAGTCCACTGAGCTGTCTGCCCAGCGCTCTACCTGTACATTTTTACCAAATCTTTCCCTCTTTTATCTCATTTCTTATTGTTACTGCGTATCACCATACTCCAGCCGCACTTTCTGTGCCTAAGTGCTATCCCAGGACATTTCGCTTGCTTTTCTTTTGTCTGCAGTACATTTTACCCAGACCTCTGTATTGCTGGCTTAGTTCATCATTCAGATCTCAATGTTTGTACAGTGAGTCCCCAACCTATAAACAGGATCTGTTCTGGGAGAACACTCATAAACTGGGTTCACTTGTATGCCTGACACTGTGAGTCTTAGACACCTTCGACACGAACGTCCAGTGTTTGTTGCCTTGCACTTCCTAGCAGTCCCCTGCATAGCACTGCTGCTTTCCTCTTTCTTCTGGACCTCCCGGGCTCTCACTGAGCACTGTCTTACTGTGTGCTCTCGTGTTATATAATAAACACACTGCAGCACAGCTGTGATGGTGTCAGGCAGACAAATGAGCTACTTCCACGATTTTTTTGTATCTATAAGGTTGGTAAGAGGTCTTTTCATATCTGTGACATTTTGCAACTTGAATGTTTGTAATTTGGGGACTTAGTATACTGTATTATTGACCTTACTTCCTATCTCCATACCACCTCAAAGTCCCATCTATTATTTATTCTATTTTAATTTTAGTGACTATCTGTATTCTGTGAGAAATTTTATATGTATTTATTGCACCACTTTTTCCACTACAATATAAATTTCTTAAGTGCTGACATTTTTCCTGTCCTTTTTTTTTTTTTTTTTGAGACAGAGTCTCAAAAAACATGGTGATGTACAGTTCAGGCTGGCCTTGTACTCACTTTTGTAGCCCCTAGGCTGGTCCTGAACTCACAGTGATCCTCCTCTGAGTGCTGTGATTACAGGGGGCCAGCACAGCATGCAGGGCTAGGGGTCAAACTTGGGACTTTGGGCTTGCCAGGTAGGTGATGATGCCTTTGAGCTACCTCCCAGCCCCTCCAGTCTTATTAATTGCTATTTTTTATATTGACCAAGTGCCTACTACATAACAGCTGCTAAATAAAGTTTTGTTAAATGAGTGAATGCATAGTTGAGAGTTACTGCACGCCTTATACTATGTTAAGATTCTTAAATTGGAAATCTAGTCATTTGAAGCTGGGAGATGGTAGCACATACCTGTGATGCTAGCACTCAGGAGGCCTGGGCAGAATAATTGTGGTAAGTTCGAGGCTGGCCTAGCTTATGTAGTGAGTTTCACCCTGGTCTGAACTACATAACAACACCTTATCTCAAAAAACAAAACAAAATGGGGTATGTATTCATTTGAAAGGAGTCAGGAACTTAGGCAAGTAGGATGTTATTTTATTACAAAAGATGTCCAAGGGTAGGTATTTGCTTGTGTTTCATTAGCATCTCAGGAAATTTCCAACCAGTGTCTCTGCTGTTATCCTGGTGTTTATCTCATGCTTGTTATGTGATGCTTATAACATGGCTTCTGAGGTGGGGACTCCAGTCCATGTTGAAGCCCAGAATAAAGGGGCAGGAAGAAGGGAAAATAAAAGCTGCAATGGTCTTTCCTGATCAATAAAGCAAAATTTTCTCAGAGCTACTGCCTATGACAGTGATGATGTAGCTTTTAGAGCTTTCAATGATCACAGCCCACTGTGGTTTCAGCACAGATTTATTTGGTGTCAGATTGGCCCCAACTGGATCACACAACTACCATTAACTCAAGGCACACTAAAAATGTAGGAAAAGATTTCCACACTTTGTTTAAACCAGTCATGAGCCACTGGGAGAACATTTTAGTTTCCCTACAAGATTGGGGTTCTCGTAGAGTGGGGCAAGGAGGCAATGAATATCGAACATAAATTTAGTGGTTTCCATTGTACATACATTTTCTTTAAGCCTTGTCAGCAAATGCATATTGCTAATGCTATTTTAAACATTAGAGGGATTAAATAATTTGTTCAAGATCACCTAATTTTAGCTCCATGACTAAAGTTGAATGTTGGGAACCTGTATGAAAACTGAAAGAACTATAGAAAGTGAGTTCTTCAGAGGAGATTACAAAGGAATCACTGAATGTTGTAGTTTGGAGTTTTTCAAGGGGAACACTACAATACAGGACACATATTTATAAGATTAGTTATAATAGGACTGGCAAGATAGCTCAGCAGACTAAACATCTGCTTAGGCAAGTGCAGGGACTATAGTTTGATCCCCAGTACTGCATGATGTGCCAACCCCACCCCAGGCATGCTGAGTTGACCACTGAGACCAGACATAGTTGAACACACCTGTAATCCCAGGGCTGGAGAGGCTGAAAACAGGAGGATCTCTGTGAGTCCAAGCTGCATAGTGAGACTCTGAACAAAACACATAAATTAAAAAAAGGTTACTTATAATAGTCACTCTAAGAATCATATACAAAAAGGATAGAGGGAATCTATCCACACACTAAAGACCAAAGAGTCCAGCTGAGGGTCTGGATCCCACAGCAAGGCCTTGCATGAGACAAACTTAAGGCCTAGAGCCCATAACAATAACTCCCACTAGTCCAGTTGGAGGCCTAGAGCCTGTGACAGTGTCTCATGCAGGCCTATTTCCTGGGTCTGTGCTGGGAAGGCCCAAAGGTCAGTGGTGGAAACTAGAAAGTCTATGCCAGCAGGATGAAGAATCTGTGCTAGCAGGCTGAGGGATCTGAACTGGAGCTAGGAAGCAATGCTCAAGGTAGGAACCAGAACTCCCTCGAAAAGTACCACAATCATCCTCAGTCACAGTAAGGTCCCTAGATCCTCTGATGATGAGGAAAGCTGTGTTCCTATCAGGAAAGCCAAGGGGATGAACTTCTCCAGGAGACTGAGCTGTGCACCATCTTTTCCCCTGGAGCCAGGGAACACTGCTCAGGTGAAGGGCCAGCCTTCCCCCGAATAAATTTGTTATAGTTTGTGTCTAGCTGTCCCCTCGAAGCCCCATGCAGTCATGGGGGGGCTTCCAGAGTTTGTGATTAATTCATGATACAATGCTGAGCTTATGGGTGTGAGTGCTACACCCGCCCTGGGTCAGATAATCCGCATACGAATGTAAGGAAGGGAAATAGGTTTGCTAGTTGCTGCAGGCACTACCTCTCCCTTTGCTCTTTGTTGTTTTCTGTCACCATGAAAGTCTGCCCTCTGCCATGTGCCACTCTGCCTTAGAGTCAGACTAGTATGGACTGAAACCTCCACTAACTGTAAGCTAAATAAATCTTTCCTTCCATAGTTTTGGATGTTGGATATTTTGTCCCAGAAATGAGGGAAAAACAAAACAGAATTTGGTACCACCGAAGTGGGGTCATACTTGTGACCGTCTATGTACTTGACCATGTCATCCAATAGCTTTTGGGAATGGCTTATGAGAAGAGATAGGAAAGCTTTGAAGATATTGCCTAGAGGGGAAGCACTGGAACACCGTTGGCTGTTCTGTATGGGAGATTCTGGTCAGAGCTCAGAAGACCAGAAGGCTGATAGAAATCTTGCCTGTAATGATGAGGCTGGGGGAGGTTTCTATTGGGAAAAAGGACTGCATTGGTTTTTGGATTCCAGACAATGTGTGTTATGGGTTGGTTGAAAGTCTGACTGCATTTTGCTCATGTCCAGAGACTGCGTGAGACTGAGATTAAGTGCAGTGGACTGATTAATCTTGGAAAAGAAATTTCAAGGAAGTCGAATGTTGAAGCAGTGGCATGGCTATTGTTGGAGCTTTTAGTCAGAATTATGTTGAGAATTAAAAGCAAAGAACCCAGCAGGATGATTTAAAATATGAGTTTATCCAGAAAAGAAGATCCAATAAAGCTGTGGAATGCAAAGATAGAGCTGTGAGGATCTCCATTGCCTAGAATGAACAAGAGAATGGAAAGGATGGCCTGAGGGCGTCACAGGAGGTGGCTGGTCTCTGCTCTTTGCAGCCGCAGAACTGCAAGGGTGAGCAACTTTGCTTTGAGGAGAAAGATGCAAAGTACCATGTTTCAGAATGGTGGCAGAGGTGACCACACCAGGTTCCACAGTGGTGGCCGCATAGAGAATTTTTTCCTCAGAATCAGGGTCAGGAGTGCTCAGTGATCCAGGCACTCAACCCCTACAGCCAAGAGAGAAGGAAGCCTGGCTACTGTTCTAGCTGGCAGCAGACATTGGCATCATCCGCATGGTACTGGTTTTGGGTTCAGACAGAATTAAAGAGTTCTGAGGTTAAGAAGGCTTCCACTTACAATTCAGAAGAAGACCTTGGAGGTCAGACAGTGTGTCCCTGGGACGGCAGCATGTGAGGCAGAGGTGGAGAAGCCTAAAATGCAGTGGAGACCTCAGAGGTTTGGAAAAGCCAGGAACGTTGATTGTCTGAAGAAAGCTGCAAGAAGGGAGCAAAGCCATCCTCAGAGAGATGCCGGCAGAAGAGCCATAGAGGTGGAGCCATATGGAGCTCACAATGTGTCACAGATTATTTTGGATGTTCCACATGGAGCTTCGGAACTTAATTTTTGCCCTTCTGGATTTTGGACTTGCTCTGGTCCCAATGCTTTGTATCCTGTTGCATGTACCTTTTGGAATGGTATTGCTTTTCTTGTAGTATTGAATGTTAAAAGTGTTTAGCTTTTCATTTATACAGGGG
>NW_004524625.1:12205435-12206993 GCF_000260255.1 Octodon degus | reverse complement strand
AAAAAAATAAAGAGAGTACAAAAGAGTATTAAAACAGCAAAATTACAAGCGATACAGAATTTCGCTTAACAAAGTATTATGAATTTCATAGTATTTGTTGTAATGCATAGTGTTATCTTCCAGCCAGTTGTCCATATTACCAGATGTATGCATGAAAAATTGTAAGAAAGAGAAAAAAAAAGAGATACAGAAGAAATTAACTGCAAAAGAAAGGGGTGGGGTGGGGAGATGGCTCAGGAAAACTTTCCTGGCAAGTGTAAGTGCCTGAGTTCAATTCCCAGTTCTGAAAAAAAAAAGAAGTGTATGTGTGTGGGGGAAATGAATACAATCAAGAACACAGCAGAGTAAAAAAAAAACCCAAACGAGTAAAATAAAAATTGAAACAGAGCACAGTCAAAGAATAATAAAAGAAAGTTAAAAAAATAGATTTGTTCTAATAGTGTTTGTGGATAGGCTATCATGTCTGCATCTTGTACAATGAATAACCACTAAGACAACAATATGCAATGTATTAATTATTGAAACTCTCCTACTGATCGATTTTGAAACTGTCTCATTGCTATTTGTTTCTCAATAAAACTATTAAAAAAATTAAGAAGCTAAAAAGGACAAACAATTCAGAAAAGGAGATAAAAATATTAAGCATTATCTGCTCCTTTCTGTAGACTATCAGAACTCCACAGTACAGTTGTCCAAACCATCCTATTTACATACATAGATGTATGTCTTTCTTCCACTCCCTCCCCTGTCCTTCTCCTCAACTCAGTAACTCCTTTTGAATTAAGTTCATTCCCAGTACCTGTTATATCCTTCAGATTCCATTTTCTCTTTCAGATTCTCACATGGAGACAATATGAGGTTTGCACATGTGGGTCTGATTTATTTCACTTAAGCATATGTTTTCTACTTCCATCTATTTACTAGATGACAAAAGTCTGAAATTTATCCTATTTCATAACTGAATTGTATAAAAATTTCACATTTTCCTTACCCATTCTTCAGTTGATGGGCATCTGGGTGGTTTCCAGGATTCAGCCATGACAAATTGTGCTGATATAAACATGGGAGTACATATATCACTGTAGTATGAGGTTTTCAGTTCTTCTGGAAAAATACCTGGGAGGGGATTAGCTGACTTGAATAGGATCTCTAATTTTAGCTTTTAAGTACTCTCCACACTGATTTCCATAGTGATTGTACAGTCTGTACTCCCCCCAACAGTGGAGAAGGGTTTCTTTTTTTCCACAGCCCTTTCAGCAATTGTTAGTGACCTGATCCTCAGGTCTTTTTATTTATTTTTTTGCCAGTACCGTGATATTTTATCACAGTAGCTTTGAAGTATAATTTCAAATCAGGGATTGTGATACTTCCTGTGTTGTGTTTGTTGCACAGGATTGCCATTGTTCTTCTAGGTCTCTTCTGGTTCCTGATTAATTTTAGGAATATTTTCTTTAGATGTATAAGGTTTGCTAATGGCATTTTGATCTGGATTGCATTAAGTCTTTATAATAGTTTCATGGGTATACCTATTTTCATAATGTTGTTTTTTTCTATCCAT
>NW_004524625.1:12199968-12200935 GCF_000260255.1 Octodon degus | reverse complement strand
TTTATCCTGAGATCCTGTACCTCAGATTGTAGAACCTTTGTCAGTGTCAGCCATGTGGATGAGTCACGGCCATTGCCTGGCCAATATGCTCTCTGTGAAAGCTTGAGAGATCGTTTTCTCTCCATGTAACTCTCCTTAGGCACTGAGTTTTGGACTTTATCAAATGTTTTTCTGCATCATTTCAGGTGATCATGTCATTTTTGTCTTTGGCTTTGTTGATGTGGAATATTGCATTTATTTATTTGCACTTTTTGCACCATCCCTGTATTCCTGGGATGAATCCCACTTGGTCATGTTGCATAATCTTCTTGATAATTCATTGTATTCTGTTTGATGGTATTTTATTGAGGAATTTTACATCTATGTTCATCAGAGAGATTGGCCTATAATTCTCTTTTTTGGTGGCTCTTTTTCTGGTTTTGGAATCAGGATGATACTTGCATCTAGGAATCAGTTAGAGAGTGTTGCTTCCTTCTAAGTATTATTAAAGAGTTTAAGGAGCATTTGCATTAGATCTTCTCTAAATTTATTTGCCACTTCAGCTGTGAACCTGTCAGCAACTGGGTTTTTCTTTGTTGGTAAGATTTTAATTATGTTTTCGCTTTCATCAACTGATACTGGGTTATTCAGAATTTTTATATTTTCTTGATTTAACTGTGGCAATTCATGTGTTTCTAGGAATCTGTCCATTTTTTCTGTTTTCCATCTTATGGGAGTAAAGATTTTCAAAGTAGATATTGATGATCTTCTGAATTACCACTGGATCTGTAGTATTTTCACTCTTTTCATTCCTCATTGCATGAATTTGAGCTTTGTCTTTCCTTTTTTGATAACATTGGGTAGAGGTTTATTAGCTTTACTTATTCTTTCAAAGAACCAGCTCTTCAATTTATTAATGTTTTGTATTATTTCCTTATTCTCAGTTGGGTTGTTTCTGCCTTAATTTATGTAATTTCCTCACTTCTTT
>NW_004524625.1:12186723-12190129 GCF_000260255.1 Octodon degus | reverse complement strand
GTGGTCTCACTCACTCACCGGGCCTGCGCTATGGGTCTATTCAGGATCCAGCAGCCCTGGGCAGTCTCACTCACTCGCCACTTGCCAGGAACTTAAGGCAATGAGCTGTCTCCCTGGCTTTCTTCCCATTTTTTACTCATGAATTCTCTTTTTTTCTCCTTTTCTTTCTTCTTCATCCTCCTTTGGCTCCCTTCCCTTTTGAACGTTTTCCTCCTACCTCTTAATAACTATCCATTTTGGTCTTTATTTGCCCTTTTGTTTATCTCACAAGAGAAATAATGAGATATTTAAACAAATATGCCTGATTTATTTCACTGAAAGTTATATTCTCAAGATGCATCCATTTTCTAGAAATGTCTCACGCTTATGCTTTATAGCACAGTTGTACCCCATTGTATATAATAACTACATTTTCTTTATCCATTTATCTCTTGATAGGCATCTGGGCTGTTTCCAAGACTTAGTTATTACAAACTGTGCTGCTATAAATATGGATATGCATATAGTCACTGTGATATAATGCTGTTAACTCTTTTGGGAAGATGCCAAGAAGGGAAATAACTGGGTCAAATGGTACCTCTAGTGTTAGTGTTCAGCGGGATTTCCATCTTTTTTCAATATTGGTGGCAGCAATTTACATTCCCAGCAACAGTGGAGTCGAGTTTCTTTTCATCCAGTCTTGTCAGCATTTGTGACTGGCTGAGGTCTGGATGATAGCCATTCTTTCTGCAGTGAGATGAAACCTCAACATTGTTTTAATTTTCACTTCCTTTTTTCCTGTTGTTTAGGGAAAGGTCTACAGGGTGTTCAGGGTCTCAGTACTAGATAGGATTTATAGTGATTCTCCTGTTCACAGCTTCCCAAGAGCTGGGATTATAGGCGTGCGCCACCATGCCCATTCTCAATTGCTGTCTCCGTGTGCCCCGGGGGCGGGGCTGGCACAGCAGTCCCAGGGATCCAACTCCCTGGCCCCCATGCCTGTAATTTGCACTTCTTGAATGACCAAAAGTGTTGAATATTTTTTTCATGTATTTATTTGCTATTTGTACTTCATCTGAGAAATGTCTTACTCATTTCACATGCCCATTTTTGTATCAGGTCTTTAAATTCGGAAGGTGTGATTTTTTTTCTTTTGAGTTCTTTATATGTTCTAGGTATTAGTACTTTGTCTAAGGAATTGCCATAAAATTCTTTTCCCATTCTGTGGGTTGTCTCTTTATTGGTGGTTTCTTTTGCTCATAAAAGCTTTTTTAGGGCTGGGGATATAGCTCAGCAGTACAGTGCCTGCCTGGCAAGTGCGAGGTCCTGAGTTCGATTCCCAGTACTAGAAAAAAAAGAAGCTTTTTAATGTTATGTTAATGCAGTTGTTTATTCTTTGTAAAGTTTTGTGTGTGATCAGGGTTTTGTTCATAAAGTCTTTGCCTACATGTAAGTGTTTAAGAGTTTTACTTATTCTATCTTTCAGTGGATTTAGTACTTTTGTTTCAATATTTAGATTTTTTTAAAGGATATTTATTTATTTATTTATTTATTTTTCCCATAATTTTATTGATAAACAAATAGCAGTGAGACAGTTTCAAATCAAATTGGTAGGAAAGCTTCAATAATTAACACATTGCATACATTCTTCCTAGTGGTTAATTGCTGTACAAGATGTGGACATGATATCCTATTTACAAACACCATTAGAACAAATCACTCTATTCATTAAGAGAATGTAACTATATATCTATCCTAACCACTTTGAATACACAGATACAAAATGGACATTCATCTGTATACAATATTTAGATTTTTAATGTATTTTGATTTTAGTTTAGGGTGTGATGAGAAATTTTAGTTTAAGTTTAATGTTTGATATGTGGATAGCCAGTTTTTCCAATATTACTTATTAGAGAGGGTATTGTTCTCTTGGTGAAG
The DNA here is from genome assembly GCF_000260255.1 of Octodon degus. NCBI lineage: Eukaryota > Metazoa > Chordata > Mammalia > Rodentia > Octodontidae > Octodon > Octodon degus. Next base: position 12,188,209 of record NW_004524625.1, on the reverse strand, counting down.
TTGTTTGGCTCTTTTGTTAATGACCTGGTGGTTGTGTGTGTGTGTAGTCATGTATTCTTCTATTTTATTTCATTGATCATTGGATCTGTTTTTTCCCCAATGCCGTGCTGTTTTTATTATGGTATCTTTGTAGTATAATTTCAAATTGGGGATTGAGATGCCCCCTGCCTTGCCCCTGTTCAAAATTGCTTTTACTATTCTAGATCTTTTCTATTTCCAAATGAATTTTAGAATTGTTTTTTTTCTAATTTGGTGAGGTATGCTATTGGTATCTTTATTGGGATTATGTTAAATCTGTATAACAGTTTTGGAAGTATAGTCATTTTCACTGTATTGGTTCTTCTTAGCCAAGATTAAGGGATATCATTCCATTTCTGATACATTTTTCTATATCCTTTTTCACAGTACTGTAGTTTTCAATATAAAAGCCTTTTACTTCCCTCATTAGGTTGAGTCATAAGTATTTCTTTTTTCTTGATGCTCTTGTGAAAGTTGTGGTTTCCTAATTTCTTTCTCAGTGAGTTTGTGTTTTTCTGTATAGGAATGTTGTTGATTTTTGAGCATTACCTTTGTGTCCTCCTACTGCTACTGAATTTCATTATTTATTTTAGGAGTCCTTTGGGGTCTTTTGGGGTCTTTTCTGTAAAGGATCATACTAGCTACAAATAATAATTTAACTTCTTTCCCTCCTTATCTTGTTCTTTTTTAAATCTTGTTTTTATTTTTATTTTTGACTACTTGGGATAATGTTCCTTGAAATATATTGAATAGGAATAGTGATAGTGAGCATCCTTGTCTTGTTCCTGTTTTTAGAGTGAAAACTTTCAGTTTTTCTCCATTTTGTGTGATATTGACTGCTGGTTTGTTATAGATGGTTTTTATCAGATTGATTAAAGTCCTTTTCTGATTTTCTATATGATTTTTACTATGAGTGGATGTTAGACTTTATCAGATTTTTTTTCTCGATCTATTGAAATGATCACGTACTTTCTGTCCTTTGTTCTGTTAATGTGGTGTATGATTTTTTTTGACATGTATAAGTTGAACCATCCCTGCATCCCTGAGATGAATCCTACATGCTCTTGATTTTTATATATTTAGTACAGGGTCTACAGGATCTCACTACATGGATCCAGACTCATAGTGATCTTCCTGTTTTCAGTCCCAAGTGGAAGGTGTGCACCACCACACTCAGTCTCAATCACTGTCTCAGTGCGTCCTTGGGGCGGGGCCAGCACAACATGTCAGGGATCAAACTCCTGTCCTTGCATCTGCCTAAGCAGGCACTTTAATCCACTGAGTTATCTGGCCAGCTCTCAAATTGTCTTGATATATAATCTTCTTGCTAATTTGCTGCATTCTGTTTGCCTGTATTTTGAGGTTTTTTTGTATCTGTGTTCATTAGGGAATTGGTCTGCAGTTCTCTTTTTTGGTTAGATCTATCTCTGGCTTTGATTTGCTTCTAGAATATGTTTGGGAATATTTC
>NW_004524625.1:12184789-12186394 GCF_000260255.1 Octodon degus | reverse complement strand
GTCTAGGAATATGTTTCTACCTTCTGTATTTTCCATCTTACAAGAGTATAGGTTCTTGAAGTAGGTATTGATGATATTCTGGCTTTCTGCAGGATCCATTGTGATTTTACCCTTTTCATTTTTATTATATAGATTTGGGTCTTCTTTCCTTTTTTGATAAGGTTTGGTTTAGTCAACTTTATTTAATCTTTCAAAGAATCAGCTTTTTGATTCATTTATTCTTTGTATTTTTTCTTAGTCTCCATTGCATTAATATCTACTGTGTCTTTTATAATTTCCTTTTAATATATGCTTTCTATTTAACTTGCATTTTTTTTTTGGTAGAAGTTTGAGGTTAAACATGAGGTTGTTTATTTGAGCTCAGTTAGTTTTCTGATGTATGAATTTATTGGTATAAGTTTCTCTCAGAACTGCTTTCATTGTGTCCTATAAGTTCTGGTATGTTGTATTGGCATTATCATTCAATTGTAGAAACTGTTTAATATCTTCTTTGATTTTTTATTTTATCTTTGACCCATTAGTTGTTTGAGGGGGATCATGTTATTTAATTTTCATGAACATACCATTTTTATGGTTTCTTTTGCCATTGATTTCAAATTTCATTGTACTATGATCGGATAACATACATGGGTAGTTTTAATTCCTTTGTACTTACTTAAGCATGTTCTATGAGCTAGCAGGTGGCCTATTTTGGAGAACATCCTGGGTGCATCTGTGAATAATATGTATTCCATTGTGGGGTGGAACATTCTGTATATATCTACTACATCCATTTGTTGAAAGGTTTGTTTCAGCTCTGATATTTCTTTGTTGTTTTTTTGTCTGTATGACCAGTCTATTTTTCACAGGGGGTATTGAAATCCCCCATTACAACTGTATTAGTAGTGCTTATGTGTTTTTATTTTTTAATTTTTTTTTTAAAATTTTATTTATTTGAGAGAGAGAGAGAGAGAGAGAGAGAGAGAGAGAGAGAGAGAGTGTGGTGTGTGTGTGTGTGTGTGTGTGTGTGTGTGTGTGTGGCCAGCTCAGCCCACCAGGGGGCGCGACTGGCTGGCATGTGGTGCTGGGGGATTGAACCGCGGTCCCTGATGCTTTGCGAAGCTTGTTCTAAGTAGGTGCTTTAGACCACTGAGCCATCTCTCCAGCCCGCTTATGTGTTTTTCATTTCTATTAATGTTTGCTTTGTATACATTGGGGTGCTGGCTTGATGTGTATGTGTTTATGATTATTATTCCTTCCTCTTATATTGTTCCCTTACCAAGTACTTGGTGACCTTTGTCTTTTCTGATCAGTCTTGGCTTGATACTCACCTTATCTGCAAGTTGAATACCTGTATCTGCTTTTTTATACATTCCATTTTATGCAACTCAGTTATTCACTGAATTGTGCATTTGAGATTTCCATCACTTTCCTATGCTATTCTATTTTATTTTATTTTTGTTATTTTTTTCAACAAAAAAGTATGTATTTAGAATTAGCCAGCTGGACTCAATTTAGATGATCCCAAATTCATTGGCAACATCCAATGCATCATAATCAGGAGCCAGTCAAACATATACCTTCTCTCCATCAGGCCTGATTAGGGTATTGACCTTGGCAACATCA
>NW_004524625.1:12175211-12178221 GCF_000260255.1 Octodon degus | reverse complement strand
CTTTATTTCAGAAGCCGTTGATTCATTGCTTTCAGCTGTGTGATTTCCAATTTGTTCTGTGTTAGTGTCCTCTGCACTTGTTGCGGGTGGGCTTGGGTTCTCAGGTTGTATTTTGTTCCTTCTCGTCATTTTGTGTAGGACTGTCTTCTGACTTTTGTTGTAGATCTTTGTTGTAGTTATAACCTTGGCAGGTACTGAAGTTCAGGTGCAGCTCTACAAAGTTTGGACTTATCTAGCTATGCCTGGCTTTGGTCTGGCTCCTGTGCTCAGCTCCTTCCCGCTGCTGCCCTTGAGGGTGGACCTGTTGTGCCCCTGTGGCAAGATGTTCTGCTCCTGGACTAGCTAGGTGGATCTATCCTCTACACTCTCTGCAGGGATTGCAGCTGCAGAGGTACACCCCAGGCATGTATACCAGTCCTGAGCTGTGCCTGGAGGGGGCAAGGTGGAGTAGGGGGGAGAGGAAGCTTTCCCTCTCACTCACTGGGTCAGGCTCAGACTTGGTCTGGGGGTTCCCGGAACGCGGCAGAAATTCCTACTGAGCGGGCGGGTGGGGGAGGTGCTATGGAGTGGTAGGGGGCATCCCAAGTGGGTGGGAGAGGGTCTCGCCCGCACTGCACCTGGGCTGGGAGTGGTATTTGGTCAGGTCGGCGCAGGGTAGCAGGAAGCTCTCCCACACACTTACGGGACCTGGGCTAGGACTAGTTCTGGGGGTTCTGGGAACGCGGCAGAAATTCCTATTCGGTGGGCGGGGTGGGGGAGGTGCTGCATAGTGCTGGGGGGCGTCCCAAGGGGGTGGGAGAGGGTCTGGCCCATGCTGCGCCTAGGCTGGGACTGGTCCCAGTGGCGCAGAGTAGCAGGAAGCTCTCCCACACACTCACTGGACCAGGGGTGGGACTGGGTCTAAATTGATATATTCTTAGACATGATCTATCAGAACCAAATCAATAAAAGAGGAAAATTTGAATAACTGATAACAAATGAAGAAACTGAATCAGTAATGGAAAATTTCCAGCCAAAGAAAACCCAGGGCCAAGTGGCTTCAATAGACAATTCTACCAAATGTTTGAAAAATTAATACCAGTCTTTCTCAAACTCTTCCAGAAGATTGGAGAAAAGGGTATACTTATTAATTTACTCTGTGAACCTTGCGTTATTCTGATACAAAGCCAGAGACATCACAATTGCACTATTAGCCAATATCTCTTTTTTTCTTATTTACTTTATTGGAAATTAATAATTATATAGCACATTAAAAATGTAGGGGCCAGGGAGATGGCTTAGTGGAATAAGCACTTCCCTGGCAAGCACAAGGGCCTGAGTTCAATCCCCAGTTCCGCCAAAAAAAAAAAATGTAGACAAAAGTATTAAAATGTAAAAGATATAAGATGTAGACAGAGTGAACTTTAGAGAAGTATTTCTTAAATGAATGAGATTAATAATAGATTGCGCATTGTAAGCAATTTAATCTTAAATGAATAGAACAATAACAATTGTCCAAAATAAAAATGAAGAAGAAAGAATTTACAGATCAGTCATATAGTAGTTCACTCTGTGCCAAAATCAAGAAACTTATATTTATATAACTTGAATTCTCAAAGTAGAAAGGGATAGGCAAATAAATACTTTAAGATTTAAAATTTCTGAATTTAGTTGAAATTATAGCATCACATTTCCAAGAAAAACAAACTTTTTACACAAGAAATTTGAATAAAATCATACCAAGATACACAAAAATGAAATTATCCAAAACTAATTGTAAAGAAAAAATCATTAAAACATATTCATAAAAAGTATTGGGTATGGAAGTAAAAATTAAATAGCATCTTATTCCACATTAGAAAGAAAAAAAAAAGAGCAAGTGTGTAAGAAGCTAGACTAATTAATTCAAAGGACTGAAAGAAAAAAAGAGATCTGTTCTCATTGAATTTTATACCTAGCTGTCTTAGTTACTTTTACCCATTGCTGGGACAAATACCCGACACTCAAAATGAAGGCAGGAAAGGTGTATTTAGCTCACAGTTACTGGAGGGTTCAGTCCATATTCCACTGGCTCCAAGGCAAACAACAGCAGTTCATGCGGCAGAAACAATGAAGAGCAGAGGAGGAGCAGCAGCTGCGGCGGCATCCATCAAGCCTCTCTCTTCCCCCTGCGCTGACTGCGAAGATCAGCGGTTCACAGTGAAGATCGGAGCTCCTCCAGAGTGGCGCGGCTGCCGACATCAAGCTCCTCCAAGACTGAGATTTCTCCATGAAAGCAGGGCGGGAGGGTGGCAGAAAGGTGGGCAGGACTGCAGGAAACCCTTCTCAATTCCTGGGCCCTGCCCACCTGCTGGGCGAGACACCCACACTGCGGGAGCTGATTCAGCCAAGTTGACGCAATGTATCAACAAACACAGTAACAAACATACCTTTGAAAACTAAAAGTAAAATATTCTTCAGTTATACAAACTGGAAATATTTTTTTTTTTTGAAAGTCAGAGACACTTTATTTTTACTTCTGAACCCAAAGGCTAAGTATAGCAGAATTGTAAAAATGGAAATATTCTAATACCTCCAGATGTAGCATATAGGAAATAATAAAGAGCATAATCCAGAAGACAAGAGAAGTTGCTCTATGGTCCTGGATAAAGAATAAAGAGCTCTCAAAATGGTAGTTATGCAGGACTATGTAAAGTATATTAGATGAACCCATTTAAAAGGTCATTGAAGATTTCTATAAGACAGTATTGATCTTATGTTGGGTTACATACATATTTTCTTCATGTGTGTGTGTGTGTGTGTGTGTGTGTGTGTGTAAAAGACAAAAAAGAAGTAACAAAGTCAATGGAAAGTGGAAATATACTTTTTAAAGTTTCTAATACTAGGAGAAAATATCATACCATGAAATAAAAATCATACCATGTCTTTTAAGCAGATTGTAAGTCAAAGATACAGTATAAATCTTAAAACAAAAATTAATATTAAACAATATTCAGAAAATTGATTAAAAAATATATATATATATTTACAG
>NW_004524625.1:12169909-12175111 GCF_000260255.1 Octodon degus | reverse complement strand
CCACACACTCACTGGGCCTGGCCTAGGACTGGATCTGGGGTTCCCAGAAAGCGACAGAAATTCCTACTCTGTGGGCTTGGTGTGGGGGGGTACTACGGAGTGATGGTGGGTGTCCCAAGAGGGTGAAAGAGGGTGTCACCCATGTTGCGCCTAGGCTGAGACCAGTAGGTCCCGCTGGCACAGGGTCGCCAGAAGCTCTCCCACACATTCACTGGGCCTGGGCTAGGACTTGGTCTGGGGGTTCCTGGAACATGGCAGAAATTCCTATTCAGCCTGTGGGGTGGGGGAGGTGCTGCCGAGTGGTGGGGGGCGTTCCAACGAGGTGGAAGAGGGTCTCACCTATGCTGTGCCTAGGCTGGAACCAGTAGGTCCCGCCGGCGCAGGGTAGCCAGAAGCTCTCCCACACACTCACAGGGCCTGGGCTAGGACACTATTTATCTCTGTTTAATGTTGATTTGCAAACTATAATATTTGTTATTAGGATCATCATCTTTTTAGTTTGTGGGTAATTATTTCTGATTTGTCTTTTCTAAAGACTTATTCATCTGCTTTGTTACTTGTGCTGCTGCCATTTCAGAAAGTATACCTGGGTAGCTTTTGATTTCTTTACTTCAGTGTCCCTTTGATTTGCATTGGTGAGCTGAAGGTCTAGGACTGCATTTTGCTTCCATGTTTTCTCATTTTCTACTTTTGTTTTCTGCATCGTTGCTTATAAATTTCTTGTAGCAGATAGCTGTTATTACTAATGTGAAGACTAGGAAATTATTGTTTTTCAAAACATCTTCTAGCTGGAGCTGGTGTTTGCATTTGAGTCTATCCCAAGAGCCTCATTAATTTCTTAGGGATGAGTGGTTCCTGCCCATTTGGCCTAACGCCTATTTTTTGGTATTGAGCTATGATATTATATATGGCCCCTGAGACAATTTTGGTATTGGTATGCAAGGAAGAACTGTGTCACCTTGGCTAAAGTGCTACAATCAGTAATAACAGCAGTGTCAAACACAGTGTAGAAAATGACAAATTGTGATAACTATTAATTTGCTGCTTTTAATCATAGGTGCAAAATTTATAGTTTTATAATGAAATTTAAAACAAGTCAAAAAATTACTACAGAATATATCCCTCCAATTGAGTGATTTTACCCCCAAGGGAGAAAATTTAAGGGATGAGAGTAAAAATAAAAAAATAAAGCAGAGAGATTAAAAACAAGTTTGAATGACAAAGGAAGATTATCCTGAAGATATGAGAGAAAGGAAGAAGGGGAGAAAACCCCCACAAAAACCAAGAACAAAACAACTAAAAATGGGGCTGGGAGACAACTGAGTGGCACAAGTGTCTGCCTGGCATTTACAAGGTCCTGAGTTCTGTCCCCAGTATCATAAAAACAACAACAACAACAACAAAAACCTAAAAATGATGTTTAGCTCATAAAAAAGCAAGTAAAAGGAAAATAACCATAAGCAAAGAAAAAACAAAAAGAAAAACAAACAAAAAGAGATTTTTTCCTGTGATTTCAATTCTGTATCTTCTGGATACTACTATGGTAATGTCTCCTTCAGGGTGTGTCTCTGATGTCCCTGGTAGATAAAGGAGGCAGACAGATCCTAGATACATGGCGCGTGGTCCCAGAAAGCCCAAGGAAGGAAGGGGGCAGATTCTGATGTCTTCAGCTCCACAGAAGTTCTGGCTGATCCTGGCTTCTGGTCGTGGGATTAGGGCCTGAGTTGTTTGCCTACAGCACTCAGGGTGTCTTCTGCCAGCCTGACCTAGTGCCCTGGCCTTAGCGATCTTGCACAGTTGTCTCTCATCCAATCACTGGCTGTTCAGAGGTGAAGCCAACCCACAGCTGCCCTGCTCGGGTTCAGCTGGCCCCTTCCTGAAATGGCATCTGGCCAAGGCCCTCCCCAGGGGGCTCGGTCGATGCGCAGGCTGGAGTCACTGGCCAGCTGTTCTAGCGCAAGGCATCTGCTGCTGTATTCCATCGGTCTGTGTCTCTTCCTCCCCCGCCTCCTCCCGTCTCTCTGCTCACTTCCCTTTTGCCTCTTGCTCTCTCTAGCTATCAGTGTCTCTTTGTCTTCCACTGGAGCAACTAGAAATATGGCGTTCTCATTTTCAGAGAATGTAAAGTCAGGGAGGGCAGCACAGGGATCAGCGTGTTGTGGGTGTGTAATCAATATAGGAATCTAACTAGCCAAATTTGATTAAAAATTTGAAGGTTTTTTATTAGCTGAGCTCTGTCACTGTCAGCATAGACCCCCGTTTCAGAGTCTAAGTGAGTGGTCCTGACCAGAGGACATGAGATTATAGAAAGAAAATATGCAATATATCTTGCTTGTCAGACAGTCAGATGAGCACCCATCCTGCCTGTCAAACAGATTTTTTTTCTTGCTGTACATCTGGCTACTTTTATTCCTGTTATTGTTTTGGGTCAGCGCTTTCTCAGGGTATATCTCCTCCATGTGGTTACTTGTTTCACATGTAGGCCTGATTTTACAACTCTGGGGTCAGCTAGTTGATCACGGCAACACTTACGCTGAGAGTCTGGGTTAAGGCCATCATGAGGGTAGAAGATGAGAACACATGAAGCAAGCACCTGAATATAGGAATCTGGAGTCTGGGGCCTCAGGGGACTACCACGGGTAGGAAATACAAGTTTGGAAGAGGTAAGAGTATATGGAGTTTTAAATTTTTTATTTTTGGTCTTTTTGACACAGGGTCTCACTATACTATTTAGGCTGGCCTTGAGCTCACTTCGTAACCCAGGCTGGTCGCAAACTCCCAACAGTCTCAAATTCCCAACCATCCTCCTGTCTCAGTCTCCTGAGTGCTGGGATTACAGGTGCATGCCACTGTACCCAGCTTAGAATATCAAGCTTTAAAGCCGTGATACTTGAGGAAAAATAAGAGGTCAGGAAACGCACAGTAATACAGGATAAATATTTTATTAAATTCTCTGAATTTAATAAAATAAATTCAGAGTTAATAATACTTATAACTGACAAGGCTTTTACCTTTCCTAAATTTTTTATTTTTATTTATTTATTTATTTTTGTGGTACTAGGGATTGAACTCAGGGCCTTGTGCTTGCCAGGCAAGCACTTATTCTACTGAGTTGTCTCCCTGAGCCCTATTTTTTTCATTTATGTATTTGGTACAGGGTCTCACTATGTAGCTCGGACTCATAGTAATCCTCTTGTTTTTTTTTTCTTGTATTTTAGGGAAGGGTCAACAGGGTGTTCAGGGTCTCACTACTAGATCAGACTCAAAGTAATCCGCCTGTTTACAGCCTCCCAAGAGCTGGGATTGCAGTCATGTGCCACCATGCCCAATCTCAGATCCTCCTGTTTTAAGCCTCTTCAGTGCTACGATTACAGGCATGTGCCACCATACCTGGACTTGGTCGCTGGCTCAGCACACTGAGGGGGCCTTCCCGGTGCAGCGTGGTGGACTGGGGATCAAACCCTGGTCCCTGAACTTGCCAAAGCAGGCACTTAGTCCACTGAGATATGTCTCTGGCACTGCTTTTCTAAATATTAATCTAATTTGTCAAAAGTGTCAATTACTAGAAAAAATTTAGTATAAATGTCTCAAACTTTAGTTTCCTCAAAAGATAATATTATGGGTTCCAACTCTGATTTCTGAAGAAGTCATACTTATTCAAGTATTTTAAGGACCAACTGATTTACTAACACATGAATTTAACTGGTAAGAATCCTGGAACTGATTTATGAAGATCACTTCTAATGTGATAGATAATAGGGTTAACAGTAGATGAGTCTTAGGGTCATCAGAGATCTTGTATGCAAATAATAGACCACTATGTAAGTAGAAAAGGGATTCACTGAAAGGATTTAAGATAGATTTCACTGAGATAGCTAGTAGATGTTTTGGGGGTGTGTGTATGCTCATGTGCACCTGTGAATTTTGTATATTTCTAAAAGACCTGATTTATATGAGTATAGATTTTAATCTTCTTTCTTACTTCACACCAAACAACAGCAGAATCCTCATTTTCTTACATGCACAGGGGGATATTCTCCAAGAGAGGGCATAAGTTAGGCCACAAATACATTTCAATAAATTTGAAAAGGCTAAAAATCAAAGTATGCTGTGCAGCCTTGATGGTGTGACGTTGGAAATCAGTAATGAAAGAAAATTTGCAAAACTTGAAAGTATGTTTGATTTAAATAGCATACTTCTAAATTACCAATGCTTCGATGGGGAATTACAAGTGAAATAGGAAAATACTATGAGGTGAATGCAAATGTAACACAATACAAGCATACAAAGTTTGTGGAATGAAGTTAAAGCAGCACTCAGAGGGAAATCTATAAGTACCTATTAAGAAAGAAAGGTCTTATATAAAGACACTAATCTTCCACTTTTAGAACTAGTAAAAGAATAAACTAAACCCCAAGTAATCAAATAAAGGGAATAATAAAGATTAGAATTGAGATAAACAGTAAGAAATAGAGATTATTAATGAAACCTATCTGACTCTTTGAAGAGTTGAAAACTATTGACAAAATTTTGATGAAACTATTGAGAAAAAGGGAAGACCCAAATGGCTAAAATTATGAATGAAATAGCTCAGTGGATTAAATCGCCTGCAAGGAGGTGCAGGGGATGGGGGTTCGATCCCTGGGCCTGCTGTGCTCAGCAGGGTGCACTGAAATGGCAATTGAGACTGGGCATGGTGTGCGCACCAGTAATCCCAGGACTTGGGAGGCTGTAAACAGAAGAATCACTATGAATCTGATTTAGTAGTGAGACCCAGAACACCCTGTAGACCCTTTCCTAAAAATTATAGAAAAAAATATAAAATTAAAGATGAAGATGGAAAATTTATTCATGATCTTACAGAGATAAAAATGATCACAAGAAAATAACATAAAAATTGTATATGAATATATTAGACCACATAGATTAAATTGATATATTCTTTTTTTTTTTCATTATTAAAGTATTTTATACAATGTGGGTGGTTTCTGGAAGGTCTTTTTCTATTTGTACTTCCAGGAAATCTAGCACACAGGCCAAATGATAGGAATAGTTTTCACATATGGGAATTTGCTTAACTATTTTTTTTTTGCATAATTTTATTGATAAACAAATAGCAATGAGACAATTTCAAATCAAATCGCTAGGACAGTTTCAATAATTAACACACTGCATACATTCTTCTTAGTGGTTAATTGCTGT
>NW_004524625.1:12146917-12160763 GCF_000260255.1 Octodon degus | reverse complement strand
TTCATTTTATTTTTCTTGTGTAAAAACCCTTTGTGTTGTAGCTACTGCTGGAGCTTGAGTCCTCTGGACAGAGACTCTGGCATGGGTTTTCATAAGATGATCGGTGAATTCCTGATAGGGAGACTTGGTGAACACAGTCTCTTTCCAGAGGTCAGGGGTCAGGTAGCTGTAGGTCTTGGAGATGGCATCAAAGGTGGCCTTAGCAAAGTTGCCCAAAGTAGCCGTGTAGCCCCTAGCAGAGGTGTAGCAGTCATCAATACCAGCCATCGTCAGCAGCTTCTTGGGCACAAGGGCTGAGACAATGCCAGTGCCTCTGGGGGCAGGGATCAGATGCACCAACACAGAGCCACAGCGGAGTCACCTTGCCAGGAACAGTGTGGGGCTTGCCAATCTTGTTCCCCCAGTAGCCTGTCCTCACGGGGACAATGGAGAGCTTTGCCAGGATAATGGCCCCAAGAATGGCGGTGGCTACTTCCTTGGAACACTTTATACCCAGGCCAACATGACCATTGCAGTCCACAATGGTGGCAAATGCCTTGAACCTGGTCTCCTGGCCAGCACGAGTTTGCTTCTGCACAGGCATGATCTTCAGAACTTCATCCTTGAGGGATGTGCCCAGAAAAAAGTCAATAATCTTGGACTCCTTGATGGGTAAGGAAAAAAGGTAAATTTCCTCCAGGGACTTGATCTTCATGTCTTTGACCAGACGGCCCAGCTTGGCGACAGGAATCCACTCTTTGTCCTTGGACTTACCACCACGAGCCCTGAGGCCTTGTCCCTGGCCCTGGCCTTTGCCGCACCTGCTCCTGCGACCTCTAAGGCCACTGCCAAAGCCTCCGCAAAGCGTGGTGGCCTCCCATGCCTGGGCCCCTGGGCCTCCGTCCCTTCCCACTGCACTGGCATTATCCGCCATTTGGTGTTTCCCAGAAAAAGAAGCTTAAATATTAATTAAAAATTAAGACTGGGCGTGGTGGCGTAGGCCTGTAATCCCAGCTCTTGGGAGGCTGTAAACAGGCAGATCAATATGAGTCGGATCTAGTAGTGAGACCCTGAACACCCTGTAGGCCCTTCCCTAAAATACAAAAATAAAATAAAATAAAATGTTGAGAGCAACCCGCTTGGACCCCCCTCCTGTTCCTCTCTTGGACAATAGATTTCTTTTCCTCAATAAATATATTCTGCTCATAACCTCTGTTTGTTCCTAAAATTCATTCTTTGGTTTTAGAGAACACGAACTTGTGCAAGTCAGGTTGGGAGATCATTTTTCCCTATGTCATTTGGAGCTTCCCTATATCATTTGGAGGTCACCCACCTGAGATCAGTTTTTCTCCCTGCATCATTTGGAGGCTTCCACCAAAATCATTGGATGGAGGTATGAGTTTGCTTTTCTTTCATAAATTCTGAATTGGGACCTGCTTAGGTAACGAACTTTTATACTTCAAATATTGATATGTCTTTGCTTGTTGCTCATACTTGTTCCACAGTTTTGTCCCACCCCACATCCACCTAGGTGAGTTCCCCCTTTCTCCACCTTAGCCCCCCATGGTTTTACACTATAAAAGTCCCTGGAAGAGACAGCTTCAGGGGGAACAACCCACTTGGGCCTCTCTCCTGTCCCTCTCTTGGACAGGAGCTTTCTTTCCCTCAATGAATGTATTCTGCTCATAAAAAATTAAATATTTCAAAAACAATTCAAGTGAAAAAGGTTTTCATGATAGTAAAGAATTACTAAGAATAAAACATAAATACTGGAATAGCAAATATATGACCAACACTTCTAACAGTTTGGGGATAGGGTATCGCACAAAGTTCTAGTATGTTGTGGACATGGACAGTATCCATGATGCTTACTGGTGGCCAGGTGTCACTTATGGACTGAGCTACTGTTATTTCCTTGATATCCACCCTGTAGACCCAGTTAGAATCAAGAGCCATATGGTGCAGGAGAAGTCCATTTGTAGAGTATGCTGATGGAAATATTTTGCTGCTGTATACTAAAGAATAATTGAAAGATTACTTTTGTATACTTCTTATTCTCCTGTGTTTAATTGTTTGCTCTATTTGGTGGGTTCTTTCCATTCTCATTCATGGAGTTGTGGTCATTTTGATCCTGCTGTAGAATATCTTTTAGTAGTCTGTGTAGGGTTGGCTTTGTCATCATGAAATTCTTTAGCTATTCTTTGTCATGGAAGTATTTCGCTTCTCCATTATACTTGAAAGAAAGTTTTGCAGAGTATATCAGTCTGAGTTGGAATTTGTTTTTTTACAAGACTTGAAGTACTTTGCTCCATGCTCTTCTTGACTTGATGGTTTGTGAAGAGAAATCTACTGTTATTCTGATGGGTTTTCCTTTAAATGTGATCTGTTTCTTTTCTTTAGTGGCTTTTAGTATACTGTGCCTGTGCTGAATTTGTGGGATCTTGATTATTATATGTCTGGGTGTGGTTTTAATTGGATGATGTTGTTTGGAATTCTATATGCTTCAGTTAGCTGAATGTTAGATTGTTTCCTTATGTTTGGGAAGTTTTCTGCTATTACTTCTGTCCATATTCTTTTACATCATTTGCCCTGACTCCTTTTTCATTGATGCCTATTGGTCTTATGTTGTTCATCTTTGCATCATCTTGCAGATGTTGAATTATTTTTTCCTGCATCCTAGTTGTTTTAAAAGATCTTCAGAGATCTTTTCTTACTTTTTCACTAGCTATAACCATGTCTTCAAGGTCTGAAAGTCTATTTTCGGTTTCATTCAAACAGTTTTACCAGCTTGTGATTGAAGTTTTAATTTCCTGTATATCACTTTGAATCTGCTTCATGCATTCTATTTCTTTCCTATATTGATTATTCAAGGATTCTATCATTTTTCTATTCTCTTTTTTTTAAATCAGTGTCTTCCTTAGAAGCACTTAGTACTTCTTTCATTATAGTTATCATTTGTTTTTTTACTTCAAAAATTATTTGTAATCTGATTTCTTCTATACCTTTCTGTAGTTGTTTCTTCACTTCAGATGCTATTATTTCAGAGATTGCAGGTATGTGATTTCCAATTTCTTCCATGCTATTGCTGTTCTGGGTGGGCTCAGGGCTAGTGAATGCATTTTGCTCCTTCTCTTTGTCATTTTTATATAGCACTGTCTTCTGACCTTTGGTGTAGAGCTTAGATAGAGTTATTACCTTAGCACCAGGTCTGGATCTATCAAGTTCAAACTAGTCCAGGTTTTTTTGGTACAAGCCAATATCTCCTATGGGTATATCCATAGGAATTCTCAACAGAATGCTAGCAAGCAAAATCTAGTAACACAATAAAAAGTATACATCATGAGTGAGTGATTTTTATTATCTTTGGTATGGCTTAAGATATGAAATTGAATCATCATAATAGACAATTTTTATATAATCAGGGAAAAAATGATCACTGAAACTGGTGCGGATAAAGAGCATTTGATGCAATCTCAATGCAGTTTTATTATAAATACATTCAAAAAGTAGGAATAGAAATTTCTTCAGCCCAATAAAGAGAATCTGTGAAAAACTTGTATTATATTTGGCACCATATTTGAGTGAAATACTGAAAAATTTCATTTTATGATTGGGATATCTTTGTCTCACTACTCTTGCCATTACTGTTCAGAACTGTACTGGAAATTCTGGCTAGTGAAATTAGAACCTACCCCAACAAAAAGCATCTGGATTGGAAAAAGAGTAAAAACATATTTACAAGTCACATAATATAGCACATAGAAATCTTAGACAATCCACAAAAATTATTAGAGCTAGTCAACGAGTTTAGTAAAGTTACAGAATATAACAGCTAGTTTTATTGTTATTCATTGACAACAAACATTCCAAGAATAAAGACAATAATTGTGTTTATAAAACATCAAAAAGAGTACAATACTTAGAAATAAATTTAGAGAATTGCAAGGTTGGTACATTGAAAATTCTAGTGTTGATGAAATAAATTAAATAGGCTTAAATCAATAGAAGGGTATCCTGTGTTTATGGATTGCAGGACCTGTAGTTATTGAGGTGGCAATACTGCCCATGTTGATCTGTAATGTGGTTATCCCTGTGAAAATTCCAACAGCTATTTTCTCAGACATAGAAAAGCTGATTTTGTAATTCATATGGCTTATTAGTGAGTGTAAATAGCTAAAACAGTCTTGAGAGAGCAAAATTGTAGAACTCACACTTTTTACTCTCAAGTTAATACAAGCCTGCCTACTCATAGTAGTGTAGAGTTGCTGTAAGGTTAGCACAAGGAGCCATGAACTATAACTGAAAGTCTGGAAATAAATTTATTCACTGATGGTCAACTGAATTTAAACAAGACTGCCAAGACCATTCAAGGGGGAGGGAACAGCACTTTCAAATATAGTGCTGGTATGCTTATATAGCCCTGAAACATATGCATGAAGATTAGCTCCAAGTAGATCAGAGACCTATAAGACCCGTAGAAGAAGATGTAGGCTTAGCACTTTTCAATGGAGTGAATTTTGTGTTCCCTCAACATTTACGTATTCTAATTCTAACTAGAATTAAAGATGACAGCATTAGGAGGGAGGGCCTTTGGGAGCACATCAGAATGGTCGTTATGAATAGGACCTTATTGTTTTCTTATTTTATTTTATTTTTGCCATTCCGGGGATCAAACTCAGGACTTTGTGCTTGCCAGGCAGGTGCTTATGCCATTGAGCTATTTCCCTGGCTCTGTTTTCTTATTTTTGTTCTCTTTAAAATGAACTGAAGGGCTGGTGAGATGGCTCAGTGGTCTAAAGCACCTACTTGGAACAAGCTTGGCAGAGGCGGTTCAATCCCCCAGCACCACATGCCAGCCAGCCCCGCCCCCTGGTGGGCTGAGCTGGCCACACACACACACACACACACACACACACACACACACTAAATAAATAAATAAAAAATAAATAAAATGAACTGAAGTCTTTTTTTATTTTTTATTAATGTTATTGAGAAACAAATAGCAATGAGACAGAAAAGGATACAAAATTTCAAAGCAAGGAGATAGGAAATTAACAATAGTTGTTATATTGCATAATGTCATCTTCTAAGTAGTTGTTCAGATTTCCAGATATAGGCATAGAAGATTGATCAAACAATTAAGCATTGACTGTTCCTCTCAATAAAATAATAGAAACTGAAAAAAAATGAATAGAACCTTAGAGAACTCTTCTGATCCCTTTTCACTATAAGGTTACAAGAAGTCAGCAATCTGAAAGCTGGAAAAGTATCTTGACAAAACCTATGTTGGTTCCCTGTACTTGGATTTCCAAACTCCAGAACTGAAAGAAGTAGATGTTAGTTATTAAAACCACCCATGCTGTGGTATTCCGTTAGAGCAGCCCAAACTGCGTATGATAATCCTTATGACCTTGGATTAGGCAGTACATTTTAAAAATATGACCATGAAAGCACAAATAAAAACATAAAAAATAGAATAAAACTAACTTCATCAAACTTTTTGTTTGAAAAGAAAATGAAATGACAATCATACAATAAGAAAAATATTTTCAAACATGGGTCTGCTGAGGTTACCTAGAATGTATAAAGAACTTTATGAATTAAAATTTCATTTGGGTTTTAAAAGTTAAACCCAATTAACTTGGCAGTTTTTAAAAGTTATTTTACCTACTAAGAGAATCACATAATCAGTGAACACAAAAAGATACTCAGCATAGTAATTATTAGGAAAATATGAGACAAAAGCCCACCAACATATGACTTCACAACCATGAGGATGGCTATAATAAAAACAAAACAAAATAGCAGTTACTAGCAAGGATGAAAACAATACTGCTTTCATCTAAGAAATTACATAAGACTTGAATAAATGGAAAGATATTCCCTGTCCATTGCTTGGAAAAATCAATGTTGTTAAGATGTCATTTATCCCCAAATAGTTTTAAATATTCAATGCAATCTCAATCAAAATCTCTGCAGATGTCTTCAGAAGTTAACAAGTAATTAAAAATAAAGACATGAAAGAAATCCCAGAATAGCCAAATCGATTCTGAAAAAAAAACCCAAAAAATTGGAGGACTTATAATTATGGTTTATTATAAATATAAAATAAGATAATATGGTGTTAGCATAAGATTAAACTTTATAGATCAATGCAACATGATCTATAGAGAATTCAGAATTGATTTGCTGTGAATTGAGTATTGACAAAGGTGCCAAAGTACTGCAGTGAGGAAGAGGACAATCTTTTCGATGAGTGGTGCTAAAACATCTGGGTAGGTATGTGGAAAAAGTGAATTTTAAGGGCGTAATACAGCAAGCTCAAAAATGGATCATGAATCAAGGCATAAGGGATGAAAACTTAATAAACCTGGACAAAAAATTAGAGGAAATCATTACAACCATGAAATAGACAAAGATTTTGTAGGGCTACCCAACACAGGAAAGAAACAGACACAAAGCTGAACTTTAGCAAAGTTTAAATCTTTTGTCCAAGAAGGTGGAAAGGGAAACCAGAGGCTGGGAGAAAATATTTGTAATTTATAAAACTGACAAGGGACTTGTACTCAGAGTTTAGAGATAACAATAATTGTAGAGTAAAAGTGAAAAAGTATTCAATAAAAAGTGAAAATGGTTTTTTTGACTGTTTACATCTCATTGCTTTTATTTTTTCCCATAATTTTATTGATAAACAAATACCAATGAGACAGTTGCAAATCAAATTGGTAGGACAGTTTCAATAATTAACACACTGCATACATTCTTCCTAGTGGTTAATTGCTGTCCAAGATGCGGACTTGATATCCTATTTACAAACACCATTAGAACAAATTACTCTATTCATTAAGAGAATGTAACTATATATCTATCCAAACCATTTTGAATACACAGATACAATCGTGTGTATACCCTTTTTTTGTTAGGTTCCGTTATTTGAATATTATAGGTGTGTAAACTCAGCAAAATATTCTAAAAGAGTTCAGTAGCCCATAATAGTATTGGGTCTTCCGCTTGACGGGCAGTGTCAGAAATTGTTGACCTGAGTCCCCCACAGCTCAACATAGCAGCATGGCTTTACTTCTCATATTTTGTTTTTATACTTTTCTGTTGGATGGCCAAGACCAAGGTAAAGCAGGACCTGTGCAATAAGAGTTGTAGCTTTTGGGTCTGATAAAGTCAGTGAAATCCCCTCAGGATTTATCCTGAGATCCTGTATCTCAGATTGTAGAACCTTTGTCAGTGTCAGCCATGTGGATGAGTCACGGCCATTGCTTGGCCAGTGTGCTCTCTGTGAAAGCCTGAGAGAATGTTTTCTCTCCATGTGACTCTCCTTAGGCACACTCTACATCATTGATCACTTTCCTCTTTGACCCCATAATCTCCTTGATCAGAAAATTTGGGATACTACTGAGTTACATGACATTACAGTACAAGTTCTCATATGTCTTGAGTCTTAATTGACCTTAGAAGGCTAGGGCCAAAATGTTGGCTTTCCTTGCAGCCCTCCTTTCTCTCTAATTTTGGTCTGCAAACTTAGGTTGTTAACCATCCAGAAGAAAAGCTTATTGTTATTACCATACAACTTAGGCTATTAAGCTTAACCTCACTATCAGTCTGCATATCAAACATCTTAGGCATAATATGGAACAGGTATTTTTCATCAAGTATTGATATGTTGAAAATGTTTTAAGACATTTCACAAAACAAGACTTTTTCTTGGGAAATAGTACAATACAGTGTGTTCGCCATCTGTCGTCATTAGGGAAATGTAAATTAAAGCCACGGGGAGCTGCAGCTACACACTCTTAGCTTACAATGAAAAAGGCTTGCCGACTTAGTTACTTTTTATTGCTGAGATGAAGCACCAGCACTCAGAGTTAGAGGAGAAAAGTTTTTTGTCTCACAGTTCGTAGAGGTTTCAGTTCGTAGTTGGCTGCTCTAGGGCAGGGCGGCATGGCAGAGGGGTCTGGAGAGGAGAAACATGGCAGGCAGTGAAGTAGGGAGGAAGCAGCAAGTGACATTTGGTTGCAACAGTCTTGTTCTATCCAGGCTGGCCCCCTGAGGCTGGGTAGCGCTCACACCCTGGGTTGGGGCACCCTTAATCCTGGCATGACACCATGCATCAGTCCCCACCTTACATCCTTTATCCTAGCATCACGCTCTCTGGATGCACCCCTCCCAAATCCCACCTCAGCTGCATGAGGCTTTGGGGGGACATCTGGACTCAAGCTATAACAGCTCTCAATACCAGTATTGGCAGGAACTCACACATTTCTGGAGGAAAAGTGAATTAGTACATTGGAACTATGACAGCTTCATAGTTGCTTAAAAAGTTAAGCCCATACTTACCCAAACATGTTGCACACATATGTACACACAAAACACAAGAAAGTGAAAAGTATTTGATATTTGTTCGTACGAAGGATTGTATAAGTGCTTTTTAGAAGCTTTTTTCATAGTGTCCCCAGACTGGGTCCCAAATGTCCATCAATAGCTGAACAGACACACTAGTTTTGGTATATCCGTGCAGCGGAATGCTGTGCAATAGTAAACAGGAGGGCTGGGGATACAGCTCAGTGGCTTAAATGCCTACCTGCTAAGTATAAGGTCCTGAGTTGGATCCCATTTTCCAATTTCAAGGAAAAGAAAGTACACAAGAGCACAATACAACATAAATGAGTCTCCCCAAACATGGTCCTTACCAAAATAAGCCAGATACAAAATAGTAAATATTATGATTCAATTTATATGAAATTATATTTAAAATCCAATTTATTTTGGCAGAAAGCAGATAGTGAAGATGTGGTTTAGAGTGGTAGGAAGATACATTGGGGAGTGGCTCAAGGAACTCTTTTTAATTCATTCACTAATTTGTGGCTATTTGGGGTTCAGTTTGAGGCTACCGTGGAAAGGCTAGTACTAACATTTTTGTGCAATTTTTTGGTAATGGAAATTCTTTATATATTGGTAATTGTTACAAGAGAGTAGATATTGGTAAAAATGCATGAGGTTGTACACCTAAAGTAGGAGCATAATATTTGTACATTATGCCTCAACAAAATTGATTTTAAAAAGTCCACTGAGGCTGAAGAAGGTAAAGATGCTTGCTAAAGTTTATATGTCTTGGAAATGACAGAAAATGCATTGAAAGTCTCACTTAATTTGACTTTATGTCTCTTTGTGTTATGGTGCACAGCCTCTTTATACCCACAGCAGAAGCACAGTACATAGTAAGTTGAATGTAAAATGAGATGAAGGATTAAAGGCCTTAAAGTGAGGCAAGGAATATAAATAAAGCCAGCCCTTTGAGTAGAGAAGTTCTCCATCTGTGGATTAAACTAAGGTCAGATTCAAAAACTTTGAACTGAAAACATTTGGTAATAGTATTTATCTATTCTGCACGTGTACAGACCTTTTCTTGTCATTACTCTCCAAATAATGTAGTTTAAAAACTAGTTGTAAAGCATTTAAATTATATCAGCTGTTAAAATCTATCTAGAGATCATGTAAATACATGGGCGGATGCACACAGGTCCCCTGCAGATGCCACTGCATTTTATATAAGAGATTTGAACATCCATGGATTTTGGTATCCATGAAGGGGGCCAAATTTGGGAGTGGCACAAGTGCATTTCATTTGGGAGTATAATAGGTGAGAAAGGACAGGAGAGATAATTTAGGTGCTCTCTTCTTTATGTTTCATTGTGATTTGTGGTTAATGCATTGTATTTCTGTTTTTATCTTATTTTAGAGAGAGGAAGAAAAAATAAAAATAAAACCACTTCAATACCGGCTAGTAGGACAGTAACAATAATTAATATGTTTAATGCATTGTAATTCTAAGTCATGTTTTAAATTCTTTGGTGGAATTGTCCACTGCTAGGCTGCCATTTCTTTAAGGGAGGGAGCCATATCTAATTCATCTTCTATTTCTAACTCCATTTCATAAAAGGAGCTCAACAAAATGGGAATACATGAATGGGAAGTATGGGCTGGGGCTTGAGAGAACACTTACTGTTTGCTGAAAGGCTTTAGAGGAGGCCATTTTTGAATCGGAGGAAAGCAATTCTAAAATAAGCAATAGAGGACTGGGTTTTGCACATCCTATAAAGGAAAGAACATGAGCTTTTGGGTTAGATTCTCATTTTTCTGTCTATTACTTGTATGCTTGGGGTAACTTACTTGATCTCTTACAATCCTCTAAAGTGTAAACTGGATGTACTTGTTGATCTATTTATATGGCGTAGCATATTTTCTATCTAAAACCTGATAGTACAAACTATCAGACAATGTTTTCCCTTCTCTCATTTTGTCTTTTCACTGTAAGAGTCTCAGACTTGTTATTTTCAGGCATACATGGACTGTATGCTGAAGAAGTTGAAAGTCATTTGGAAATTGCCCAAATCATCTTAATTTTCATCTAGTGCTTACAACTTTTGTATTTGACTGCAGTTGACAGTAAAATTACTCCAACACAGGTGGGCATTCTTGCTTGCAAGTAGAAACCTACAATGACATTGTGGTGATGCAGTTTTTCAAACAAAAATGTGGTTTTGCTTTGTTGAAGAACACAAAGCATTATTCTGTGGTTAAAAGCACAGACTACTAACTCCACTTGGAGATAAAGTACTTCCTAGGTGCGGAACTTTGCGAGTGTATTCAATATCTCTGAGCTTCCTTTTCTGTATCTGTTAAGTGGAACTAATGACACATAATAAGGTTGTTGTAAGGATTAAATTAGGTTTTAAATGCGAATGCTTAGCAGAGTAACTGGCATATTGTAGGCGCTCAAATCACTTCCATAAGCATCGTTATAAATTATGCAGGAAAGTAATCTCAATGAAAAGACTTACAGATCTAAAAGAACTGCACTAAAGAATGGTTGGAACGTTTGCAAGGTTTTTAGCACAGTGAAGTTAGTATTCTATGCCTCTATCAGTATAAAACCACATTTGTGAACAATTAGTATAAGATTAATTTGACAAGAGTTTTCTTTTATATTTTTATCCATTCAAATAATTACTTATTGTCAAATATGCTTCTCTTCATCATGCTATGACTTCAGATTTTTAATTGCTAATAAAAGGGGAATCTTGAAAAGTGGTGACAGTGGCTTAAGACTTAATTTGAAAATTATACATGCCACTTTTCTCTTGTAATATTGACAGAATTATGTGATTTCTGGAGTTTCTTTTGCCTCTCATTGTCAGCTCAGTAAAGAAAAAAGTGGAAGCTTACAGATTTTTTGTTGAAAAAGACAAATTTATACAGGTTTAACTATATGTTATTAAATGTATCTGTTACATACAGGTACACCACTCAACAATTTTTAGTAAGCTTATGGAGTTGAGTTATTAGCAAATTCAATTTTAGAACATTCATATCGATATAAAAGTGTTCATTCCCAGCACCAGCCCACAACTGATCTGTTTTTCTATTTCTATAAATTTGGCTTATTCTGGACATTTCAAATAAATTGGATCTTATGTCATCTTTTGTGTCTTTTCATTTAGCAGAGTGTTTCTTGAGGCTTATATTGTAGCCTGTATCAGCAGTTCTTTTATTTTAATTTTTATTCATTTTAATGAGAAAAAAAGATGAAATAGCAATGAAACAGTTTCAAAACAGGTTACTAGGACAGTTACAATAATTAATACATTGCATTTTGTTGTCTTCATAGTAGTTATTTGGAAGACAAGATGCAGACATGATATCTTGCCTAAACAATATTAGCACAAACCTTTCATCTCATTGAACTAAGAGAGAGTAGCTGATTATGTATCCTAACTATCTTGTGTATACATATATATTTTTTCAGCAGTTCTTATTGATTGCTAAGTAATATTCCCTAGTATCTGATAGACCACTTTTTTTTTTTGGTGGAACTGGGGATTGAACTCAGGCCCTTGCACTTGCCAGGAAGCGCTTACTCTACTGAGCCATCTCCCCAGCTCCTTGATAGACTACATTTTAAAAATTTTATATCCTGTTATTTTATTTTTTTGGCCACATTTCAAACAACTTCATCTCTTAGTTGGTGGCTCGCTGAAGTGTGCTGCTGTGTCTAGATGCCCAAGACCCACGTGGCGGTAGGCGGAGCTTTTCAGAGGTGGCCGCACCACGGACATGTGATCCTGGGAGGAAGGGTGTGACGCTGGGACTGACTCAAGGGGCGATGCTAGAATGAAGGGTGGCCTGCAGGACAGAGCATGAGGGACAGAGGGGGGCTGCCATTGCTGCTTGCCACTTGGCTGCGTGGCTTGCTGCTTGCTCCTCCCGCTGCCTTCTGCTCAGCACGAGCTCTTTGTGTGATGCCTGTCTGCCGTGTCGCCCTGCCTTGGAACCGGCTCATTCTGAGATGAGGCCTCTATAAACTGTGAGCCGAATGAACACTTTCCCCCTTAACTTTGGGTGTCAGGTATTTTGTCTCAGAAATGAGAAAAACAATGAAGACAGTGACACACACACACACACAGACACACACAGAGACACACACAGTTACTGACAGCATTTGTATAAATGGGTATATATAAAAATGAACATAAAAATAAATTTATAAAGTACATATATTTATATAAAGAAATGTACATAAGTAAATATTTTGGTCGACTCCTGGATGTGAAATTGCTATGTTGTCATAGCAAGTTTATGTTTAAATTTTAAAAAGTTGCAAATTGTTTTTCAAAGTGACAGTGTCATTTTACATCCCTAAAATAACGTATGAGGGTTTCAGTTTTTCCACATCCTTGCCCACACTTGAAATACTAGATATTCTAGTGGGTGGGTAGTGGCAGGTTGTGGTGACTTCAATGTGTTTTTGTAATGATCCATAATGCTAAATATATTCCGTTATGCTTATTAGTCATGTGTATATAGTCTTTGGTGAAATATTACTTAAAAATATTTTACATATTTAAAAATTGGAATTTTTTCTCATTTGTTTTAAGTATTTCTTTATGCATATATTTTTAATAATTTTATTGAGAAACAAACAGCAGTGAGACAGTTTCAAAACCGATTAGTAGGACATTTTCAATAATTAATACATTGCATATTGTTGTCTTCATAGTGGTTATTCATAGTACAAGATGCAGACATGATATCCTGTCCACAGACACTATTAGAACAAATCTTTCTATTCATTGAATTCAGAGAAAGTAGCTGTATATCTATCCTAACTGTTTTGAATACACTGACACAAAATGGTCCTTCATTTGTATCCCCTTTTTTTTGTTTAGTTTTGTCAGAGACGGGTATTCCATTGTCACTTAAATATTGCAGGTGCCTGAATTCAGCAAAATATTCCAACATAGTCCAGTAGTCCATAAGAGTAGTGGGTTATCCATAGGACTGGCAATGTCAGAAGTTGATGACTTGAGCCTTTTACAGCTCAGCATGTTAATATGGCTTTACTTTTTGTACCTCATTTTTATACTTTTCTGCTGGATGGTTAAGACCAAGATAAAGCAAGACCTATATAACAAGAAATTTAACTTTTGTATCTGCCAAGGTCAGTCAGTCCCCTCAGGATTTACCCTGAAACCCTGTATCACACTTTGTAGATTCTTTGTCAAAGTCAGCCATGTGGATGAGTCACGGCCATTGCTTGACCAATTTGCTCTCTGTGAAAGCCTGAGAGCACCTGCAGCTCTCCCTTCCCTTTGTTTGCGATGTGCGGAGTTCACATTCCCTGGCATTTTTGGTTGACTGCTGCTGCCTGAGTGCCTTAACTCAGAGGTTGGTGAGGCTCTCCCAATGGAAGGAGGCCTACAGCAGATGAGCCTCCAGCTTTTGCACATACACCTTTTTATTTTATTTTTTTAAAAATTTGTGTGTGTGTGTGTGTGTGTGTGTGTGTGTGTGTGTG
>NW_004524625.1:12144705-12146355 GCF_000260255.1 Octodon degus | reverse complement strand
ATGGATCTTCAATTGTCTCAGCCCCTTTTATTGACAAGATTATTTTTTGCCTACCAAATTGTCTTGGCACTTGTGGAATATTCAGCTATTTTATATTCTTGGGAGAAGGAGGAAATATTCTGTAGTTTTTCCCAGACATGGACAACTAATCCTGGAATTTAAATTTAAAAGACTTTTTCCTTTTCTTTTATCACCATGTCCTGGTGTCTCCAGCCAAGATAGTACAGAAAATCAGAGTTAGATGAATACTTAACAGCAGTTAATTTTGTCAACTAGTTGGCAAAGCTAGTTGCTGTTTTTTGTTGCAGCTACAAAAATTTAGTACGTGTTGTGTTTAGGAGTAAAGCAAGCCTGTTTGTGTTCAGGCAAGGGAATAATTTATTCCAGGGTGAAGACAATCAGTGAGCATGTGTATGTCCACTTGACACGGTGGTTTGTCTTTTCAGATAGACAGGAACTTCCTTTCACCATTCTAAAGTAAAATGGTTATTTAAAAAACAAACATAAGAAGTAAATACTACAAAATATTTCCAAAATATAGTTAATAATAAAGAGTAGAAACACATAGTTACCTGTCTAGTATACTGCTTTACGAGACAGTAACATTTACTATATCTTACTTTTCACAAGGAAAATATAACTTGTGAACATTGTATTCATCTTCTAGATTTTATATTATATATACACACATGTAAGCATAAAATGTGCAGTGTCTTCCGGATGCTTATAAAGTGTTTTTGGCATAGCATATTGTATACTATAGAGTAGTTCTTTGTGTAGTTCTATAGTCAACTTCTAATATGGAATTTAAAAAAATTAATTTAATTTTTTTGTGACATCCATCTTACAGTTACAATTAGGAGAACAGATCCATTTGTGTCTTATGAATTGGTTTTCTCAAAGCTTGTATTACTGCGAATGCATAGTATCCTAGCCAGAATTTTATCCTTTTGTTTCTTGTTTATTTATTTTTTTTGGCGGAACCGGGAATTAGACGCAGGCCCTTGCGCTTGCCAGGCAAGAGCTTATTTTACTGAGCTATCTCCCTGGCCTCTATCCTTTTGTTTCTTAAAAGTATTCTTCTTGATTCTTTTGATATTAGGATTTGTGGTTAAATATATGTCAATCAATCAATCTGTCTGTCTGTCTGTCTGTCTGTCTGTCTCTCTCTCTCTCTTGTCTATCTATTCACTGTATAAATACACACATACATGTACTTATATTTGTATTCTATATAGAAGATACATATATTTAAATTTTAAGATTCAAGATGTTTGCTTTTTCTGTTGGTGTTAGGTTTCTATGTAGATGGCATTGTATGTGATAAAGAACATTTTGTATATGATCTTTTTGGGTATATGATATTTACTTATTTAAAATAGTTTAAAGTTTTGTGTCTCCATCCTATCAAAGTAGTCTTTTAGGAGGGGTCAGATATATGCTGAATTCATGCACCTATAATATATGAATGGCAATGGAATATCCATCTCCAACAAAAGTAAATAAAAAAGGGGGACATAAATGAAGGACCATTTTGTAGTGAAAAAAATATATATATGTGTATATACAAAATAGCATAGATATACAGATACTTTCTCTTATTTCAATGAGAAGAAAGTTTTTTTCTTTCTAAAAAAAAATTTATCTATC
>NW_004524625.1:12141650-12143345 GCF_000260255.1 Octodon degus | reverse complement strand
ATCTTAATAAGAAGACTAGTTATACAAAAAGTAACACAAGTTATTTTTAATCAGAAGAGATGCTTTATAGTCAAAGACTTTGTAGTTTTGTTATAAAATTAATTTGCAAATACTTAGAAAATTATGTGCAAAATAATTATCAAGTTTTACTTAGTCAAGAATATTTTTCAGACTGTAGTAGAATCCTTTTATGATAGGCTTGGCTATATCACAATGTAGTTATACATTATGAAGAAATCACTGTATTACACTGTATTAAAGACATTTTGATGAATTCTGGTGGCTTTCAGCATTAAGTTTTCAGACTTGTAGAATGAGAAGGTGATCCTCAGCATAGGTAGGGAGATTGCTAAGCCAGCGGTTGGATAGAGTGGAACTTTTCTACTTCATGTAACAATAATATTAAATATGCAGTGAAAGAACCATTTGCACTTGACTCCTGGAAGATTGTATTAGATATTCATATGGGCCTCATTTTCCCAATATCTCAATCTAAACTTCAGCTTTACATGGCTTTCAAAGTTTTAAAACATTAGCATGTGATAGCTCATTGTCACTAGTTTCAAAAATTGCTTGCTGGAGGTCTGGATGTGTTAAGATAGATCTAATCAGTCAAAAATTTGAAATTTCTAGTAGTATTTTGTTCTATATTTTTAAGATAATAGGAATTGTATGATGTATTTTAAAAATTTAATTAATTTTAATTAACATATAGTAATTTTTTATGGGTTCTGTGTGACACAGTGTGTACACAATGTGTAATGATCAGCTTGGGGTAATTGGAATTTTTGTCACCTCAGACACGTATTATTTCTTTGTGCTAGGAATATTCAGAATCCTGTGTGCTATTTTAAAACATTCAATTAGTTATTGTCAGTCATAATATTGTATTGTAAAACATTACAAGTTATTCCTCCTGTCCAGCTTACCCACTAACTTTTCTCTGTTCCTCTCTGTCCATATCCGTCCTGAGCTCTACTAACCACTCTTCTACTTTACTTGTTTGAGATCAACTTTTTAGTTTCTACATATAAGTAAGAACATGCAGTTTTTCCCCTTTTCCTAATTTATTTCATTTAACATAGTGGTCTCTACCTCCATCTATGTTTTTACAAAAGATAGAATTTCATTCTTTTAATGATTAAATAATATTCCAGTGTGCTCTCAGGCTTTCACAGAGAGCAAATTGGTCAAACAGTGGCTGTGACTCATCCACATGGCTGACTCTGACAATGGATCTGGTTTCAGGATAAGTCCTGAGGGAACTTGACTGACCTGGGCAGATACAAAAGTTACATTTCTTGTTATATAGGTCTAGCTTTATTTTGATCTTAACCATTCAGCAGAAAAGTATAAAAACGAGGTACAAAAAGTAAAGCCATATTAATATGCTGAGCTGTAAAAGGCTCAAGTCAACAACCTCTGACATTGCCAGTCCTATGGATAACACACTACTCTTATGGACTACTGGACTATATTGGATTATTTTGCTGAATTCATGCACCTACAATATTTAAATGGCAATGGAATACCCGTCTCTGACAAAACTAAACAAAAAAGGGGGATACAAATGAAGGACCATTTTGTGTCTGTATATACAAAATAGTTAGGATAGATATACAGCTACTTTCTCTCTTTTTTCTACTTTCTCTTAATTCAGTGAGAAGAAAGATTTATTCTAATAGTGTCTGTGGA
>NW_004524625.1:12134437-12141225 GCF_000260255.1 Octodon degus | reverse complement strand
GGATTTTTAGGGATCTTTTTTGTTAATAGTCTCTCCACCCTGCGTGAAATGATACCTCGTTGTAGCTTTGATTTGCATCTCCCTGATGATTAGTGAGGTTGAACATTTTTTCATATTTCTTTGCCTGTTTCTGTATCTTCTTGGAGAAATGTATATTCTGCTCATTCACTCATTTTGAAATTGGATTCTCTCCAAATGATTATTTTATTTATTGTTGAATTGCTTGATTTTCTTCTATATTTTGGAAATTAATCCCTCCTGAGATGAATATTTTATAAATATTTTCTAAGATTCCACGAGTTTTCTTTTCATTCTGATGATGGTTTCCTTTGTTGTACAGAAGTTTTTTTAAAATTTGATGTAATCCTATTTGTCATTTTTTGCCTTTTGTTATTTGGGTTTTAGGAATCATGACCAAAAAATCTTTGTTCAGACTAATAGCCTGAAGTGTTTCCCTATATTTTCTTTTAGTTGTTTCATATCATATTTTTAAATCTTTGATCTCTCTTGAGGTTTTTGCATATGGTGAAAGATGGTAGTCTACTTCTTTCTTTTGCATATGAATATCAAATTTTCTAAGTACCATCTATTGAGGGCCCCCTCCCCAATGTTCTTGGTGCTTTAATGTAAATAAATGAATTTCTATCGGTCTTTCTATTATTCTGTATGTCGTTATTTTTTGTGTCAGGATCCTATGCCATTATTACCATTTTATGATTTTAGTAGTGTCTCTAGCTTAGTTTGGCTCAGGATTGCTTTTGTGGTTCTATGAAACTTTTGGAGGTTTTCCTATTTCTGGCTTGGATGGGGTCGGTATTTTCATATGAATTGCTTTGAATCTATAGCAACATGGGTAACATGGATGTTGGAACAATATTAGTTTTTTCAACCTATGAACATGGCATGGTTCTCATTTTTAATAGTGAAAGGATAATAAATTCTATTGAATGCTGTTCTGCATGTATTGAGATGATTATATAATTTTTATCACTATTATATTGATGTGATGTATCAATGTTTGCTACTTGGATTCTTTTTCTTTTGTGTTTCTGGTCTACTACTGAATTTGTATTTTCACATTTTCATGATGCTAGTAGGGCCAGTCTCGTGGTGATTAATTGTCTGACTGTTTTGTTTCATAAAGTCCTCATTTCTCAAGAATAGTTTTGGGCTGGTGAGATGACTCAGTGGTCTAAAGCACCTACTTAGAACAAGCTTAGCAAAGCACAGGGACCGCGGTTCAATGCCCCAGCACCACATGCCAGCCAGCCCCGCCCCCTGGTGGGCTGAGCTGGCCACACACATAAATAAATAAAAATTAAAAAAAAAAAAAAGAATAGTTTTGCTGGTATAGTATTTTAGTTGACAGTATTCTTTTTCTTTTAGTACTTTAAGCATATCATTCCATTCTCTCACAACCCATAACATTTCTCAAAAGATGTCTGCTGGAGTCTAATGGATTCCCTTTGATGGTACTTGATGTTTTTCTCTGGCTGTGTTTAGAATTCTGGTTTTGGTTTGTACTTTTGACAGTTTGAGTATAATATGACTCAGACAGAGTGTTTTATAGTTAAATCTGTGAGGAGTCCTATGTGTTTTCTACAGCTGAATAGTAACATGTATCCCAAGATTTGATACATTTCTAGAAGTTATTTCTGTGCTGTTTCTTTCTTTTCCTTCTGGAATACTAAAAATACAAATGATTTTTTACTTAATGGTGTCCAATAAGTCTCAAAGGCTTTTGCTCTTTTAAATTTTCTTTCTTCTTTAATATGACTGGGTTGGGGCTGGGGAGTTAGCTCAGTGGAATAAGTGCTTACCTGGCACGTGCCAGGGCCTGAGTTTGATCCCTGGTACCACCAAAAAGAAAAAAAAAAAACCACAAAAACCAAACAAAAAACTGGGTTATTCCAAAAGACTTACTTTCAACATCAAAAAGGCTTTAATTATATGTTTTATTACATTTATTAAATTTCTGAGTTCTAAGATTTCTGATTGATTAGTTTTCATGATCTCTATTTTTTGTTTCATTTTTAATCAGGTTTTATTGGCACGTTTTAGATATGCATAATGATCACACTCATCACAGCGCGTGTGTGCCTGGGCGTGATATAAATTGTTTTACCCCCACCCCGCCCTCTTTTCAAAACCTCTTCCTCTTCCATTTTTACAAAAGCTTTATTTCCATGTTTTCCTTTTTTCTCATTGTAACTTTTTTCTTCTTTCTGATCTCCATATTTTGATACATTTCACATTCATATCTCAAATTATCTTCCTAATTTTTAAATTTGTTTGTCTGAATTATCCTATATCCTATTCAATTTTTTAAAGCCATTTAAAAATTTGTCCAGCTATTTGTCAATTTTGTTGTCTTGGGGGTCTGTCGGTAAAGAGTATTGTGTTCCTTTGACTTCATAGTTCCTTGATTTTTCATGCTCCCTTTGTCCCTGCATTTGTACTTCTTTGTCTGATTGCTCAGTTGTCTCTCAATTTTATGGAGTAATTTTTTTGCAAAAGGCTTGATGCTGGCATTGTGTCTTTGAGTATTGGTTAGACATATAACATTGACTTGGTTCCAGGTGGGTTCCCTTTTCTGCATACCGTCCTCATCTGTAATGCCTGGCAGGTGCCAACTCTCATTGTCCTTTGCTGGTGGAATCTTGTACTTATGTTCATTTTTATTTTCTTGTATTGTTTGTTTTCTTTCATTTTTATGATCACTGTGCGATGACTTGTGAGCAAATTTGATGATTACTAGTTCCCCAACGATTCAGTTTTTGTCAACTTATTCTATAATATTTGATTTTCTATTTTATTATTTTATTTGTGTGTATCTTTTATCTGTTTATTATTTTTGAGACAGCATCTGGCTATATAGTTCAGGCTAAGCTTTAACTCACTCTATAGCCAAGTTGGCTTCAAACTCATGCAGTTCCCCTGCTTCAGCCTTCCGGATGCTGGGCCTATATCTGTGTGTCTTCAGAGCCTCGGGTGCTTTTCTATTAAAATTTTTTAAAAAAGTTTTGTATGCTTATATCTGGTAATCTAAACTAACTTGAAGCCAACATTATTCTATACAGCAACTATTGTTGAATTCCTAAAAAAAGTTCATCAGTGTGTTTACAGTACATAATGTTCATGTTCCTTGTGTGTTTTACTTCTTTTTCCTCTTTTCTTTGTTCTCCTTCCAACTCTTGATAGTTTGTGAAATTTGATTTCCATTTTTATAGTGTTTTCCCTTCTACTTTCTTTGGGTTTACTTTGCTGTCCTCTTAACAAAAATTGAGTAGCAATCTTAGCTAAGAGCTTTCTATATTTTTTCTTTTCAAATAGATGTATTTTTCTATAACTTTTTCTGTTATCACTTTCATGTGCAACCCATAATTCTATAAGCCATGCTGTCAATTTATAAGTATTTTATAAATCCAGCATATGATGGAAACATAACTTGAGAGTTACTTAGCAGTATCATTTTCATGTAATATATTTTTATGAGGATTTTACTTTAATTAGGGAACTGGTTTTATTGTTCTTCTTCTATTTTATTGCTTTATATTCTGCACACTAACTCTTAGTATTTAGTTTTTGCTGAGAGATGATTGTGACCTGTTATGAGAATGAATTTTATAAATGTACAATGTATTCCTGAATGGAAATTTTGTTCTTTCTTTCTTTTTTTTTAAAAACTATGACCATTTAATTCACATTGCAAAACTTGAGATGCACACCTAACATATAACCTTCTCAAATTATTTAACTACAAATAAAGTTTATTTTCATTGCATCAGTGCAACTAAGTTGGAATTATCTAAATAAGCTTCCAATTTCATTCTTAAAGTATTGTAGAGTATATTGAGAATAAACTTTTCTTTCTTTCTTTGTTTCTTTTGTACCGTGGATCAAGCTCAGGACCTTGCACTTACCAGGCAGGCACTTATGCCACTGAGCTATCTCTCTGGCTATATTGAGAATAAACTTAAACATTACTATTTCTTAATGCTTTTTTTTTTGTGAGAGGGACTGCTTAATAGAGGTAGAATAGACTTCAGCAGATTTCCTAGCCATAAACCCCTAAATTAAGTTTGCACTGGCTTTTTAGGAAGGAGAGATCTGTGTTGCTGAGTACCTACCCTTTATTGCAAAGATTGATAATTTAGTTTTTCAAATGGTTCAATCTCACTAACATGTAAGCCCTCAGCAGACCCCTAATAAAAGACCAGTTTGTAAAACTGGGCCATTTTAATGTTTTTACAATTTAATAAATAGTTTTCTTGATGAATGTAGTCATGAGAGTTGTTCAGCGGTATTCAAGTTATGATTTTCCTAATTGGTCTGTAGTCTTCAATAAGTGTTAGAAGTTACTACATGAAGCATCTGTCAAACTAGCAAGACTGCATTGATACATCCATCATTTTCAGGATTGTTGGTAACCCGGGGAATATTTACCCCAAATAACCTTGCCTCCTTGTGTCACAAGGCCCAACTCACTCACATTCACCTCAATCACTGTTCCTTTGGTAATACACCCAAAGTTGTATACAGTGGCGATGAAGGATTCTTTTTCATACCAAGTAGTGGCAGGCAAAAGGTGGCTTTCAGTTCAGGATGTTACATGGGCCTTCTTAAAATGTAAGGCCATTGGCCTAATGAATCTTTCATATGTAGGTGGTTCTCTTGTAAAACCATCGCCAGGAAAGCAGACTTTAGTAACCATCCTCTTCTATGCCTTCTTTTTTCTCTTTCTAATTCGAATAACTTTTAATACTTCTGTCTCTCCTTGGGCATGAACTTTGGGTAAAGGAACTTAGCACTTTCCTGCCTTTTCTTTTTTGTTTAATCATGTTGGAAATTACTTTTAAACGAGACTGTCCTTCTCTGTCTGGCAGATAGGCAGGTACTTCTCCTTGTGGAATCTTTTCATCATTCTTTTGTTTGGTGTTTCTCTTTTCATGCATCTTGATAGTCTTCTTCATTTGTATTTTCTCTGCATGGCTGTTTGTGGTAGAGCTTAGCCTTCAGGCCAATCATTTTTTTTTTCCTTCTGTGAATATTCATAAGCCGCTTAACTTTCCTTCTTTCCCTTTTTCTCATGGTAATCCAAGCGGTATCCATAGGATTTATGGTGTAATTCAATATATTCATGCTGTTGCATGATGACAGCTGCAGAGCTGCAGTGGGCAGCCTCAGGTGTGCAAAGAGAAGTCCTAACTTTGGGGTCTCTCAGACGCACAAGCTGTCTTGACACAGCCAGAAACAAGAAAGCTGGAAATTTTGTTCTTTTTTTTATTAATTTCATTGAGAAATAAATAGCAATGAGACAGTTTCAAAACCAATTAGTAGGACAGTTTCAATAATTAATACATTGCACATTGTTGTCTTCATAGTGGTTATTCATAGTGGGTAACCTACTATTATTACGGACTACTGGACTATATTGGACTATTTTGCTAAATTCACGCACCTACAATATTTAAATGGCAATGGAATTTTGTATTTGTTTATTTATTCCATAATTTTATTGACAGACAAATAGCGATGAGACAGTTTCAAATCAAATTGGTAGGAAAGTTTCAATAATTAACACATTGCGTACTGTCTTCCTAATAATTATTTGCTGTACAAGATGCAGACATGATATCCTATTTACAAACACTATTACAACAAATTCCTCTATTCATTAAGGGAATGTAACTATATATCTATCCTAATCACTTTGAATACACAGGTACAAAATGGACATTCATTTATATATCCCCTTTTTTCTTTAGTTCCATCATTTGAATATTATAGGTGTGTTAACTCAGCAAAAATATTCTAAAAGAGTCCAGTAATCCATAATAGTATTGGGTCTTCCGCTTCACTGGTAGTGTGAGAAATTGTTGACCCGAGTCCCCTACAACTCAACATAATGCTATAGCTTTACTTCTTGTACTTTGTTTATATACTTTTATGCTGGATGGCCAAGACCAAGGTAAAGCAAGAACTATGCAACAGGAGTTGTAGCTTTAGGATCTGATAAGGTCAGTGAAATCCTCTCAGGATTTATCCTGAGATCCTGCACCTCAGATTGTAGACCCTCTGTCAGTGTCAGTCGTGTGGATGAGTCACGGCCATTGCTTGGCCAATGTGCTCTCTGTGAAAGCCTGAGAGAAAGTTTTCTTTCCACGTGACTCTCCTTAGGCATACTCTACATCATCAATCACTTTTTTCTTTGGCCCCATAATCTCCTTGATCAGAAAATTAGGGACATTACTGAGTTACATGGTGTTACAGTACAAGATCTCATATGTCTTGAGTCTTAAATGACCTTGGAAGGCTAGGGCCAAAATGTTGGCTTTCCTTGCAGCCCTCCTTTTTCTCTAATTTTGGTCTATAAATTTAGGTTGTTAACCTTCCAGAAGAGAAGCTTATTGTTATTACCATACAACCTAGGCTGTTAAGCTTAACCTCACTATCTGTCCAAATATCAAACTTTTTAGGCATAACATGGAACAGGTATTTTTCATCAAGTATTGATATGTTGAACGTTAAGTCCCTACAGAATATGATAAAAAACATTTCAAAATAATAATATATTTTAAAAATAGTCATAAAGAATTATGTACTTCTTATGTTTACACATAAGTCCAAAAATTTCACCATATACAACCTTGAAGCAGGACAGTCCCACAATATTCCTTTCTTGTCTCTTGCTTTCATTCACCACCCCATTCTTTTTGAACAACCATCTACCTGAGAGACATCATAGCAGCAACTGGCATGTCATGACAAGCAGCCCATATTCAGAA
>NW_004524625.1:12105124-12107339 GCF_000260255.1 Octodon degus | reverse complement strand
TTGTTATTATCAAACAACTTAGGCTGTTAAGCTTAACTTCACTATCTGTCTGCCTATCAAACATCTTAGGCATAATATGGAACAGGTATTTACCATCAAGTATTGATATGTTGAACTTTAAGCCCCTTTGGAATATGATAAAAAACATTTAAAAATGAGAATATATTTTAAAAATAGGCATAAAGAATTATATACTTCTCATGTTTGCACATAAGGTGAAATCCTCTTTGATCTCTTTTTTTTCAGAGTACTATAATTTTCACTGTATAAATCTTTTACTTCCTTTGTGATATTGATTCCTAAATATTTCATTTTTGGGGGCTTTATTATGAAAGGGTTGGTTTCCATAATTTCTTTCTCAGTGTGTTTGTTGGGTAACAGAGATGAACTCAGGAACTTGCACCTGCCGTTCAGGTTCTGAAGCCACTGAGCTAGCTCCCTGGTCCAAAAATGCTATTGATTTTTTAGTGTGACTTTATATCCTGTTATGCTCCTGAATTTGTTTATTAAATTTATACATCTCTCAGTGGAGTTTTTGGGGGTCTTCTCTGTACAGTATCATGTCATCTGCAAAAAATGTTAATTTTACTTCTTCCTTTCCAGTCACTATTCCTTTTATTTCTTTCTGTTGTTTAGCTCAGGCTAATGTTTTCAAAACTTTATTGGACAGGAGTGGTGACAGTAGGCATCCTTGTCTTATTACTGATTTTAAAGTGAAGGCTTTCAAGTTTTGTGCATTAAGTATAGTGTTGCCTATTGGTTTCTTGTAGACGTCTTTTATCAGGTTGAGTTAAAGACCATCTATTCTGATTTTCTGTAGTACTTTTATAATGAATGAGTGTTGCACTTTGTTGAAAACTTTTTCTGCATTTATTGAGATTATCATGTGGCTTTTGTCTTTGGTTCTATTACATTTGTAGTTTTGGGTATATTAAACCCTCTTTGCATTCCTGGGATGATTCTCACTTGGTCATAGTGCATAGGCTTCTTGATGATTTGCTGAATTTTGTTTGCTGGTATTTTAGTGAGAAGTTTTGCATCTATGTTCATTAAGGAGAATGGCCTTTAGCTCTTTTTTTTGATTGGGTCCCTGGGCTTTTCTTTGTTGGCAGTTTTTTAAAAAAACTATATTTTCTATTTCAATGGTTGGTTATTCAGAATTTTAATATTTTCTTAATTTAGCTTTGGTAATATCTCTATCTATCTGTCTATCTATCTGTCTATCTATCTGTCTATCTATCTATCTATCTATCTATCTATCTATCTATCTATCTATCTATCTATCTATCTGTCTATCTGTATTTTCCATCCTGTGATAGTAAAGATTTTGGAAATAAGTATTGATGATCCTCTGATTATCTGTACGTTATGTAGTGATTTCACGCTTTTCATTCTTTATTACATGAACTTGAATTTTTTATTTCCTTTTTGATTAGGTTGGCTAGGAGTTTATAATTTTTATTTATTCTTTGAAAGAACCAACTCTTGGACTCATTAATTCTTTGTATTACAGTTTTCTTCATCTCCAT
This sequence comes from Octodon degus, assembly GCF_000260255.1. Classification (NCBI taxonomy): domain Eukaryota; kingdom Metazoa; phylum Chordata; class Mammalia; order Rodentia; family Octodontidae; genus Octodon; species Octodon degus. The sequence goes on along the minus strand of NW_004524625.1, from coordinate 12,105,810 downwards.
TATATTTCTTTCTGCTCTGATCTTTTTTTTTTTTCTGTTTTATTTGTTTTTTGTGCAGATTTTCACTATGCAGCTCAGACTCAGTGATCCTTCTGTTTTTAGCCTTCCCAGCATTGGGATTATAGGCATGTGCTGCCAATCCCAGCTTCAGTCACAGGCTCAGCACACCTGGGGCCAGTGCCAGTGTGGCAGGTGGTGCTGGGAATCAAACCTGGTACCTGTACTTGCCTGAGTAGGCACTTAGTCTGCTGATGTATCTTGCTGGACATTCTCCTCTGATCTTTATAATTTTCTCCCCTGTGTATTTTGGGCTTGACTTGGTCTTTTTGTAGGAGCTTGAGGTGCAGTATAAGATTGTTTATTGGGACTCATTCTGTTTTCCTAATGTGAGAATTTATTGCTATTAATTTCCCTCTTAAGACAGCTTTCATTGCATCTCACAGGTTTTGGTAAGTGATATCTACATTTTCACTGAATTGTAAATATTGTTTACTTTCTTCTTTAATTTCATCTGTGACCCACTGATTACTCATGAGGGTATTATTTAGCTTCCACTTGTTTATGGAGTGTTTGCTGTTTTTTTTGTTAATTATTTCCAGTTTCATTCAACTATGGTTAGATAATGTGCATGGGATAATTCTGATTCCTTTTCATTTACTTAAGCATGCTCTATGTGCTAGTACATG
>NW_004524625.1:12102615-12104049 GCF_000260255.1 Octodon degus | reverse complement strand
ATTACAGGTACATGTCACCATGCCCAGTCTCAGTTGCTGTCTCAGGGCACCCCTGGGGGCAAGGCCAGCATGGAAGACCCAGGGATCAAACCCCTGACCCCTGCACCTACTTGTAGGCACTTTAATCCGCTGAGCTATTTGGCCAATGCAGTCTGCTTCTTTTTGATTAGAGAATTGCAGCTATATATGTTGATGGTTATAGCTGATATATATATATTGGCTTATCTTTGTCATGTTGTTTTCCTACTGCAGGATCCTTACTTTTCCCCATTTGCTTAATTACTTGCTTTGCTTGGTAGTTCTCTTCTGTTGTTATTGAAGTTGTGGTCATCTTTGCCTCCTTCTATAGTACCTGTCAGTACTCTATGTAAGGTGGGTTTGGTTGTCATGAATTTCTTCAGTTGTTCTTTGTCATGGAAGTATCCTATCTCATTAAGTTTGATAGATAGTTTTGCAGGATACATCAATCTGGGTCAGAGGTTGTTTTCTTTCAGAACCTCAAATGTCACTCCAAGCTCTTCTTGCTTTAATGGTCTGTGTTGAGAAATCTACCATGATTCTGATGGGCTTTTCATTATAAGTAATCTTTCCTTTTAGTTTTCTGCTGTTTTATTCAATGTCTTGGATCGTGATTATCATGTGTCTGGATGAAGATTTATCTTTATTAAAGATAGCTAGCTGGGGTTCTATATGCCTCATTTATCTGTGTGTCAGATTCTTTTCTCATTTTTGGGAAATTTTCTGCTATTACTTCTGCATACAGTGTCTTTATGTCATTTGTGTTAACTCCAGCTGCTTTGTTGATACTTTTAGTCTGTATTATTTTTCTTTGCATCATCCTGCAGCTGTTATTTTATTTCCTGCTTCCTCATTATTTTTATGAGATCTTTCCTTTCATGTTCACTAGCTATGATGTTATCTGCATGGTCTTAAATTCTATTTTTTTTTTTTTTTTGTTCAAGTGGTTTTGCTAGATTTTAATGGAATTCTTAATATCCTGGGTATTTATGTGAATCTGTTTCATGCATTCTAGTTCTTTCCTGTATTGTTCTTTCAATGTTCCCATCATTTTCCTCTTCCCTTCAATTTCTTTTTATCTATGTCTTCCTTAGATATATTGAGAAATTCTTTCATAATTGTTGTCATTTCCTTTTTTACCCGAGAGATTATTTTTGATCTGATTTCCTCCATAGCCTGATGGAGTTATTTCTTTACTTCAGTTGCTATCATCTCAGAAATTTCAGATGTGTGACTTCCAAGTTCTTCTATGACTTTGTCTGTTGGAGTTGTTTTGGTTGGGCTAGAGGTCTGAGGTTGCTTTTTGTTTCTTTCTTTTGATACTTTTGAAACTCGCAATATTCTCCATGACTCTACGGTGATGGGAGGGGTGCAGGGAATGTGTGAGCAAGGCTCTTTGGAGGGTGTGAGGTCAGG
>NW_004524625.1:12101164-12101805 GCF_000260255.1 Octodon degus | reverse complement strand
TTTTTGGTTACAGGGTTTTACTGTGCAGCTCTGACTGAATGATTCTCCAATTTTCAGCCTCCTTAATGCTGGGATTACAGGCATATGCCACCACACTGGGACTCGGTCACCAGCTCAGCATGCCTGGGGCCGGGGCGGGGGGCTCTAGTGGCATGTGGTGCCGGGGATCAAACCCCTGTCTCTGTGCTTGCTTATCAAGCACTTCATCTGCTGGCCCTCATTGTAGGAATTCTGATAGTTTAAAACTTTTTTCTGTTGATTTCCTGATTCAGCATATTAATAAAGTCTGAAAAGTATATTGCTATAAAATTTATATTTGTTTTGTGAAATATTCAAACATTATAGAAAAGGATAAAACAGAGATATGCTGTTTGAGTTATATCTAATAATAATATCTCATAGAAACAGTAACATTTTTATGTATATTTTTCCTCACATTTAAATTTACACATATAAAAACATACATGACTATATGTATTTTATACATATGTGGTTAATATTTGACTATATCCATCTCTTTATTTGTCCTCTGGATAAGACAGGCTTTTACTTTTTAAAACATTAATTCAGCATTTAAATTATTTACCTTAACATTTGTGGCTATGCAACATCTTGGCAAATGTTTGTGCTATGTCACAGAC
>NW_004524625.1:12091016-12099949 GCF_000260255.1 Octodon degus | reverse complement strand
GCCTCCTAAAGTTTCCGGTTCTTCCTAGTTGGACCACCAGCTGGGCTACTCCTGCAGTGCATGGGCCCTTGGGCAGCGTTCCAGACCCAGACTGTAGCACAGCATCTGTATTGTCACACGTGATGCACATTTATAGAGAAGAAAGTCTACCTTGAGGATCCCTTACCCAGTGTCCTGTTTATGTGTCCTAACTCAATTTTTACCCTACCCATTTTTTTTTTTTTTTTTTTAAAATCTTTGAGAATAGAATACCTAAAGGCCAGAAATCCCTCTTCAGATGGGCAAGCCAAAACTCTGGGTCTGAGATCCTTGCCAGAGCGACTGCAGACAGCCTCAACTTCCTTATTATTCCTTCTGCATGCTAAATGACCCAGCCAGCCCCAAGCGCCAAGACTGTTGACAAGTGCTGTGATAATGATTGGAAAGATAAGAGGAGCAAAACAGGCGGTTCCCTAATTTCAGGAAAATCTCTGCCCATTCCCAGAAAAGGGATGAATATTTGTCTCATTTATGGGTAGTAGCCTATTCCTCCCATTTCTTTTATCTTGTATGTGTGACTTCGCTACCACAAATGGGTTGTGAAGGTGATTTGTGAGTTGATTTTCCTGCTACGCATACTTTGGCCAAGACTAAAGCTTCCTTTATTGCTACCTCTGTGCTCTGTCTCATCTGTTGGTTCTGTGAGTCCAACAGAGAAAAGGGGCCTAGTCTGGGTCAAAAATTGCTGATATATACAGTTACTTTTTCTTAATTCAATGAGAAGAAAGATTTGTACTAATAGTGTTTGGACAGAATATCATGTCTGCCTCTTGCACTATGAATAACCACTATGAAGACAATATGCAATGTATTAATTATTGACACTGTCCTACTGACCTGTTTTGAAACTTTCTAATTGCTATTTTTTCTCAATAAAATTAATAAAAAATAATAAAAAAAGAAAATTGCCCACAGATATGAGTATCTAATGTAAAAAGAAAAGGCCTCATTCATACAATGGTTTCCTTATAAACCAAAATTTTTCTTTTTGTCATATTTCTTGTCAAAGGACCTTAGTCTAATCAAATGTACAGGTATTATCTGCCCAATTGAGAGTCATTTGTAATGCAGTTTTCTGCAGGCTTATGGGAGTTTCCTTTAACATGAAGTATTTCTAGAAGAAGGCTTAACCGTGGGGGTGGTGCCCTACTTCTTTGCTGTAATTTCTACTTAGGCTGAGATCAGAAGTAAATTTAGAATTTTAAGTAGAATCCCATTGAAGTTACTATACTGAGTGGGAAAGAGAAAAGGAAATGAGGAAAAAGCGCCAGCAGGACAGAAAGCTGCTGTTTTGAAAAGAAGTCATTTCTTTCTCTGTGGGTGTACAGTGTGGGTGAGGCTTCTCAGTTCCGCAATTGTCGTAAATAAATTAGCTGTGAAGCCGTCCCGGATCCCACCCCGCTTATTCCTCTAAATTGCTTCAAGTGTCAAGCTGAGAAATCGCTTGGGCTTTCAGCAATAGCACTGTTTCATATTATAATTTTTTAAAAGGAGAGACAGAAACAACCCAAATAATTCCATTTACATCTGAATTAAATTCCTCAGGCATTTCCTGAATTTTAGTAGCAATTCAGCAAGAAGCCTAACATTAGGAAATAGGGAATAAAATTACAAAAGAAAGGGAAGGGTAAGAATAAAAGGGCACTGAAATCGTAATGAAGAATTTGGCTGAAATGGTTACTTTTGTGATTAGGAGGTAGTAGATTATATTTTAATCCTTCAGAATAATTTTCTATGGTTAAAATAGCTATATTAAAAATATGCTGTGCTAATTTCCCATTGCAAAAGTCAAATCAATAACAGTTTTCCATAAGCCATCTCAAAGGTTTAGGGGGCAATGTCTAGTCTTATTGACCCAAGTTTCATAAAGCCCCTTAATATGTCTGTATTATAATATAGTTACTTATTAAAGATAAACAATCCTACCCATTAGCTCTGTTGATATAGTGAAATGAAACTCCCAACCTGAACCATACCTGGGATAAGTTCGTGTTCTCTAAAACCAAAGAATGAATTGTAGGAACAAACGAAGTTTAAGAGAAGAATATTTAATGGGGGAAAGCAAGCTTCTGTCTGAGGTGGACAGAAGTGGGGCTTGAGCAGGTTGTCCCCAGGAAACTGTCTCATCCAGGGACTTTTATAGAGTAAAACCATGCAGTGAGGAGGGTCTAAGGTGGAGAATGTGGGAACTTGCTTAGGTGGGCATGAGGTGGGACAGAACAATGGTCAACCAATGAGATTACAAACACCATTGCTCAGGTAAAATTGATTAAGTCCAGGATCAAATGGGGAAGTGAGTCACATAGCAAGCGGGTATGAATATAGAACAGGAGTTAATGTGGTAGCCAGCCAGTAGCAGTTGGATTAGTGACTCTTCCTGGATTCCTCAAGGCGATGATTAAGCTTGGGTGCTTATCTTTAGGGAGGTAAGCATTTGTTCAGTCTTTGGTCTCTAGGTCTGGCTCATAGCAGAAGCATTCATCTTTCTCACGGTTGCAACATATCTGTCTTCTGTGCTGTCTTCTTCAGGGCCTGGCCCTGTCTCACTGTCTATAATATTTCTATCTATCTTAGCTGCCTATAATACTAGGACATTAGGCAAGTTAACTTTCTCATCCCAGGTTCTTTACCTGTAAAATGTGGATGCTGGGCTAGAGTATGTCTAATATTCTTTTCAGCTTTGAGTTCTATAAGATCAGTAAAAATGAGATTAAAAAATCTAGTATATAAATGTGAGTCATCCACTTGAATTTATGTATAATGGTGACTTATAGGCTGCTTTTGCCAAAGTGCACTGACTCTTTCCTGGGGCCTGATGCCTAATGTGTAACTAAAAACAAAATACGTGCTTGGCATCTCTGCCTCCAGTTGTTCAACTCCTCTCCTGCAGCCACCTTGGATCTCAGTACCATAGGGCTGAGCAGTAAGCATCTTGTGATCAGTCACAACTATGCCTGGCAACAGAGACTTTCTTAGCGCTGACGTGGCCACTTCCAACCCATGTTATGGAGGAGAAAGGGTCTGCGGGGAGGGAGATAATAGCATAAGGGCCTTCCTAGGTTTTTTGGCTAAATCTGACTAGGTGGAGTTAATATTTTACTGGAGGGATTCCTATGGAAGCAATTTAAAAAGAAAGGTATCAGATATCACAAATAGCATAAGGACTTACCTCAGAAAGACCAGAGGGCAGCTGACTGGAAGAGAATGGAGGAAGCTAGGTGCAGGGAACCAAGGTAGCTGCCCGGCCCCACCTCTAATAATGTGGAAAGGAGACAAGAGGATTAGAGGGCTACCTAAGCTAAAAGAAAATTTCTATTTAGTGCATAAAAATGTATAGACACATGCACACAACTAACTAGATTGTTACAATAGATACACACACATCCCCTTAATCACTATCATAAGATGCTTTTCTATAAGACTCATCCTGGCTGACCTGTAAGTCCCAGAGATAAGGCCCTGACAAGGACAAACAGGCAGGAAGACCTCAAACAAAGTCCACCAAAATGAATGAGCATGTAGGCTTGTCCAAGTTAATGTTCTGTGACCTGGGATCTATTTAAAGAATCCAGGAAGCCAGTCAGGTTGTGACAAGTTCCAGGTACCCAGTGAGGAAGTAGGGTGACTAAGTCTAATAAAAAGAGCTGGGGGCAAAGGGCCTGTGGGCATCCATTTTTCCAGGGCCCCCTGTCCTCACTCTCTAGGTCAACTTTCTGTCTTCTGCTTTTTCCTTCTTACAAAAAAAGTATCTTCTTTTCTTAAACTCTGTCCTTGTAATAATGTCTTTTTTTTTTTTTTTAATGTATTTAGTACAGGGTTTCACTATGTACCTCAAACTTGTGGCGATTTGTTTTCAGCCTCCCCAGTGCTGGGATTACAGGTGTGCCACCACACCTGGTCTTCTTTTCTGTCTTCTTGAGACTGGGTATCAGTGTGCAGTGTAAACGGGCTTTGAATTTACTTTGTAGTCTGGGCTGGCCTCAAACTCACAGCAGTCCTCCTGCCTCAGCCTCATGAATTGTGGGATTAAAGGCACATGCCACCATGCCTATCCTGTCCCTCTGATTCTTTGTGGATGCTGAGTTTATGGTGCCAGCTGGCTTTTTATCCCAGCAGTGCTCAACTCTGGACGCAACAATAAACATGCTCTTGCAAGAAAAGATGAAATACTTTTCTTCACCCATAAGCACTGTGACTGACAGTCCTGTAACAAAGGGCATGTTAATAAGGGAAAAGTTATTGAGTTTATGTGGCAGAATTTTATGTGGCAGACTGAAAGATGTAGGGCAAGTTGATTTTTTTTCCGTTTTTTTGCTGAGACTTGAACCTAGGATCTCACACATGCCAAGCATGTACTCTACCAAGAAGTATTAGCATTTACTGTCCATTCCCCCTTTTAAAATTTGGTACAGGGTCTCTCTATGTAGCTCGAACTCATAGTGACCCTCCAGGAAACTTTTAGTATACTTCCTATTTGGATTTGTGCATTGCCGATCTTTCATAGAAGTAGAATCATGGCATGTGACTTTTGTCATTGTCTTCTTTTGCTTGATGCCTTAAAGGATCAGCCATGTTGCAGCATATGCCAGTATTTCATTCCATTTTATGGTCAAATTATATTCCACTGTATATAAAAATAGCATGTTTTATTTACTTGCCTGTCAGTTCATTGATAAACATTTTTCTTACATTTTGACCATCATAAATAATGCTGCTGTGAGCAATCATGCACATATTGTGTGTGGATGTTTTTATTTCTCTTGAGCATATGTCTTGGAGTGCAGTTGCTGATTTACTTGCCAACTATGTTTAAGTTTTTGAGGAACTACCAAATTTTCCCAAGGTTGCTTCATCAGTTTATGGTCCTACCAGCAACATACGAATTTTCCTATTTATCCACTTTCAAAGCCTGCCTACTTTGCATATGAAACAAAGATCTGAGAAATTCATCCTGGAAAATAACCTTCAAGAAGCTTTACTCGAACACATGGTTCCTCCTCCTCCTACTGTTGTTCTCCTTACTGGGTATTTCAGCTCCTGAATGACTAGTAATACAAAGATGCACTAAACATTACTTTTCTTTTTTAGTTATGTTGCATATAAACAATCATATTTTTTAATATACTACGTGCAAGGTCATGTGAGAACCTAGAAGAATAAGGAATTGTGACATTTAAATATGCTTTTTAATTGTATATAAATAGTACCCCATTTCAAACATTTTTTTCTTTATATTGGATTTCTTCTTGGGTAACAGTGGTTAGTTAGTGCATTCTCTATTAAACTCCAAGGTTCTGCAGTCAGATTCCTTGAAGTTGTGGCCCCATGTCTTTGCAAATTCTGGGTATATGACTTTGAGAAAGGTGCTTGACATTTATGTCTTTTAGTTTAGTCATTATAAATTAGAGAGACTTATTACCACTTTCCTTAATAGGATTATTGTGAAATTGCTTAGTATGTTACTATTACTCAGAATGAGAAAGTATTTTTTTTGGTGACCCCTAGATTTATTAGGATTTGCCTTAATAGAGGTGCTGGCACTTTACTTGCCTGTGGTATGCTTGATGCAGGGGCCTGGATCTTCTGCCTCTTCTTGAGTGATGACACCAGGAGGCTGATGTCATGTGGGTGTAGTGTACAAGCTTACCAGCTGTCATTGTCACATGACCAAATGCCACAGCCAGACACAGCACCCTCCTTGCTTGGAAAATGACAGTGGACTTCAACTCATCAACTTTGACCACCTTTTATGAAAAAATACAACAAATTTTCATGGCAGAATAATAACATAATAACAATAGTTAATATATTGTGCATCATTATCTTCAAATTGGTTACTCAGTACAAGAAATAAAGTATGGACTAAGCATCTGCTTAGGCAAGCCCAGGGACCGGGGTTTGATCCCCAGCACCACTTGCTGTGCTGGCCCTGCCCCCAGGCATGCTGAGCCAGCCAATGAAACCAGGTGTGGTGGTGCACACTTGTAATCCCAGCTCTAGAGAGGCTGAGACAGGAGGGTCACTATGAGTCCGAGCTGCGTAGTGACACCCTGTACCAAATACTATATGTATACATATAAAACAGATTCTTACAAATAAAGAGATAACATAATCAGACGAACTCTTCCTGTCTGTCTGTAGGGAAGGGAACTTGCCAGCCTTATTTAGTTTGGGGCCCAGGATTCATGAGACCTGCCTAATCAGACTCTGAGGGCAAAATGACACCATACTTCCTGGCTGGCTTCGAGACTAGCTTGTTCTTCTTGAGCTTCTTCAGTGCCTGGATGGCCATGCTGGGGATGTGCACGGCTGCGGCCTCATCACAGAAAGTGGGCTTAAGCCTGACCATTGCCTGGGAACTGAGGGTCATAGTTCTTCAGGCTGACCTGCAGTTTTACCATTTGCCAAAACTTCTGGTGCTAGTGCTGGTTCACATGCCATCTGCAGGGTGTTGAGAGACTTAGCTGCTCCTGGGTCTTTGTGCTGAGTAACTGGAAAAGAGAAAGAAAATATTTTCTTTTCTTTCTTTTTTTTTTTTTTAAAGGTGGAAAGGTTTATTTAGCTCAGAGTTGGTAGAGGTTTCAGGGCACAATTGACTGGTTCCAAGACAGCACAGCAAAGGGGCATCACAGAGAAGAAAGAGTTTGTGGCAGGCAGAGGACAGCAAAACAGTGAAGAAGCAAAGCAGCAAGCAACAAGTGACAGGCAGCAGCCCTCCTTCTGTCCCTTATGTCTTATCCAGACTATACACCTGTAGGCAGATGGCACTCACCCCCAGGGTGGGGCAGCCCTAATCCTAGCATTGTACCATGACTAGTCCCAGTCTTCACATCCTTGATCCCAGCAGCGCACACCTTGATCAGCCACCCCAAAAAGTCCTACCTATGATGACATGAGATTTGGGGGACATCGAGACAGAAACCATAACAAAATGTGTCATGAGTACCTTGGAGATTCATAGGGAAACTGAAGTCCATCCTGGAGTTAGGCATTTAAATACCTGTGGGTACTGAGAAGTTATTTTTGAATTGCAAAAATTATTGTATAAGGGCTGGCCAGATAGCTCAGCAGACCAAAGCACCTGGCACCTGCTTAGGCAAAATGCAGAGACCACAGTTCAATCCCCAGAGTGCAGTGCCGGCCCCGCCCCCAGGGCGTGCTGAGGCAGCAGTTGAGACTGGGCGTGGTGGCATGTACCCGCCATCTCAGCACTTGGAAGGCTGAAAACAGGAGGATCAATACCAGTCCAATCTAGACCCTGTACTTAAAAAAAAAAATTATTGTGTAATATTTTCAGGTTACAGAATTTCTACTTTAAGAAAAGCAAAATCTTATTATTTTTGATTTTTGTCAGAATTCTGTGTGCACGTGGAATGATAGATCCCGTTGTGGTGCACAGCACATTGGGAAAAGCAGCGGCTCGTGACTGCACAGAGCTCATTTCTACATACAACAAAGCGTGCAGCAAAAGTAAACATGGCACCACTGTATTTGTCGCATGCTTTGTTGCATTTTTTTACATTGTTCTTTAGATCTTTAGATGTATTAATTTAACCTCCAATTCTTCTTTTAGGAGCATATTAACTTTGTGTCGATAAGTTAAATCTTTGGTGTTCTGTCAGCTTCAGTCTCTCAATGCAGTTTGAGCTTTGTGGTGCATCTTCTTTAAAGCCTTCCGTTTCCTCACTGGTGACTTGCTTAGCCTGCTCACAGCGAGAAAATATTTTCTGATTAAAAAAAAAGTTTTCAAGATTCTACTACTTCAATTTTTAAATTAAATTATTTTACTGGTTCATGTTTGCCGTACATAACGATTATAATCATGGTGGGGAATTGGTGCATGTACAGAACGAATCTTAATTTTATTTGCTTCCCCTTTCCCCTCTCTTCATGCCTTGGTCACCTTTCCACCTGCAAAAGCTCTGTTTCCTCGTGTCCTATTCTCTTTCATTTTGCTCTTCAAATTATTTACACTTCGGGCTTTTCAAATAAGAGAACTGATGTAATGGTAAAGTTTGTCTGATTTATTCTATTTATTGTCTTAAGGTGTGTCCATTTTCTGACAAGTGATTCCAATTTATCCTGCTTTGTGGCAGAGGAATCTTGGCCAGTTTTATCTCTCATTGTGTGTCTGTCCCCACGCTTCCACCCTCTTGCAACCTGATTCCCGTAGTCTAACTTCACTGTGCCGCTGTGCTGTCACCGGTGTCTACGCCCACTGCTCTTCCTGTCGGACACGGGCTGGGGCTGTGCCCCTCTGCTGCTGTGTCTTTTCCTTTCAGCCATCTCACGTGTTTCATGGATCTCTTAAAACCCCTCTCCTGAGGTCATAATCACAGTCTACTTTTATATACTGTTGGTGAGTTCCTGGGTGAGAGGCTCTAATTTGTCAAGTGTGATTTGTTTTTTAATGTCCTGAAACACTGGCACACAGCAGATACTTAGGAAAAAATGAGGTGAATTGAGTTAGATACTGGCTTGTGCTACTGAGATTATAGGAATTAGGGGTGGCAAATCTTGGCTGATTCTCAAATCACCTTGTTTGAAATAGTCTTCTTTCTAAGAGTGCATCTTAGTATCTTGCTTATTTCGGAAAACAAGAGAATAGATTAATGATACTGCTATCTTCATGTAATTCTTATTTTAAATTTTGGTATTCCCTTTCATAATTATAATGAGTTCTTGCTCTTGAAATTTGAAAATAATTGTATTAGTTTTTATAAAGAATCTTCATGAGTAGTAAGGAAAGGGAATATAAAGTGAAAGCACTTTATATTATTTTTATTTTAATTGTCTTAGTTTTAAAAAAATCTCAGTCTGGTTTAGAAAATTCATTTTATATATAATGGATATGAAGAGAATAAGAGAATAAGAGGATGGCAGGAAGTCTCTCT
>NW_004524625.1:12088590-12090616 GCF_000260255.1 Octodon degus | reverse complement strand
TGGGTGCATTGATACCTATAAAAAACAATAACTTTAAAAACAGGCAAACTTGGTCTGTGCTAGTCTAAATGGGCTCATTGGATAGATACCCTCTCTGGGCAGCACTGTCCCTAAGAACACTTGGCTGGAAGAGGAGGTGGTAGCTTTGTGTGACGAAAATAGTTTTTAAGTCCCTTTACAACTTTCTGTGAGGATCTATGACATGAGTAGTAGGTAAAATCCACCTCACACTTTGCCTGGTAGGCTGTTTTGTAGGCCCATTGTGCTTGAGAAAAGGGCAATTGGAAAAAGGTATGCGAGTTTTACGTGCAAAGGTATACCTGAAATTAAGATACTTTTATAAAAAGTAGAGAAGTAAAAGGTGGCTATGATTAAAGACTTATTTCTTTAGAGATAGGGTCTTACTGTATAGTTCAGGCTGGTCTTGAACTCACAGCAGAGCCCAGGCTAGCCTCAAACTTGCAGTGATCCTCCTGCCTCAGTCTCCTACTTTTGGGATCACAGGCATGCACCCCCATGCCCAGCTTTGATCAAAGTTTTAAAGTACATGGAGGACATGAATAGATTGGTTCACCAAAGTCAGGAACTAAGGGGAACTTATAGAGCATTGTGGAAATTATTTTAGGAAAAAAAAAAGGGAATATTCTCAATTTCTTAAAGGGATAAGACTGTTCTTGTGATGCAGTAGGTCGCTATATGTGATAGCACTTGCTTTGCAACTGCATTAGTTTCCTATTGCTGGTATAATAAATCATTCCGATTTAGTTGCTTAAAATAACACTTTTTATATTGGTAAGGAGATGAGAAGTCTGAAGTTAGTCTGATTGGTTATAAAGAGGGGTGCTTCCTTTTGGAGGCTTGAGGTGGAATATCCATTTCTTGTACCTTATGCCACGTCTGATGGCCACGTTTCTCTGTGACTTATGGTCCCTCCCACTAGTTTCAGAGCGCATAACTGCTATGTCTGCTTCCATTATGACTGCTCCTTTTCTGACATAGACTCTTACTGTGGCCCTCTGTGAAAGGCTGCCATGATTACGTTGAGCTCACTGGATAAAGTCTCCTATCTCTTTCTTTCTTTCTTTCTTTCTTTCTTTCTTTCTTTCTTTCTTTCTTTCTTTCTTTCTTTCTTTCTTTCTTTGTGTTTAGGACAGGATCAGGCTCTTTAATTTAATCACATCTGTAAAATTTCTGTTGCTCTACAAGGTGACCTTTACAGGTTCTGCCTGTAGACCTGGGCATATCTGAGCAATCGTTACTCATCTATTAGAGTAACTTACGTAGAGCTTTGCACACTGTAGTAGCTTCTTATGTGTTTGCCGAATTGCTTGGTACATAACTTCTGTTAAGCTTTCCTGGGAATCAAGTTTTTTTTTTTTTTTTTTTTTTAAATAAGACCAGACTCAAGTGTTTTTCCTTGTCATTTCTAAAAGTCTCTAAGACTTTGTTCTGTTGAAGTCTTCTCTTCTTCAAAGATGTTTTATTTCCCTTTAGTTCAGATAAATTAAAATCAATGCAATGTGGTGGTTTCCTATTCCTTTGGCATTACTCGTTTTTAATGAATGAACCTACAAAAACCCTGGCATATCAAATAAAAATGAAAATTTTTATGTGCCTTTTACAAACTTTCCTTTATCAAAATGGTCTTTTTATTTAATTTTGTCTAAGTAAGCTCTAACTTAAACACTATCTACTACAAGAGACTAGGTTTGTTTCAGGAAAAGAAGGGAACTATTAGTGAGTATGCTTTGTATACATTAATTTATTTCTTAAATTTTATAGTGGTTGCCAGAGTGTTCATATCACACGCTTTGCAGCTAGTTAAAGAATGCTAGCTCCAAACCATGTATGGGGGAGAAGCGTGTAGTCCAGTGGCCAAGACAAGGCTCTTAGGGACAGATCAACTACTAGCCAGCTGTCTGTCTGCTCCGGTGTCCATCAGCTGGACAGACAGGTGCGTCTTTGTGTGAAAGTCAGGTGAAGGGAGTGAGAGGCAGAGGACTCTCCTGGACTCTCGTTCTTCGGC
>NW_004524625.1:12084701-12086815 GCF_000260255.1 Octodon degus | reverse complement strand
TGTGGTGCTGGGGATTGAACCGCGGTCTGTGCTTTTGCTTAGCTTAGCTTGTTTTAAGTAGGTGCTTTAGACCACTGAACCATCTCACCAGCTCTACTTTTTATTTCTATAGTGAGAATGCTCTCCATAAGCACTTATCTTTCACTAGTATGTTTTTGACACCCTGCCTAACCCCACCAAGGTACAAACCCCTCTCTCTAGTATCTCCTTTCATATCTTGATCTGAGTCTTTCCACCTTTCTCCAGGCTTCTTCTATGCACTGCTCCTGCCCTACCAGTCTTGTTATCATCCTCTGAGAAGCATCTTTCTACTGGTAGAAAAGCACCATTGGCTATAAAAGATTTTATGTATAGCCTATTGATATTTCTAACTACTATTCTACATCATTCTTCATCGGTCTCCCATCTCTAATTAGCTATCAAACCCTGTCTGTTACTTTCCCTAAATATCTTCCAAGTTAACCTCTGGTTCCCACACTGATTATTTCTTTGCTTTCTCATGCTGGCGATTGAATACAGGGCCTTACGCATGCTGGGTAAGTGCTCTACGACTAAGCCTCATCACCAGCCCCCCTCATTATTTCTTCTTTGATTGAGATATTCATTGGTTTGCTTTTGAACAACTTTAAAAATATACTTGATGTTTTTCCAAATACTAATTTATTCTCCCTCATGATATATTTTTGTACCTTTGTAGAGTGATCTGTTTAAAATTCAGATCTATTCATGGCCCTCCTGTCTTCAGATAACTTATAATAATGACAGGTACAATTTATTGAATGTTTTTTATATGCATATCTGTTAGGCAGTGTGCTGGATGCCTCACTTTAATCCTCATGTTTATACTTTGTAGCATAAATAAATGCTATGATCCCTGCTAACAAATTCAGAATCCTATTGGATAAATGACCTTTCTAGGTTTGTGTGACTGACTGGTGGATGTGATGTGAGGTCCAAGTGTATTTGGTTCTGTAACTTATGTTTGTTCATGCAGTTAATTTCCTATTGGATAAAAATATGCAGTAGTGGTTGACCATATGAGGACTTTTCCTGATTGAAGTCCTGCCTATATTTTTAGCTTCCCTTACTAATTTTGCTACTGTGTTGTACCAGATAGAGAAAAATACAATTTTAGCACGCTGAGAACCTGTTTAGAGATAGGGCCAAGAACTGCTGTATTTGCAGTAGTAGAAGAAAGGGCTATTAAGAAATAAATACAGTACAACGTGGATCATATAAATTTTTTTCATATAATTTTATATAAGGTAGATGAAAGTATATAAGGTACAGAGATATTGTAGAGGAAGAAGTAGGAGTGAGTCGAGGGCGATTTCATAAAGAAAGGAAATTTGATTTGGGCCATGAAGAATGAGTCATAGTTTTCAAGCATCTTCTCATAGGGTGGAAGTGGAGAAGGATGGGGACTATGGACGTAAGATTTTTTTTTTTAATAACTTGTTTTATTTTATTTTATTTTATTTTGAAGAGTAAAGACAGAAGTAAAAACAAATAGAAAAAGACAGAAACAGGGTAATATACAACAATGCATATGTTACAGATTTTACATGAGCATTTCAGAATCATCTGTTATGATCATGAAAAATATGGAATTCTTATTTTTCCAAGTAATTCTCCATGCTCTATTTTTGGTTGCCAATGTCTGTGGATCACAAAGATAGATTAGCCTAATTTTACAGAAGAAACACATAACCTGTAAAATCTTCCAGACTTTGCATATTTTATTAAGTATCACCCACATATTTATCATTGTGCCTAGTACAGTTAGAAATCCATGATGTACTGTTAGTAATTGCTTGAGGAAGGCTTATCATCTCATTAGGAGGAACATCTGAAACAAGTAAAAACCAATACATATTCACATAACAATCGCTATGTGATTCCCACAGAACTTGCCAAGGACATCAGAGGAAAAGGAAGCAGATTAAAATCAAGCAATTTATGAAGACCGTATGGAAAAAAAGTGCCTTGAAGAGGGCTAAGCAATGGGCCTACGATACTGTAATGAGCTCATTATGTAGTAATAGGTGAATGAATGAAACAGGAATAGGGAAGATGATGGGAAAAGCAGGAGCAGGTCAAGCCAGAGGGACTTC
>NW_004524625.1:12082285-12083981 GCF_000260255.1 Octodon degus | reverse complement strand
TGGTAACACTGCTCAGGTGGGCCTTCCTCTCTCAGGACCACACTGATTCAGTTCAGCTGGGTGTTACAAGTTGACCATTAGTTAATTTACTGCCTGGCCTCTCTCCATTTCACAGAGACTGAATTTAGGAAACACTGTAATTGTTCACTTCTACAAATAAGGAAATTGGTACTCAGAGATGTGACAAAACCAGGCAGAATGTGTGTGTACGAGCTGCTGATATCCCTAAAATTATTATTTTTTAATTATGGTCATTGTAAAATAAAAATCTCTAATATAACAATTTCAAGAGATACAACTACAAAAACAGTGGACTATGTACAAACCACACCTATCGCAGCTCATCGGCTTCCAAAGTTGCAGAATGAAATCAGAGACAAAAGGAGAAAGTTAGGAGACCCTTTACTGCACATAAGAAAAAATAGTTCATGGTTTCCAAGAAAAGACTCCTAAAGTGAGATTTCTGGATGTTTCCTTTGTTTTGGTTCTATTCAGGCAAGCAGAGCATGGGAACTTATTTCATATAGGGGACTCTGTGAGTTTAGAATAACCAATTCAGGTTTAGGATTTATAATTTAGAGTCTAAAGAAAATCAGTTACTCACCTGTCTGAGTTCAGAGGAATAATGTTTCCTTTTCCTTCCAAGTTCCTCCAGTTCCAGCTAGGAGGTAGGAAGGCGCTGTCACCTAACTTAAATTACTCTAAGAAGCTTTTTCTGTGGAATGAAAGGTCATTATCTGCTCATTCTTCTCCTAATTTTTTGTATTATTTTTTCCACATTTGTTTTTATTTTGCTAAGCTTAACTAGTGGCAGGGCTTAAATTAGCTCTTACTTTGGTGTATATGCTATTTTCTTTGTATTTCCCTCAGACTAGAGCTTTTTATACTATTTCCCCTCACTATGACTTGTAAAGTGCATTGCCATGTTATGGGTGTCTGTTGTCACAGTGTTATAAAGAAACAGGCTAAACTTTGTTTGATATAGCACCTTCCTTCTTTTGAACTCACACAATTTTTTAACATCTCATCATCACTGGTCAGGATTTCTCTGATGTATTTCAATTTGTGTTACCCATTAGCATGGCTCTAGAGTCTCTTGAAATGCTGGACTTTGCCTTTCTCTCTATAACTTTTTAAATTATAAATATGGTTTGAAGAATTTTAGGACAAAACTCTCAGCTCAGAAGATCTCAACTAGGCCAGGCCTAGACACCATCTGACAACATCAGTGAAGGAGACTCACAGTAGTGAAGAGAATGAACTTAGCTGATTGAGAGGACAGGCACAGGTGTTCAAGATACGGTTTCAGAGCTGATAGAAGCTTTGAGTCTTGCAAAAAGGGAACAAAGGCAGAGGTTGTGGCTTTGCAAAGATAGAGAGTTTGCAGAGCTGGCAGGATAGGTAATCCTACTCAAACCAGGTCTGGTAGATAATTATCTCAGGTCTGCTTCCACACTATGGTTCTGATGATGTCCTTCTGGCATGAGGGACAATCTGGTTCCCATGAAATTATTGCTCATGTTTAAGAGGTTGTATTAGTCAGGGTTTCACTAGAGGAACAAATAGAGTGCAAGGTGCACAAATGCATAGGAAATCATAAGATTGGCTTATGTCAGCCACAGAGCAGGATGAGGAAGGAAGTAGTGGGTGTCTGCACACTGCAGACTGAAGGATTCAGTCCAAGGTCTGGAGCTTA
>NW_004524625.1:12075076-12076930 GCF_000260255.1 Octodon degus | reverse complement strand
TTGAAACATTCATGCAATTTCTGATTCATATTATTTTTTGTATATTTTCTGTATGTCCTGCTAGAGTAGTGACTGTATTTTGCCTGTCTTGTTAATTGCTTCACACCCAGAATGTAGAACAACATGAGACCGATTTTAAAAAAAGATTTATTAAATAAATAGTCATTGAGTAGATACTTTCAAGTGATCTGAATGCGTATTTTAGAGACAACTTTGGATTTAGATATGGACTATCTGATATAAAAACTATAGAATATATTTTGTACATTGAAATTATTCCATGTGCTAGGTGGTAAAAAACACGGGCTGTAGAGTTTTTGTTTTGTTGTTATTCTAATTGTGGCTTTATCACTTGTCACTTCACCTCTCTAAACATCAGGGTCCTGACCACATAATGGGTAATATTTATACTCCTTATTTCTTGGTGTTGCCTTGTGGGATAAATGAGGTAGGATGCCTAACTGTTGCACAGAAACTGCGAGCTATCATTATGTTGCTTAATGTTTTTCTGAGTGCTAAGAAGAGGGTGAAAGAGTCCCGCAGTGTGTCATCTAGCAATGTTTGGTGAAAGGAGTCACACAGGGAAATTATGAAAGTATGGATTCAAATGCTATAAAATTGCTAATTTACAGGTGTGTAAGTGGGACAGATAGCTGAAAAACAATCTTTCACTCATAACAGTGAGTAAATGTTTGAAGAACTATTTTGTACTTTCAAAGTCAATGTAAGTTTTAGAATTTTATTTTAAAAATATATAAGCTCTTCCAGAGAAGTGTTATATCATGAAACAAGCACTATATTTGAGATATTCAATGTGAGTCTAACTTAGTACCTAACACTGAATTGGTATGGAAAATGAGCATCATGCTGGATTTGCAAACACATTATTCTTATTTAACTTTGTCATTTCATATATATGGAATATAATTAAGGCCACCTTAGATTCATTCCAGCCCAAATAAATATAAATGTATTAAAAACTAAATTTGTTTTTTCCCATCATTTTAAGAGAGCTGTTTTATTTGAGGGCTCCTCTGTGCCAATAGAACCATGATAAAATGCTACTTGAAGAACATATGTGGCAGACCACCCACTAAAAAAATCTGTCACTGCTTCTCTTTTAAAAATAAAGGGACCATTTCTTGGTGTACTATTTTGGGACATTTATGATCTGGTCCTCACCTGTCTCTCCAGCTTGATTTTACCATTCATGGGTCATCCTGCCTTGTATAGCCCAAAGAGTTCAGTCATGTCTTGCCTTACTGTGGTGCATACTTACTCCCTCTGAATGCTTAGACTATAGGCATTCCTCCTATTACTGCCCTCCACTGTCCTGTACTTTGCTCTAGTGCACTTTGCAGATGCTGGTTTTTTTTTTTTTCCCATGGAAGGTTTTTCTCAGCTCTGCATTAAAGAATCCTATAGATGTCATCTTGCCAACTTCTTAGATGATGCTTACCATTTTGCAGTAATTAAGCACTTTTAACTATGGCATTTACATTTTAAGGCATAATGTCACACAATTAATACACTTTAATATATTGTAGCTTATAAATTTTATATGGATTAGGAAACAAAAGTTGTCTCACTTTATCGTGACATTCACTTTATTGCAGTGGTCTATAACCAAACTTGAGCATTTCTGAGGTATACCTATGCTAGCTTTTCAACACAATTCAGTTTTCATATTTTGAAGACATCCCTAGTGGTTGAAAGTGTTTTCATCTCTGGATATAGATATTTTATGTATTCTGTTGATAGTACTATTTGCAATAGTGAGGGGTGGATAATTACTGTTCACATGTTTAAAAACTTTTTCCTATGTATTACTGTCTTATTTAAAACAGATTTGTT
>NW_004524625.1:12072382-12074756 GCF_000260255.1 Octodon degus | reverse complement strand
TATATATTTTAGAGACATACAAAAATACAATTTACCTTAGAGTAAATGTATCATTTTGTTGAATTCTTTCATCAGAGGATTTCTGAAAGCTAAAAGTATACAGTTAGGGTCTCTAGAGCCATCTACATTTGTGAGTGATAAGGTAGATTATCAAAGTACTGTTGAACATAATTCGTTGAAGGTAGCTATATTCAGATGACTGGAGTTGGTAGAAAATATCATTTGATTGCTGGAATATGAGAGACAGAAGATGAAATCAGACTTGAAATTTATTTCCTGACTTTGATCTGGTCTATTCAGCAATAGGACTGAAGCATAGGCCTATATTATTCGAACTTCAAAACAACATTTTGTTTAAATGAAGTAGTGAAATAATGAAATGTGAATTCTGTAGCTGGGGTAGATACTGTAGGGAGAGGATTTTCACATCTTATGGAAAAACCCAGGTGGGTTATGTGGTGAAAAACATGTGTTCTGTGGTCAGACCATCCCTACTGAATTCCTGTTCAGTGCTTCATGTGTAAATTTTGTTAGTCCCTACACTGTCACTTCTAGTTTTGCAAACTTTTTATCTCTAACACTTGGTTTCCTCATCTGCAAATTGAGGAAAATAGCAGTATTTCTCTTAGTGCTTAATCCCTAGTACCCCAATCCGAATATACACAGCAAGTAATTGTTATTGTTATTTATTTAATATTTGGTACAGGATCTACAGGGTCTATAGGATCTCACTACATAGATCAGACTTGTAGTGATTCTCCTGTTTTCCGCCTCCCAAGCGCTGGGGTTACAGGCATGCACCCCCACACCCTGTCTCGATCACCATCACAGCATGCCCTGGTGGTGGAGCCAGCACGGCATGCCAGGATCGAACCCGGTCACTGCGCTCTGACTAAGCAGGCACTTTAGTCCACTGAACTATCTGGCCAGCCCTGTTATTGTGATTTTTAATGGACTGAAGATAATTTTATGCATTGACTCTTCGAGGGTGCAGAGAAACAGCATGGTAATACTAGAACCAACTAGAATTAGCATATAGGACTGATAAACTCTCTTATTAGTGACAATAACATAGGAGAAAGAGTGTGAGAGGTGGAGAAAGAATATGGATATTTGAGTTTGTTGCCTGCTCCTGCTTTATAATATTGCTTGTTTGGTTTTGTGTGACAATTGTCCTGCTTGCTAGGCTCTCATTCATGTTTTTTTTTTTTTTTTTTGGTGGAATCAGGGATTGAACTCAGGCCCTGTGCTTGCCAGGGAAGTGCTTATTCCACTGAGCCATCTCCCTGGCAGGCTTTCATTCATATAGAAGTTTGTGAGGTTTAATGGTAACATAGGCTTGAGAAATCTTGTTTGTGATGGGAAAAAACATGATAATAACTTATTATCATAGTCTAGATATAGCCCAAGTCCAAGAGAAGATGATAAGAAATAGAACCAGCTCTGCTTGATTGCAAAGTAAGGTTACGTAATTGGTTTTAAAATAGCACTAGAAATTTCTGTAATTTGCAGAGCGAAATACCAATAATTTTACTGATTAAATTCTATTTTCCATTTACTTTTTCTAATCAAACAGATTAACTCTACTAAATCTTAATATCATTTGGTCTTTTAGAAAACATTAAAAAAGATTATCAATGGAGAGTTTAATCAAGGAAGAAAACCTAAAATATGTCAGTCTTTCTTTTCTGTTTTGGCATTGAAAAGACTCACTGGTTTTCCCAAATGTGCTGTTTTTGTTTTATGTCTTCTGAATCTAATAAATCCTTTTTCACTGTATATTTTTCTGTATTATTTTAAATTTAGAATAGAGTTAAATTGAAAAAAATCAGCACTGGAGTATAAGCGCTTGAAGACCCGGATTGTACCTCATTCATATTCATGTTGCTGCAGCAAGTGGAGCGTGCCTGTGTCTCCTGGTGAGCATGAGTGAGTGGACACGAGTGGCCAAGTCATGTGGACGTGCTTTCAGTCACCGTGATGTCCTTAGGAATTGGCTCTGCCTTTCTTAAAAATCCTGTCTCGAGGAGCAAATTTAGGTCTCATTGTCATGGATCATTCCAAGTATTATCACTGATCGACAGCAAAGCAGAGTTCAATAGATGTGGCCCTTTGAATAAACCGATAGCCACATCTTAATGTTTATTTTGTCTTACTTTTAAACAGTACATGGTAACAGTTTTACACTGACATCTTTGTGCTTCTGATACAGAAATACATTTCTGGCGTGTACTCTTCCACTTCATTGTCCACACCGCAGGCACAGGTATTTTTCCTTTCTTTCTTTCTTTAATACAAATCGTTTCTAGAACCTTCTCCAGCCATTCATAGACTCAGATATGCTTGCTTATAAAATGAAAAGAAAACAAATGCA
>NW_004524625.1:12056412-12072282 GCF_000260255.1 Octodon degus | reverse complement strand
CTTATACTAACCCTCTTTATCCCAGGCCCATAGAAGAGGCAACTGTTTTATACCTCTTCTGTTTTTAATGTTTCTGGCAGTTGCCTTCATATTTCTTAGTATTAGGTAAATATTATCTCTCTCTTTTTTTCTTTTGTATTTTAGGGAAGGGTCTACAGAGTGTTCAGAGTCTCACTACTAGATCGAACTCATAGTGATTTTCCTGTTTACAGCCTCC
Source organism: Octodon degus (assembly GCF_000260255.1). NCBI lineage: Eukaryota > Metazoa > Chordata > Mammalia > Rodentia > Octodontidae > Octodon > Octodon degus. The sequence goes on along the minus strand of NW_004524625.1, from coordinate 12,072,065 downwards.
CAAGAGCTGGGATTACAGGTGCGTGCCACCACACCCAGTCTCAACTGCTGTCTCAGTGTGCCTCGGGGCAGGTCAGCACGGCAGACCCAGGGATCGAACCCACAGCCCCTGAGCCTGCTTGCAGGTGCTTTAATCTGCTGAGCTATTTGGCTGGCCCATTATCTCTTGGTAATTGCAATTTTAGATATTAACTTTATCAGATGAGAAGTTAGCCTGTTTGAGTCTTCCCGTTTTTCATGCTTATATCATTTAACATTTTTTCAACTTCTATTTTTAAGTAAGTAATGCAGAAACTGATTCCTTAAAAAAATCAATACATAAACATATTTCTCAAATGTAGTCATATCTTTTAATTTTCTACCTTGTAAGATGATGGTATTAATGCTTCTTACTATCTTTTATCCTTTTCACTCTTCTCATCTATTGCTTAGTTTCTGCAAACTATATTTAATATTTTTACATTCTGTTCTGAAGCATAATTAAATCTTCTAAATGATTCTTTTCTAACATTTATTTATTTATTTGGTACAAAGTGTTGCTATGCAGCACACGCTCTTCGCGAGCCTCCGGTCTCAGCTTCCCCAGAGCTGAGATTACAGGTGTGCGCCACCATAACCACTTTTGGGGCTGGCTTGGCATGGGGCTGGCATGGCATGCAGTACTGGGGATTGAGCCCAGGTTCTTGTGCTTGCCAGGCAGGTGCTTAGACTGCCAACCTATCTCCCCAGACCTCTTCTATATGATTCTAAAACCAAAAACCAAAAAACAACAGACTTTTACCTTACAGCATCAGAATCCATTTTAGTAGGCTGTGATTATATTTTGACTGTATTTCTAGTTTCTCAATCTTTACCACTCAGAGGAGAAAAACCAAACAGACAAAATTAAATCAAGTAAATAATAAACTAATGATAAGCATATGAATGGACCACAAATTATAGCAAATCTACTTTAAGTCAAGTAAATACAAAATGTAATAAAATCAGAAAGCAGCCACATGTGTTCATGCAGAGACAACTGTTAATAAACACGTTCCACAGTTGGAAATCTTAGAAGAATTCTTTAAAAAGTGACAAAAGGTCAGAAAGTATGGAAATGACAAAAGGAGACAGAAAACTGGAATATGGCTGAAGAAGTACTAAGTGAAAGATCATGAAAGATCCTGTTTTCAATGTTAAGTAGTTTACATTTTATTCTAAATGTATTAGGAAGCTCTTGATAAGTTTTAATCAAGGATGAGATATGATCAGTTTATCTTTTTGTGAAGAACTGTCTCATAGAATGTGTAAGATGAATTACAGCGGGTTAGGAGGAGAAAGCATAACGGTGACCAACTGTAAAGCCAATGGATAGTGCGGGTAAAAGGTGCTGGTGTAATGAATAAATCAAGTAGCAATCAGCAGCAAAGTAAAGCTGGTCTGGAACCTGGACTCCACACACTTGGAAATAACAAAAAAGCCTATCTCCAAAAGCTGGAAAGAGAACTTCCAGGAAAATTAGAAACCACAGAGAAGCTGAAGAAATGAAGCACAACACAAGAGGATAGTAGTCCGGAAGCTTACCTTGCCTTATGGACAGGGGGAGCTGTCTCTGTAGACAAGGTAAGCGCCCAAAGATGGCAGCACCAGGGAGTGTTAAAGGACCGGGCCAGGAGCATTTGTCCCAGGAAAGCTCATGGCCATTTTTAACTGTGAACACAGAATGGTATTTTACCCTGAAAATGACTCCTTCAGCACGGCAGGCTGGAGTTGGCCAAGTCCAGTGCGAGTCTGCCGTATTGCCAGTGCCTAATCAGGAGCGTTTGGGAAGGGATTGATTGTTAATGACTGAGGCACAGAACAACTAGAAAACAACTTCAATTCAGGAATCCAGTATTACCCTATCACTCAGGACAAAAACTGAATGGAAATAAAATATAAATATATGAAGATAAAGCAACAAAATTAATCCAGAAACTCCTGACTCTTGCAAAGGTGAGTCATGAGGCATAGAAGAGGATTGAATCAAAACCCACACAGTTATATTATTTGAAATAATAAAAGAGAAGACAAAAACCATGCCGATGAATGGTTGGCAAGCTCACAGAAGATGTAACTAAATAGGTAATGGACTTGAACAAAATGACCAGGAAGTACAGAGAAGACACTTACAAGCTAGGTCAGCTAAATAGAATTATAAGAAACATGAATGATTGGTCTGTGGACAAAGACCTAGAGTCCATGGAAAGGTTCCAAATGTATACCCAGGAGATTACATATCCTGTTAAAACTATGGACAGCAGAAGTGACCAGTGTGAAGACAGAATATGAGGACTAGAAGACAGGGTGATCATTTACTTTCAGATACCTTGAAAACAAAAAGACAACATGAAAAATGAATATAATAGTTGATAGATGACACAAAGAAGACTAATGTTATGATCAATTAAAATTAGTGTCAAGTAGAACACAGCATAAAAAATTGTTTATGGGAATAATAGCATAAAACTCTCCAGATATGAGGAAACAGTAAAAAATACAGATAATTGATTAATGTAAAAATCCCAAATAGCCACAATCAAAAAGAACTTCTTTATGGTGTATTACAGTCAAAATGGCAAAGTGTAACACATGAGTCTAACACAAAATCTTAAGAGCTGTTAGAGAAAAACAGCAGATCACTTATCAAGGTAAACCTACTAGAATTACAGCAGACTTCTCAATATAAAACTTAAAGACCAGGAGAGCTTGCAGTGAATTTTTTCAGGCCCTAAAAACAACTTCCAACTCAGACTACAAAGCTAACCTACTAAACTATCTTTCAAAATTGATGGAGAAATAAAGTTTTCCCATGACAAAGAACACTTCAAAGAATCTATGACCAAAACAGCAATCCAACGCCATCCAAATAGCTCAGCAGATTAAAGTGCCTGCAAGCAGGCACAGGGGCCAGGGGTTCCACCCCCAGGCCTGCCATGCCGTCCTCACCCCAGGGACATGCTGAGATGGCAATTGAGAATGAGCGCGATGGTGCGTGCCTGTAATCCCAGCTCTTGGGAGGCTGTAAGTAGGTGGATCACTATGAGTCCGAACTAGTAGTGAGACCCTGAGCACCCTGTAGACCCTTCCCTAAAATACAAAAACCAAAACAAACAAACAAACAAACAAACAAAAAAACAAAACAGCAATCCAAAACAAAGAAACAAACACAAACCCCCTGCCTCCCGTAGAAAGAGACAATGATGCCAACAAGAACAAGCCAGTCAGGGTGAACAAGTAAGGAGAGAAAAGAGAAATATGCAAAAGGAAAATAATAAGTGAATATCAATCAATATTATTATCAACTCTCAAGATGAATGGTCTCAATTCCTGAACCAAAGGCAGAGACTGGCAAATTAGATTAAAAATAAACAAACAAACAAACAAACAAACCCCCCAAAAGCCTAAAAAATAATGATATTCTGCATGCAAGAAACTTATTTATTTATTTATATGTCTTTAGTAGAGGGTCTACAGGCTCTCACTACATAGATATGACTCATTGTGATCCTCCTGTTTTCATCCTTCCAAGTGCTGGGATTATAGGTGCGTGTCACCATGCCCAGTCTCAATTGCTATCTCAGCATGCCCTGAGGGCAGGGCCGGCATCCCGGTCCCAGTGTCTGCCTAAGCAGGTGCTTTAGTCTGCTGAGCTATCTGGCCCACACTAAGAAACACATTTAATGCAAAAAGAAATTCACAGACTAAAAACCAGAGGATGAAAAACAATATTCCATGCAATGAGAACCTCAAAATAAGATGGAGAATAGGAATCCTATTTTCAGACAAACTAGACTTCAGTCAAAACTGACAGAAGAGCAAAGAAGGTCACCTGGTGAAGACAAAAATTCAACAAGAGGGGATAACAGTTATGAGCATATATGCTTTGAATGCTGGAGCACTTCATAAGACAAACACTACTGTACCAAAAAGATCAGATAAACAGCAAAATTATAGTGGGGGATATCAATACTAATTAAAACAAGGGGACAGATTAATAAAGATATATCAGAGTTGAAATGAAGATTCAAACAGATGAACTAAATAAATATCTGGATTAGTTAGTTATTAATTATTTGGACAGTTAAATAGGTCAATAGAAATTTTGAATCTTTAATCCAAATATAGATTCCAAACAGATTTAGAAACCAAATTTTGGAAGCAAAATTTTAAGCTTTTTAGAAGAAAATATAAAAGCATTATCCTTATAATTTTGAACAAGAAGAGGTTTATGAACAACACATAGCAAACATACATGATATAGCAAAGAACTAATTAGCTGACTGCAGGTGACTTTTAATTCTATGCCTCACAAGCCATCATTTGAAAAAGAACATGTACCTTAGACTACAAGATATATATTTTTTATGTACCCAACAAAGGCTGTAAAATCAAGAATGCTTAATATATGAGCATTGTCTAACTTATCTGTGTTGGTGCAATAGCTTAGAGCTATAACAAAACACAACAGTCTGTGTAGTTTACAAACAATACATATTTATTCATCACAGTTCCAGAGACTGAGAAGCCCAAGGTGAAGACACCAGGAGATTTGGTGTCTAGTGTGGGCCTGTTTCCTTAGTTCCCAGACAGCTGTCTTTTTTCTGTGTCCTCACCTGACAGAAGGAAAAGAAAGCCTTCTAGCATCTCTTCAAGGACACTGAAATCCCATTCATTATGACCCTACTCTGTGATCCACTTACCTCCAAAGGCTCCACCATTGGTTCCACATTGGTGATTAAATTTCAAGATATAGACTTGGAGATTCATCAACACTCATTTCATAGCAGCATCCATAAAAACTCTGTTAAAAGAGAATATATAATTTCTGTGATACAAAATATGGAACCTTTCTCAATGTCCATCAACAAGAGAGTGGAGAAGTAAATTCTGGAAGGCTATTATAATGGAATACTATGCAATGAGAGGAAAAAACCAGGAAGTTGCATGTATCCATAAGGAGGAATCTCTTAGACAAACTAAGGAACCGAGGACAAGTTGCAAAAGAGTAAATACATATAAAGACATTTAAATATAGTTTAAAATAATGAAAACAAACCATATCTTGTTTATGCATTTATATGTGTAACAAGAGCATAATACACACTTAAGTACTCTTAAGCCAATAAGCAAATAATTCCCAAATGGTGACTGTTTTGTTACTAAAACACTCAGCAATATAAATTCTTAATTAGGCCCTCAGGAATAAATGATATTACCAAACCCACATACAAGTTGATTAGAAAATAAGTGGACTGTAAATGGTAGTGACAGCTAAATATGAAGAAGAGATTCTGGAATCTTTAAAATCCTTTTTTTTTCTTTTCAATTATACAGAAGGATTCATTTGAATGTCATGATTAAATGCTGTTGAAATACATTGTGTACATATTTACCACTGCTACATGCACACTTAAGTAAAATTTAAAAATAAGTCAAAACATAGCAGAAAGAGATCTGTTCTACTCAGATTAAATTGAAATCCTGGTTGTCTTGCTGGCTTTGTAGCTATTAGAAAGTCATTTTTTAAATCTTAACCTCACTTTATTCATCTGTAAAAATAGTTTTCAGTTTCCTTATTAATAAAATTCCTCTTGAGTATATTCCAGAAAGGTTTAGGCTTGTTTTTAGTATTTAAGCACAATAGAGGCTCTATAAATGGCGCCTGACCAGTGCAGAACAAATTAATAATGAAAATATTAATGGGACATCAGCAAAATGGCAGACTGGGACTCTACAGTGCATAGATGATGAGAAAGAAATACCAATTTGCTAACTATCCACACATGAAATACTTTCACAAATGTTAAGGAAAACAGGTGGGAGATGACAGTTTTTGACTGTAGCACTGAAGAGGGTGTGAAGTGCAGCTTTACATTTCCCACCTCCATCTCTCTTTCCTGCGAGCAGCACAGAGAGGAGAGATACTCTGCTTGGAGAAAACAGAAGGACGTGAGCACTGAACTCTATCACAGCCTCCAAACCAGGCTCACTCCAAGAGTCCGACCCTGTGGCTCCAGGCTGCAAGCTGGTGCCCACAAACCACCCTCAAAACCTACACTGGCACCATGCAGTCGTAAGGTCAGGGGTTCTGAACTGATACTGAGTGTTGATGCCGTGGCCACACTCTAGTACTCCAAAATTTACAAAGCCAGACTTACATAATTAACTATAGTTAATGGTTTTTCTGAATCCTGTTGATAGAGCAACTGTACATAAAGATGTTGATAGGTAACCAGGAAAAAGTAATAGGAAGTTTATGGAGTACTGATGGGCAGGTATAAAGTGCCTAAGAAAGATTGTCTAATGGCCCTGTATACAATTAAGTATATGTTGGATTAAAATTGGATGATCTAAAAATTATCTTTGAAAACATTTTCAAGTACAGCTAAAAACTTCATAAACTTACCAACTGCAGTGTACTCCAGCTCTGTTATCTTAGTTCATTCCCATCTTTGGGTCTTTTAAGTTACTGCTTCCTGTTTGGAATTCTCTTCTCCAAGATCTTCACAGGCTGTACTCTTCATTTTACTAAGTCTTTGCTTAAATGCCACTTTTCCAGAAAGGCTTTCCTTGGCCTTGTGATGGTTAATCTTGATTGGCCATTTGATTGGCTTGAGAGACACCTAGGAAATTAGTAAAGTGCACTTCTCTGTGTCTGGGTGGGTCATGGGAACACGACTGTATCTGGTCCCTGATCCTTCTCTGGCTATTCTCTGCTTCCCGACTGTTATGAGTATGCAATTTTCTTCCACCATCACCCTCCACTGTGACATTTATGCCTTGTAGCCACCAGCTTCACTGAAATGATGAGCCAAAATAGGCCTTTTCCCCTTTAAAGTTATGTGAGTCAAGTATTGGTTAGAGCGATGAGAAGCTAACTGCTGCAGAGCTCCTCCAAAATAACCCGGCCTCAGTCTACTCGGGATGCTATAACAAAGTGCCACAGCACGTGGAATTTGTAACAGTAGAAATGTACTTATTGCTGTTTCGGAGGCTCTAAGGTCCATGATAAATGTATTAGTAGCACTGATGTGTACTGAGAGCTAGCTGCTCTCTGCTTCCAACATGGCCCGTTGGTGGCTCTGTTCTCTGGAGGGAAGGAGCATGGTCTAGGCAAGACAGGAGGGATAAAAAGATAGGAGGACAGTCCCTTCAACCGGCAGAACTGGGGTGATAATGCCATTCACAGAGGCCAATCTTCACCTCCTAAAGGCCTCTGCTCATATTGTTACAGTGGGGATTAAGTTTCAGCATAAATCTGGTAGAACGTGCCATCATGAACAGTATAGCAAACCCTATAATTATTCTTTTGCTTTGCCTATTTAATTTTCCTTTATGACAGTTACTGATTTTTGTTCATGAATAGCTACACACTTTTAAAAAAGTAGTTTTCTTGAAATAATTTTCTGAGCTCACTTTGTTTCGTTATGGCATATAGTTACAGCCTAAAGTCTAGGTTGATATGGTGATTTTGTCCACTCATTGCTTTAAAGAAAACAAGGCACATATAAACAAGAATTTTAAAATGAGGATAAATATTGCTCAGCTGTAGGGGAATTTCTTTTAAGATTTAAAAATGAGACCTTACACTGGACTAGGCTGCCGACATATACAAGGTGCATTACACAATCTTATACTTTCTAGACAGTGCATTGAATGTCTTTTATCTTCATAGAGCCCCAAAATTAATGACACTTATTACAGTTATTTCAGAACAACATTTGGAAAATAAACCATTAAGAGGTAGTTAAAATTAGGTATGAAAAGACAAATTTTGAAGCTCTTTACAGAAATATAGGAGAATATGCTTATAACGTCAATTCGTAGAAGTTTTTTTTTTTTTGTTCAGAACCAGGAATGGAATTCAGGTCCTTGTGCTTGTCAGGTAAGCACTTATTTTACTGAGCCATCTCCCTGACATCTAGAAGTTTTTTTAACAAAACAAAGAAAGTAGTAACAGGCACACTATTAAAAAATGGTAGGCGACTCTGAGGAGATAGCTCAGTGGCATAAGTGCCTGCCTGGCAACCGCAAGGTCCTGAGTTCGATCCTTAGAACTGGAAAAAAAAAAATAGTAGGCAGCCAGGCACAGTGACATGTGACCTGGGACAGCAGAGGAGGAAGGAGCATACAAGCCAGGAAATTTGAAACCAGACTGGACAACACAGTGAGACTATCTCAAAACAAAACAAAAAACAACAAAAGAAGTGGAAAATGAAATGATGCAGAATGGGTCACTTATAGCCCTATTCAATAAACAACAAGATATTTATTCATAAATTTTATTAATCCATAAAATTCCTATATGTTTTTAAAGACAGCTGAGTAGAACAATGCTGAAGAAACGTCAGCCAGTATTCTATAGTGATGTTGATTTAAATGCCAATAAAGATACAAAAATTATTCAAATAATGCAAATTAAATCTATAATAAGCAAACACTAATCTACTGGACTGGCAAAAATACAAACAGTATGAATTTAGGCAAAACTGTGGAACAATGTGAAAATCATTGCTGTTTGAAGTGTAAGTTAACACTTACTGTAGAAGCAGTTTGACAATACTTAATAGAGGTTAATCCCATGAGGTTAATGTCATGTGAAAGAAGACCCAAAGAATACATGTAAAGTATTACTTAATGTGTATAATATTTGTAAGTTAAGTAAACTATATATTTTAGAGATATACCTAGACATGCCAAAACTTTATTTTTTATTTATTTAGTTTCTGGGGTGTGCGGTGCTAAGGGTCAGAACCCAGCGCCTTGCACATGCAAGGCGAGAACTCTACCACTGGGCCTCATCCCCAGCCCACCACAGACATGAAGAAACTTCGAAGCAAAAATATAACCATAAAATTCAGGTCAAAGGATTCTTCTAGAAGTAGGAAAAGAGGATTTGGGATGAGACACAGAACAGCTCCAGCTCTTTGACTTGTGCTTTCCTACTACTTGTGTTGCTTGTTCCCACAAGGTAAGAGTGGAGGGAGGTCTTTATTGTGGGAATACAGGAACTGTTAACTCTGTGTTACTGACTTGAATGCTCATGGTTTCACAGGGTTTTTGGGATTGTAGAGATCGATATCTGCTATTTGTGGATCAGAGGATCACATGCTAGTCTGTATAGGAGTCCTGGGCAACAGCCTGATAGAAACAGAGGCCATGGCTTTTCTTCAAAAAAGTAACATAGGCAGAAATTAAATTAGCAATATGAACCAAAAGCTAAAAATTTCATTCTCTAATGACTTGTTCAACTCAAAATGTTATTTCTTATTCTAACATGAATTTCTAAAATCTAAAGGTAATCTTGAAAGTTGGAAACCCTATTTTCAACTAAGTGTCTCACTATACAAAAAATATTGACTAAGTTTCTGCTTGCAGAAGAGGACAAGCAACCACCATGGTGAAGGGCTCTGGCTTGACAGGGAAAGCCTACCTAAGTACAGATTTTTGAATACCTCTTCCTTCTGTTGAAAAAGACACATTCTAGTTGCCTCAGTATTTTTGAAGAATTAGCATGTGGAAGATTGAAATGTCCATGTGTATCCAAAATTTAGAGCTAAAAATATTTTTTATTCACTCAACAAATATCATTGCATACTCAGCATGTGTCCGATACTGTGCTAAGTGGCGACAAAACAACCCATGAGGGTAGGAATTAGAAAGTGATTAATTAATTGATTATTTAACATCACAGTTGTGATGTGATACAAAAAACTGATACAACCCCAGTAGGGTGGTGCATACCTGTAAGTCCAGCTCTCTGAGAGGCTAAGGCAAGAGGAAAACAGTTTAAGTCCAGCCTGCACAATTTAGTGATTTAGCAAGATTACATTTCAAAAATAAGGGATGGGATTGCAGCTCAGTACAGAGGCCCTGGTTCAATCCCTAATACCACCAAAAGATTGTAATACAAAAAAGAATTGATTCAAAGCTCTTTAAGTGCATAAAGCTGAGAGCTTGATTCAATGGTGCAAGGCATGGAATATTACATAATATTTGATTGTGATACCATCTAAAAGATAATTTGGTTAAAGATAAAAGGAAATTCAGAAAAGATCTTTCTAGGCTGATGGAAGAGTATATGCCTACACCTTGTTGAAGAATAAAATAAAGGAAAAAAAACTAAAACAAGGCAGGTATGGCTAGAAATGGTTAGCTAAGGAATAAATTACATAATATGAAGTTAAAGTGTCAGGCAGAGCCTGACTGTGAAGAATTGTTAGTCCAGGACAAGAAATTTATCTGTATCCTATAATACAAAGCCAGTAAGTTTGGGTTATCAACCCCAAGAATTTAATGATGTTTGTCTTAGGAAGACTATAAAACTTCCCAACTTGGGGCTAAGGATATGATTTCTAATTTGGAGATGGAATGTCCCCTGAATGCTCATGCTTTAAAGGTTTGCTTTCCAGCCTGTAGTGTAGTTCGATTTTGGAAACTTTATGAGGTGAGGGCTTGGAGGAAGTGTTCCAATCCCTAGGCTAATGTGCTTTAAAAGAATAGTGGGCCCTGGGCACCTTCTCATCTGCTTTCTGTCATGGAACCATAAAGAAAACAGTTTTGCTCCACTGTACGCTTTCCACCATGACCTGCTGCCTTTCCAGAGGCCCCAAAGCCATGTTTGTCCAGTGACAGAAAGCTCAAGAACTATGTGAGAATGGGAATTTTCCTCCTCCTAACTTACTTCGAGGTTTTTTTTTGACACAGTAATGGAAAGCTGACTAATGTAGAAGTTGTTCAGCAATAGAATGGGCCTCCTAAGAGACTGGCTCCCATTGTTGCAAATAATTACATAGAACCTGATAATCATAAGAATGCTACATGAAGGATTGTTCATATCTTGGAAAATTTTTCCTTAGGTTCCACCTCCTCTGAGATTAAATGATTAAATTAAACTTCAAGCAGAGTGTTACAAAACACTCTACTATTTGACATTTGAAAATTGTGTATTGTTCATATCAACATGCAGAATTAAAAATGCTAGTTGCAGTTTTCTGGTGTTTTCTCAGAAAGGGTCATTACACTATGCAATGGGGGGTCCATTTTTCAGGTTGGATTGCAATCAGGGACTGGCCTCTCCTTTGCCAAGGTATACACAGGGCATAAGGACTGAGGAAAGAACATTTGAGTGAAAGATAGCTATGAGAGCAAGCCGGAAGAGAACAGAGAAAGAGAGGTAAAGAACTTGAGCCCCCGCAGAGCAAAGATTGGTTTTTGTTTTGTGTTTTGTTTTTGCTTTTGACCACATTGGTAAAGTGTTCTCTCCTTTAGCAAAGCAGGAAATGGAAGTAGGGAGATAAAACACACTGGATAAGTATTTTAGTTTAAGTAAATATAAATGCTTAAGCTGACTGTACAAGAAAATGCGTAGTTATTCTATTAAAATTATTAATTCATTAAAAACTAATAATTCATTGAAATATTAAAAAGTAATAATTTATCATTTTCCAGTGCCAGGTTTAATGCCTGTGGACACTGCATTTATAAATAATATCATCTGGGCCAGCCAAATAGCTCAGTGGACTAAAGCGCCTGGTTAAGCAGAGTGCATCAGCTGGGGTTCAATCCCCAGCGTGCTGTGCAGGCCCTGCTCCCGGGGCGTACTGAGCTGGTGAAGGAGACTGGACATGGTGGCACACCCCTGTATTCCCAGGGTTTGGGAGACTGAACACAGGTGGATCACTATGAGTCTGATGTGTGAAGTGAGACCCCTGTAGACCCTGTACTAAAATACAAAAATAAATAAATAAATAATATCATCTGAGCTGTTACCTAGAGACAATGTAACACATAGGTAACCTGTAGTTAACATTAAGTCAACTAAAATCTGCCTTACTAACACTGCCAAAAGAAGATAAAAGCATATATTAAGAAAGCGTAATAAAACTTTGGCTCATCTCTACTAAATATTGCACATGTTGTGCTAGTACCATCTCATCCACAGCATATAAAGGAGATATATGTGGCACCCAATTCCCAGGGATTCTCTTGTTTTATTTAATTTATTTTTTGATTTTAAATTTTTTTCATAATTTTATTGAGGAATAAATAGCAATGAGACAGTTTTAAATCAAATTAGTAGGACAGTTTCAATAATTAACACATTGCATACACTCTACCTAGTGGTTATTTGTTGTACAAGATGCACACATGATATCATGTTTACAAACACTATTAGAACAAATCCCTCTGTTCATTAAGAGCATGTAACTATATATCTATCCTAACCATTTTGAATACACAGATACAAAACGGTCATTCTTTGTATCCCCTTTTATGTTTAGTTCCGTCATTTGAATACTATAGGTGTGTGAACTCAGCAAAATATTCCAAAATAGTCCAGTAGTCCATACTAGTATTGGGTCTTTCGCTTGACTGGTAATGTCAGAGTTGTTGACCTGAGTTCCCTACAGCTCAACATAACAACATGGCTTTACTTCTTATACTACATTTTTATACTTTTCTACTGGATGGTTAAGACCAAGACAAAGCAACAATTTATGCAACAAGAATTGTAGCTTTTGGATCTGATAAGGTCAGTCAAATTCACTCAGGATTTATCCTGAGACCCTGTGCCTCAGATTGTAGATCCTTTGTCAGTGTCAGCCGTGTGGATGAGTCATGGCCATTGTTTGGCCAATGTGCTCTCATGAAAGCCTGAGAGAATGTTTTCTCTCCAGGTAACTCTCCTAAGGCTCACTCTACATCATCGATCACTTTCCTCTTTCATCCCATAATCAGAAAATTCGGGACACGACTGAGTTACATGACATTACAGTACAAGTTCTCATATGTCCTGAGTCTTAATTGACCTTGAAAGGCTAGGACCAAAATGTTGGTTTTCCTTGTGGTCCTCCTTTTTATCTAAATTTTGGTCAGAAAACTTAGGTTGTTAACCCTCTAGAAGAGAAGCTTATTGTTATTACCATAAAACCTAGGCTGTTGAGCTTACCCTCACTATCTGTCTGAATATCAAACATCTTAGGCATAACATGGAACAGGTATTTTTCATCAAGTATTGATATGTTATACTTTAAGTCTCTATAGCACATAATGAAAAAACATTAAAAAATTAAAATATGTTTAAAAAGTAGGCATAAAGAATTATATAATTCTTATGCTCACACATAAGTCCAGAAATCTAACCATATACAATATTGTAGCAGGACAGCCCCGCAACACTCCTTTTCCTGTCTCCTGCCTTCACTTACCACCCCCTTCCTTTTTGAACAATCATCTACCCAAGAAACAGCATGGCAGCAACTGGCATGTCATGACAAGCAGCCCTTATTCAGTAGACCAGAATGACAGGCACTCCAAGCATGAACCCACTATTACAAATTGCCATCTTCAGTGCAGTTGCTTTGTTCACAGGTGTCTGTATATATAGTTAGTCAGGGTGAGAATCCTTCCAATTAACTGCTAGATTCAAAAAACTTCTGATGACTCTCAGGATCATTGCCTTGCCCATCTTGTTCATATAACTGTATGGCTTGCCACTGTCATGTTCCTAGCTCTTCTCCTTTCCCTCTCTTAATTGTTTAGACCTCAATTTCTGGCTTTCCTTTTATTTTCATTATACCTTTCTATGTGTATTTCGTCTTTTGAGTTCTTTTTTCCCCCCTTAATTTTACTGAGAAATAAATAGCAATGAGACAGTTTAAATCAAATTGGTAGGACAGTTACAATAATTAACACATTGCATACTGCCTTTCTAGTGGTTATTTGTTGTACAAGATGCAGACATGATATCCTATTTTCAAACACTATTAGAACAAATCCCTCTATTTCTTCAAATAAGAGAATGTAGCTATATATCTATCCTAACCATTTTGAATACACAGATACAAAATGGTCATTCATCTATATCCCCATTTCTTGTTTAGTTCTATCATTTAAATATTACAGGTGTGTGAACTGAGCAAAATATTCCAAAATAGTCCAGTAGTCCATAATAGTATTAGGTCTTCCACTTGACTGGCAATGTCAGAAGTTGTTGACCTGAGTCCCCTACAGCTTAATGTAACAACATGCCTTTATTTCTTGTAATTTGTTTTTATGCTTTGCTGCTGGATGGTTAAGACCAAGATAAACCACAACCTATTCAACAAGAATTGTAGCTTTTGGATCTGATAGGGTCAGTCAAATCCCCTCAGGATTTATCCTGAGACCCGGTACCTCAGATTGTAGATTTTTTGTCACTGTCAGCCATGTGGCTGAGTCACGGCCATTGCTTTTCCAGTGTGCTCTCTGTGAAAGCCTGAGAGAATGTTTTCTCTCCATGTGACTCTCCTTAGGCACGCTCTACATCATCGATCACTTTCCTCTTTGGTCCCATAATCTCCTTGACCAGAAAATTTGGGACACAATTGAGTTACATGATGTTACAGTACAGGTTGTCATATATGCTGAGTCTTACTTGACCTTGGAAGGCTAGTGCCAAAATGTTGGCTTTCCTTGTGGCCCTTCTTTTTCTCTAATTTTTGATCTGAAAACTTAGGTTGTTAACCCTCCGGAAGAGAAGGTTATTGTTATTACCATACAACCTAAGCTGTTAAGCTTAAACTATCTGTCTGAATATCAAACATCTTAGGCATAACATGGAACAGGTATGTTTAATAAAGTATTGATATATTAAACTTTAAGTCCCTACAGAATATGACAAATTTAGAACATATAACCATATTTAAAAATAGGAATAAAGAATTATATATGTTTACACTTAAGTCCAGAAATCTAACCATATACAACATTGTTGCAGGACAGTCTCGCAACCCTCTTCCTGTCTCCTGCCTTCATTCACTACCCCCTTCTTTCTTAAACAATCATCTACCCGAGAGATAGCAGGGCAGCAACTGGCATGTCATGACAAGCAGCACATATTTAGAAGACCAGAATGACAGGCAATCCAAGTATGAACCTACTATTACAAATTGCCATCTTCAGTGCAGTCACTTAGTTCACAGGTGTCAGTATATATAGTTAGTCAGGTTGAGAATCTTTCCAATTAACTGCTAGATTTGAATAACTTCTGATTCTCAGTATCATTGCCTTACCAATCTTGTACATATAAATGTGTGGCTTGCCTCTGTCGTGTTTCCTGGCTCTTCTTCTTGCTCTCTCTTCATTGTCTAGTCCTCAGGTTCTTGCTTTCCTTTTAGTTGTATTATACCTTTCTATTTGTATTTCTTTTTTTGCGTTCTTATACTAGGTAAACTATGCGATATTTACACATGTGTGTCTGCTTTATTTCACTTATGAGTATATCTTCAAGTGGCATCACTTAATATAAATGCTTTGAGTTTATCATTCTTTATTGCTGAGTAATACTCCATTGTGTAAAAATACCACATTATTTAATACATTCCTCAGATGATGGGCTTCTTGGTTGTTTCCAAGATTTGGCTATCACAAATTGTGCTGCTATAAAAATAGACACACATATATCACTATGATATGATGTTTTTCAGATCCTCTGGGAAAATTCCCAGTAGAGGAATAGCTGGTTTTAATGGGATTTCCAGTCCAAGGTTTCTAAGGAGACTCCACACTGATTTCCAAAGTGGTTGCACCAGTCTACATTCCCACCAGCAGTGGAGAAGGGTTCCTTTTTCCCCACAGCCTCTCCAACAT